>NC_056744.1:283127411-283309911 GCF_019279795.1 Protopterus annectens
ACTTTATTTTGTTGATTGTTTGGGATCCTGTGGCCCAGTCTGTCTTTACTATTGTACTACTTGAAGGCCTCGGCTTGGACAGCAACATATGTAAACATTTCCAGACTATTGTATTAGTATAATTGATTCACATTTGCATCACTCTGTTTATATGGATTTCAGTGTCTAAACAGCTGTATGACACGGCATATACAACTGTAATAGTACACAAATAAAGCTTTACCATGTATGCAAACCTGTGTGTGGTGTTATATCTTTTGACCTCTCTGTGGGTATATGTTGCAGGCAATGATTGTTATTTGTATGGGTGATTCATACAGTGTCCAGTTGGTAAGGTGGCAACTGTAGGCATATTGGCTGCTCCATATTGTGTGCACCTTCTACATATGCATCTTCCTATACATATCTCTGCGTGTGTATGTGTAGTTACATATATATCTATTTATGTAGATATATGTATATATATATATATATATATATATATATATATATATATATAGATATACATATATATATATATATATATATATATATATATATATATATATATATATATATATATATATATATATAGATATGTATATCTGTATCTGCATATATGTATCTGTGTATATGTATACTATCCTAGGGATGTTGATTGCTTCCACACTGTACATTCCCTATGGGAGCCAGACTATACTGCAAGATAGCAAAAACACACGAAAGTACAGCAAATCTGCAAAATACACACCACGACAGCCAGTATTCCACCAGTAAATTCTTTAATGTTCCAACGATCTGGTACCTCGGCAATTCGCCTTCAAGGATCACAATTTGTTTGATAAGGCACAGTCATTATATACCAGTTGATCAATAAATTAATCAATTTACAAAATTAGTTCAATGAAAAAAATAAATTCAAGTTAAAGTGACCTTTATATATATGAAATATCTTTCGATATCAAATAAATACATAATAATATGTCTTCTATATGTACTTATTCGTAATAAATTCAGCTGTATACTTGTTAACAAATTTAACAATAAATAAATAAATAAACACAGGAATGAATAAATGAATAAATAAACAAATAAATAAATCAAATAAATATAATATCATATAATATATATTTTCTAAATATTTTAAACAATTCAAATTTTAATATTATATATCTTAAATATAAATCTTTTTATTTTTATAAATATGTTAAATATCTATATTGTTTATATACCTAATTCCTGATTCAAACCATGTGGTTTTAACGTATTAAATTTCAGTATCATTCTTGTTTCTAATTCTAACAATTTACCTATAAGATCATCTCCCCTAGAAATAAAAGGTTTTCCTAATATACTGAATTTTAAACTATCAGCACAACCATCATGAGTGTCAATGAAATGTTTTGCAACTGGACTAGAAAAATTCAAATTTCTTATGTCCTTTAGATGTTCCAAAATCCTAATTCCTACCATCCTTTTAGTTTGTCCTATATACCAAATATCGGTACAAGAGCAACCCAGTATATACACTACACTAGTGGACTTACAGTTGAAAAAATGCTTAGAAATATGGCATCTATTATTAATAGATTCCACATTAATAACCCTATTACACACACTGCACGAACCACATGCAAAACTGCCTACCCTGGCAGAAATTGTCCTATCATAACATAATAAATTGTTATTTAATATTTCCTTTAGATTTTTTCCCCTCTTAAAGGAAAAGTTAACATTATGTGGAAATAGCTCACCTATAGTGTCATCCTCACAAACTAAATACCAAATTTTTTTAATTAATGAAATTAATTTCTTAGAAAAGGCAGTAAATTTAGTTACAAAAAATAATTTCTCAACATTATCTTTCACATTGACTGAATATTTAACATCACCCTTTACATCGGGTGTTGTCAAGGTCTGATTAATTATGCCATCCTGACATCTTAATAGATGGTCATAATCATACCCTCTTTCCAATAGCCTCAAGAGCACTGAGTGCAATTCCTTATCTACATCTTCTTTTATATTAGTGTGATCCCGAATTATTTTGAATTCCCCATGTGGTAAAGCATTTAATAAATGTGGGGGATGCATACTGGTAGCATATAAGAACATATTTACAGATGTTTGTTTTCTAAAAGGCCTAAATTGTATTTTATTTTCTTTTTCAAATAAAGTCAAATCAAGAAAATTAAAGTCAAATCAAGAAAATTAATTTCACTTCTATTAGCCTCATAAGAAAACCGCAAATTATACTGCAAGATATGTTACTGATACTAGCCTTACATCATACAGGTGGGATGGAGTACTATTAACCTCTTGCGCTCATGTCTTGTCAAGTCCTGGTTATGGGATCTGCAACAGTTGTTAATATATTGCAGGGCAGTGGTGTTTGGCTGTGGGGGGGATACCTATTAGTACAAGATGTATGTTGTTTGGGGCCTCTCAACCCCATTAATGGTGCATGTGGACATATATGTTTTTGTTATGCTCCCATTTTTATCTACAGATGAACATCTGTATCTACCTATATATATATATATATATATATATATATATATATATATATATATATATATATATATGTATATATATAGATGCAGATATATATATATCTATAGATGTATCCATCTGTATGTGTATATATATATATATATATATATATATATATATATATATATATATATATACATACATATATAGATATACTATATCTATTTAGATATTAATACATATGCACACACACACATACATCTACATGTTGAAATACATTCCCTGTACAGTTGAATGCCTGGGCTGGATGATATGTTTGTTGAAACATCAGGGTTATGTATATCTGACATGGCTTAGTGAGAAATTGCTTTCACTATGGTATATAGGGTCCTGCATTTGAGTCTTGCAGAGGCTGTTTATTTTGTTTTTGGGCAGAACAAGGACCGTTGGGCACAGAGTGATTAAGGCACTTTTGAGCAGTTGTAAGCAGGTTTACGCAGGTATGTACAGAGGTAAGCACTGCTAACTTCTGGTTACAGTTTCTTATACTCAGCTTTTCAATTGCTTAACCTGTATAAGCAGTGCTTACCCCTGCACAAACAGGCTTAAACCTGCTTACTGCTGCTTAAAAGTGCTTATTCCCGCTTACCCCCGTGCTAATTTCTTTAAAAGAAAAGAAAAAAGGGTTGATAGGAAAGTGCTGAAAAAGGGGCACAAAGAGGGAAAGACAGTAGGGAAAATAGCTAGGGATGTGCAGGAAGGTTGCAGGGAAAGTCCATAGCTGCCCATTTCTTCTACAGCAACAGCTGTGCATATACACTGACTTTGGAGGTAGATTTGGACACTCAAACCCCTGAGAGAGGGGTGAGGACAACAATAATATGTTGTGATGTCAATTAGACCATATTACATGTGTCCAGTGGACACGTGTGCGAAATTGACAGCTATGTATGGGGTGAGATTTTTTTTTTTGGGAACAGATTGCCCTTTTGTTTTTTTCAGGTGGGAGTGGGATGTTGGGGTGGGGGGTAGTAGGTATATTTGGGGAGGTAGGTTGTGTAGGTTAACAGACAAGACAAACAAGATGCATACTGGGGAGGTATATAACACATGTGGGGAGTAGACACCTTGATGGGGAGGGGTGTTGGGTAATCGGAAGCCCATGAGCCCCCTAGTAGAAACAGTGGGACAGAGGTCCCCACCCATGGGCATTCACCACTGCACCTTCACTGCCCCAAAGATGGCTGTGCTGGGGTCTGAGTTGCAGAGCCAGGCTGACCCTCTAGTGGTGACACATGGCCCTTGAGCTGGCATAGCAGATCTCCGACCTCCCTGCGAAGCTCACTAGACACCACGACCCAGACCTGGTGATGGGTGACAGGTTCCTGGCCGCACCCCCTCTTTGGGGGAACGAGCCCCATCCCCTGAGGCAGTTCCACCCGGAGGTGGTGCAGGACCAACCGACGAGGAGGTCCCGGGTTGGGCCCAGACATGCTGGTGCCTGGAGCCACGGCCAGCTGAGGTGTAACAGGTGGGACCGCTGGGACCAGTCTTCCCAAATGTGCTATAGTGTTTAAATTTTATCATCATATGTGGGTTAGTAATAGTCAACACATTCCAGGGTTAGGTATAACAGCATGCATAGATATTCTCATTAACCAAGACACCAGATATGGAACAGTTACATAGCAAATGGAACACATGCATATATGGGACCACAGTGGTAATAACAACAGCATGCAGGTACATTGATGGCGCCATGCCACCAATGTTGGAATATTTCAATTTAGCAAATGCATGGAAACAGATTTAAATAATTATCAACCAATAAGACATAATCAGAACAGTGAAGTCATTACATACCACATGAGGTGGGTATGTAGTTTATTGTTGGAGATATGGTGGGGGGAGAGAAAGATGCCAATTAACAACTAGTATATTCCTGTCACTGTAGTCCACATTACTTTTCTAGTCAGTGCTGTTATCTGTACCTTACAAGTATTACTACAATACCCTATAGCTTTAGTTTGACAGTGATATGGCTGTCGTCATCATTGTACATGAACTGGTTTTACTTGCAGTATACACCTCTACACCTCTTAGCTTGTATACCTGTGGGGGAAATGTTTGTTAAAACTAACTGTTTCTACACATACTCACAGATTCCAAGCTGATGTTGTGCACATAGCTGTCCATCTCTTTCTGCACAGACGCTGGCCATGTCTTGACCATATGCAGTTGAACTGGGGCATATCTACACTATTGCTCTCTTTAACCTTTAGTAACTTACCTCACTCTTATACAGGTTTTTCTTCACAGTTATATTATATAGCACAGTGTGGGTGACAGTGATCAGTGATACCTTATTATTCAGAGCAAGTGCAACACTCACAATTCCATACAATACCAGAGTAAACAATACCAGTACAGTGTATCAAGCTTTTCGTTATCGGCACAGTGTTCGTATCCAACATACCTGTGGGAGCAATGTTTGTTAGTGCAACCTAAATGTTGCCACACAAAGTACCAGATTACACATTAGTATTATGCACATACATCTCACTGTGTTACTGTACACACTCTGGTCACAGCTTGAAAACATGGGGGTATAGATTGGACATACTTGGCTTATTACTCTTATAACAGTTTCAGGAGTTGCTAGATTGACAGGTTTGCTCTCATAGATGTGTGACAATCAGTTGTATTCCCTGTTTGCTGCCTAGACATCTGGGATCATCCCACAGACTTCCCGGGGGGGGGGGCAGGGTGACAGGCAGCAGATATGGGCCCATATACTGGACATTCTAGTCTTATCTGTACAGTTGTGGGGTATGATTCTGTACACAGCCTGCTTCCACTCCCAGGATTCAGACCATGGCTGTGTCTGCTACAACTTAAACACTATCCATCAGAGTTCTGTGTGCTATATAGAAATTGCTGTATATCTCCTATCTGCTTTCTGTCTTATAATTCTCCTGTGGTTTTGCATTCTGACCTTGTATTACAACACTCTTATACAGAATTTCCTAGACAGTTATATTTTGTAGGACAGTGTGGGTGACAGTGATGAGTCATACCTTATTATTCAGAGCAACTGCATCATTCACAATGCCATACAGTTCCAAAGTAAACAGTACCAGTACAGGGTATCATTTTTGGATTTCTGGGCATAGAGTTGGTATCTGACAGACCTGTGGAAGAAATGTTTGTTAGCACTACCTGAATGTTGCCGCACATGGTACCAGATTCCACATTACTATTATGCACAATCATCTCACTCTGTTACTGTACACACTCTGGCCACAGCTTGACAACATGGGGATGTAAATGGGACATACGTAGCTTCTTACTCTCATAAGGTTTTGGGGAGTTGCTTGTGTGCCAGCTTAGTTCTCATAGATGTGTGTCAATCAGTTGTATTTCCTGTTTGCTGCCTATATGTCTGGGATCATCCCACTAATTTCCCAGGTGGACAGGTTGACAGGCAGCAGATATGGGCCACTTTACTGGACATTCTGGACATATCTGTACAGTTGTGGGGTATGATTCTGTATGCAGACTACTACCACTGCCAGGATTCGAACCATGGCTGTGTGTGCTAAAAATACAGCAGCTCACTTCTCAGTTGCATGTACTATTCGGATTGTGTCTGCCTTTTCACTGTTTTCTGTCTATGTGTCTCTCAGTTGTACTAATTGGCCTCTGGGGATTACACCAGTCATATACAGGCATTCCCACACATTCTATTTATGGTGCACAGTGTGGGTAACAGTATTTAATACAACAGTACTATTACGTGATTGCAAATCTACTTTACCATATGATACCAGAGTATACACATGCAGTCCAGCAGTTAAACATTTATTGTCAGGCTATTATGCTTTTATTTATATACAAACTATATGAGACTCTTCCTGCCATATTCTCCAGTGTATGCAGTACTTGTCTTAAACAATACAGGTTTTATACAGGCAATTACTTTACTAATACTTTTAGATTTATTTCCTATGACAGTAAATGCAAGAGTATTACTGACCTGCCTTGCACCGCAACCTCTCCAGGTGACTTCCGTGGGCCTCCTGGTTTGAGGACCCCTCACTTGCAACTGAGGAGGACATAACAGGAATATTTAGCCATACATATCTATGATATACATGAGCTGGCAATTACACACATAGTGGAGTGATACTTAACACAGCTGGCACAGCCCCTGCCGTTCTAGCCTCTTGGATCCACTGCTCCAAGAGGTCCCCCTTACGCTGCTTCAGGTCAGCATAGTGATAGCTGACCTGCTCACCAGTTCGGGGTATGCCAGTGGCACTGGTGAGGTCACAGGTGAGATGGTCCCAGGCTTCCGCCTTGTATTGGGAGCCCTGATACTGGCCCTGCAGCAGTCTCTGCTCATGGTCTTTGACAAGGAGTCCTGCCATGACTCTGGACTCCTGGATGTACCAGCACTGCACCTGGAAGTGCACACCTTCTCCCTTTTCTGCCATAGTGCCTGCAAGGGGAAGCTACAACCAGTTATGAGATGTATTTCCACCTGTTGAGTTTAAGTAGGGACGATTTCCCACACTTTTCCATGATTGGGCAGTTTTGAAAAGGCTAGGCTATGGGCAAACCTGCTTACCTAGGGTTGGCATTGTTTAAAGGGGTATAACATTGGGCATATTGAGTTAGCTGGCCTACAAATTGCTTACACCTCCTAAGCATATTTTCATTTTTGCATTGATTTCTTATTCATTACATCATATATATATATATATATATATATATATATATATATATATATATATATATATATATACCTGGTATCCATGATTCATGTGTACATACACTGTATGGGGTCCTTGTGTTTTATTGGGGACCTCAACACTCTATTACAATTACACCTCACATCTGGGCTTACTGCTGTACTCCAGTTCACATATGTTATGTAGTGGGTTATAGAACATATAACTGTATACTGATTCCTTTCACGGGTTCAGTTTGATTTTACTATAGTGAGAACTTGTTTGGTCATACCTCATTCTTCTGTACTGCTGTGATGGCTTGGTGGTTAACTATAGTGTATAGGGTCCTGGGTTCAAGACCTGCAAGGCTGTTTATTTTGTTGCTGGGTAGAACAAGGACCCTTGGACAGAGAGTGATTAAAGCACTTTTGAGCAGTTATAAGTGGGTTTGCATGGATTTGCGTGAGGGTGAGCAATGCTAACCTCCGGTTAAATATGCTTACAGAGAGTTAGCTTCAAAATTCCTTAACCTGTGTGTGCATTGCTTACCCCCATGCAAACAGGCTTAAACTCACTTACTAGTACTTAAATATGCTTACTACTGCTTATTGGTGCCTACACTTGCTTACTAATGCTTACTCCATCTTACAATTGCACTGATTTAGACAGTAATATCTAATGTTTTTTGGGAAGGCGGGGGATTTGGAAGCTGTATGGAGTTGTCATTCATTACACATTTTACCTTTCATTTGTATCCATGATTCCTGTGTACATATACTGTATGGGGCACATGTACTTATCTGGGGACTTTGCAACATTATGACACTGACACCTCACATCTGCATTTAATGCAGTACTCCACTTCACAAACATATGTTATTTAGTGGGTTATGCAACTAAAATATTGGTCATAATGTGATTTGCCATGGAAAATGGGACGTGCTGCAGTGGGACTTAAACCAGGAATGCCTGCTCGTAAGGTGAATGTTCTGCCCACTACACTATTGCTATACTGCTTTGCTTGCATATATCTTCCTTGTTATTCTCTTCAGCCATTTAAGCTGCAGTAACCATAGCTAAGCGATGAGCACACCCACGCACCTACGGTTAGCTTTAATCGGAGTCTTAATAAAAAAAAAATGTTTGTTTATTTGATTTGTATTTACTATTGCTGTTGCACATGTGGGGGAATGTTGCTGGGGATATGTGGACACGTATGAGCAGTCTTGCTAATTCCTTTGGCCTTTCTGCAGTTCTTCATTGCGGGGGCGTGTTTATTCTGTGAGCTCTGCTCTCAGATATGCCCCATGCACTCTTACACGCTCCATGTAAAATTAGGAGCGCAGGCAGCGTGCCTTCATTAATATGTATGGCGTGCTGCCATCTTGCTCCTAAATGGCTGCTTCTGTGCAGGACTAAGCTAGTCCTGCATGGAAGAATAGTAAATCCGGGGGAGTATTTACATAAGAGGATGTTCAGAGGATATTGCTGTGTTACAAGAAATTCATATTAGTAATGAGCAATATCTATTTCTAATGTATAATTATAAACGGATTGAAGATAGATGTATATATATATATATATATATATATATATATATATATATATATATATAAATACTTTTGAAACATTAAGATCTGCAGGAGTTATGTTTTTTTCCCCTAGTTTTATGTCAAAATTAAGAAGGCAATTAATATTTTCTGGGAAGCTAATGCATTTTAAGGTGTCTGTTTTAGTAAAAAAAAAAATGGATGCTTTTTAAAGCATGTATCTGTGGTATTATTATGCGATGTTATGGTAATAATGGGAAAATAAGAATTGTTAATAAACTGTTGTCAGCAAATTATGAGCAATATATCCAAATAGACCTTATGTGATAAAATAATGGGAAATTGTGTGGAAAAGGCTGTGGGGAAGTGAGTCCTTCAAGCAGAGTTACTTATATGATGGTAAAGTTTGTAAAGCATTAGCCTCTCAGTGCAGAAAAAAAGCAATATTGTCACAATACTATGTTATTACAGGGTGACTATGGTATTATTTATACATCTGGGGACCAAATAACTACATTAATGGTTAAACACTTTCAGAGAATTTGTAATATGAAATGGATTAGTCAGTCTAAAATATGGATAAGTCGTTATGTGATTTTCTTAAATTAAAATTAGCTGATATTACAATTACTAAACAGAAGATACCAACTAGTATCACTTCATTAAAGAGCAATAAGGGACCTGATCCTGATTAGAACATAGCTGAATTGTATTTAAAGATGAAGTAGATCTACTCCTCTACCATCTTAGTAAGTCTGTGACTATTCCTAATTGGAGAATACATTCACCAATACAAGAATCCAACATTATTTTAATAAAACAAAGAAGGTAAAGATGGTACTTCCCCTCATCATTTCTGACTGCTATTTTAAATTTGGATTATCATATCATTGCCATAGAAATTAATAATATATTCATTTTACATCTGATTAATATATTGACTGATTCCCATTTTTTTCTCCTCAGAGAATGATGAATGAGACTAACAGGCTGCTACAAGTGATCCTATTAAATAATGAAATTTCCACTACGGAGAAGATTATTGCTGTTAAAATGAATGCCACAAGCTTTTGATTATTTGAATACATTATTTATATGAAGGGCACTTGAGTATTATGGGTTATCTTAGGTTCATAGGTTCATAGGTGTGTACTAGGCTAATGGCCATGGAGCCTTTACAAGCCTAGCCCATAGAAGTGCTCTGGCATTCTGCCACCCACCATTAGTTCCCAGTGCGTTTATAAAGTATAGCCACTGGAGTGATCCTCAGGGTGAATGTTCAATTTCCCATCCACTCATCAAGATTTCTCTTGAAGAGGGCCAGTGATGTGCTCTGCTTGACGTGTATGGGAAGTCTATTCCAGAGCATGGGCAGTCTCTGGGTTATGAACCTGTCCCTGCAGCATGTTCTGTTGATTGTGGTAATGAGGTTGAGGTCTCTGGAGCATGTGGTGTGGAGGGATTGTGATTTCTTTAGATGTAGAATTGCTAACAGAGCTGGGTCAGACATGGCTTTGTAAGTCAAGCATAGATCGCCTCTTAGTAGATGATATGAGACAGAGAATAGCTGGAGTTTTTTGAGTCTGTCCATGTAGGATATGTGTTTAAGGTCTAGTATCCTCTTCATGGGGTACGTTTGTGGCCTTTTCAGCTGTTGCATGTGCCTAGTGAGGTACATGCCAAATGGGCCATTATACTCAATGAATGAGGGAAGAGTAAAGGAGATGATGACCTCTTTCTTCCTGGATGTAAAACCCTTAGTAATGAGATGTGCTACATAGAAGGACTGTCTGACCACAGTGGCAATGTGGTAGTTGAAGGAGAGGATGCTGTCAACCTGTGTTTCCAGATCTCTTATAACACCATCAGTGTTCAGTGGGCTTCCATCGATGTGGTAATTAGTGGGAACTGAGTTTTTCCCCAAAGGAGATGACAATGCATTTTTTTGCATTACGCTTAAGGCCATGGTTTCAACACAAGTCATTGGTCTCAGTGAGGCCTTTCTGTAGGATGTCTACATCAGTTGGGGAGTTAATAATGGATCCCAGCTCGCAGTCATCTGCAAATATGATCAGCCAGAGTCCCTCTGTGTTGGTCTGGACTTCTGAGAAGTAGATGCCAAACAGGAGAGGACCCAGGACCAATCCCTGTGGGACTCAACTTGTGACTGGTCGGCAGTCTGACTTGGAGTCTGCTACTTTCACACTGTGGGTTCTATCTGTGAGCCAATTTGCAACCCACCTAGTAATATAGGGGTTGATGTCTAGTTTGGTGAGTTTATCAATAATTCCTGAGTGGGGAATGGTATCAAAGGCCTTGGCCAGATTGAAGTAGGCTGTATGAACTGCCTTGCTCTCATCCATAGCTCTGGTAACTGACTCAGAGAAGTCAATCAGGTTAAGCAGGCATGATCTACCTTTCACAAAACCAAATTGCATGGGATCTAGAGTTTGGAGATTTCCTATATCCTTGTTAATTAGGTCCATGATGATGTGCTCCATAGCCCTACATATCAGACTCATCAGGCTAATGGGGCGATAATTCCCAGGGTCTGTAGTCACTCCTCCTTTATGGAGAGGGATGAAGATGAACATGATGACAATTATTAACAAATCTGTATACTAAAGCTTTTGCATATTTTATAGTGAATATATTAAAATCTCCAAAAACTTCCATAAAACTGGTAGAAGACAAAGACATCACTTGTCATCTACTCTTTTTATTTTAGTGATAAATCCTTTACTATTTAAAATATAAGGTGCTATGTCTGTGTGTACTGTAAACAATGCAATGATGAATAATATTTCATATGAGTTAATGATTATTACAAAAACATTTTCTGAACATATTAAAAACATAATTGATATTTTTGAGAAAGCTAAGAATTTGGTTGTTTTTATAATAAATTATCAAAAATCTGAGCATATGCAGTTCCATTATAACAGATCAGTTGTTTCGAATCCAAGTGAACTTCAACTTATTCCCATGGTTCAGGAATATACTTTTTTATTTTAGGAATAAGGTATTGGGAGGGTGGCCTAATAGTTAAGGTGCTTGCCTTGCAAGCACAAGGTGCAAGGTTTGAGTCTCACAAGGGATATTTGGCTAGGCTTAAAATGGCTCGCAAGGGCAGTTAGCTTAGTACTAACCTATTAATCCTTCAATTATGAACAATCTTTTAATATAACTAATAGTAATTATTATCATGAATTTTTTGTCTAAACTGATACTTTAAAAAAAAGGTTTTTCACAGATAGGTTGAGTTAACATTATAAAAATGATGATCCATACTATGTGTTTATTTTCTTTCTAGACTGTAATAATACCTCCTTTCATCTCATGGTATAGTAAAGTGAAAAGAGCTATTACTATATTTGTATGGAGAGAAGAATCCTAGTGGATACCTTCAGAATTACTTTTTGCACTACTTAATCAAGATTATTTAATTTCCCCAGATATTAATACTTACTGTAGTGCCAATGCACTGGTTAACATTTTCAATATCCTCTTTAGTGAGAAAAGTGCTTGTAAACTATTAATTATTTAATCAATCCATCTAATAGATTTTAGTTATGGATGATACATGATCAAGCTGAGATCACCTCCTTTATTAATTATTCTAAATATTCTGCATCCTGTGTGTCATATATTGCTAAGTGAGTATGAATTCCTAGGGAAACACATAAGTTCATGGATTTTCTTCCTTTCCTACAGTATTATGTGGGCAGTATTGCTACTTCTTCTTAGAGAGATTATATCTGAAGCAAATAGTAGTTTATGGGCATTTTGGAGGGTCTATATGACAAAGTTTTTTAGTGTTTTATATACTTTGATAGGGGAAAACCAAACATCTTCCTAGAGCATATAAGTTGGTTGATGTTTCCCAGAAAGCAGAACTAGAAAATGTATTAATTAACCAACATTAATATGGAATTTTGGTTAAAATATATGAAAGCAGTTATAGCCAGACAGAAGTCAGTATTTAATAGATCTATTCAAACAAGATTATCTTTGGTGTACATTATATCCCAAATAGATTATGTTTGAATAATGTATTTATGAATGCTTATTGTTGGCTCTGCAAAGCTCCTTATGAAAATCTTTAGCCTTTTCGGTGGTCCTGTCCTCAAGTATATGATTCTTGGATGAAAATATGTGGTTGGATTAAAGTTTTTTTTTTTAAGCTGTACCTTTATTGCACCAGTTATTCCTATTAGATACTATTGAGACTCTTCCAAATGAAGATCAGGTAAAATTTACATTAGCAACCATGGTCACTAACATATTTCTTTCTTTATTTATTTATCCATTTATTTTTTATTAAAATAATTATTTTTGGCTAAATTGCCCACACTTTCAATGGTGGAATGGAGCTCTCCTTATTTGAACTGTATTCATGTCCATGCATTATCTGAATGACTATTAACATATTTTTTACCTTTTTTCCCATTCTTTCTTGATCTGATTTTTTACTGCCATTTCTGTGCATTTTTCTCAGTTACTGTGTTACTCTTTCCTTCATCTTTCATTTTTATCTGCTTTTCTGTATTTTGGATTGTGCTTAATATTATAGTTATATATTTTTATTGAGGAAATAAAAAAGAAGAATAAAAGATATAAAAAGATATGACATAATCTCAACTTTTCGTATGTGAATTTGATTGTGCTAGATCCAGGGATCTAAACCTTGTCATCACAATAAACAAAGCATGCTGGAGGGATAGGTTCCTGATCCAGACACTCCCCAGACTCTGGAATAGATTGCCCATACATGTCGAGCAGAGTGCCTCTTTGGCCCTCTTCAAAAGGAACCTTGACGATTGGATGGGAGAAAGAAAGTTCACCCCGGGGATCATGTCAGTTGCCCTGCTAGACATGGGTCCAGGGAAGTAAATAGTGTGGGAAGAAATAGCCAGGGAATTGTTATGGCTAGGCTTGTGTAGGCCCTAGGGCTGATAGCCTAGTACCAACCTATGAACCTATGACCCTAGTTTTGCCTAATATTAAAGTCATATAATTGACATTTTTTTCCACCAAAGCACAATTCCTGTAGAGGAACACACCATAGGAATCCAGTTTCCCACTTCACTGTAACCATAAATATGCCTCCATCTTTTAAAGGGCAGCATTTCATTATTTTGAGGGACTCAGTACATTGGATTACCCTGTTTTGAAAGGATCTAAAATAAAAAAAAATATTTCTGCTAAAATACTTCAAATTCCTGATGACTGGTAGCCTGTGTAATTTCAGTGTTCCATTGTCTTAAGGTTTCTTGGTATAATCAATTATAATTTTGACCCTTGTAAATTTCAGTAGTTTTGCAAAGTTTTTCTACACAGTATGGAATATAAATTTGAGTGTGCCTGAGCTCTGAATATTGACATTAGCTTATTCCCTGTTTTATTAATATCTGAAAATTATATTTGCCTTTGTATAATATTCTCTCAGTTGTGTTAGTAGAATTGTTTTCAGCTTGAACTAAAATAATTCAGGGGTTTTTTATCATTCTCATCTAAGGATGTCCTGCCAAAGAAAACATATAAATGATGATAATAAATATCATCACTGTGTAATTATTTTTATGTTGAAAATAGACAACTTATTTAGAATTTTGCAAATCTATCCCATTCAGAATTGTTGTGGGTTTCAGCTGCCTTATACTATCAAAAAGATAGTATACAATAGTCAATTGTCATTGTCTTCCAGTTGTAAATAGTAACCTAAAATTCCACATAGTTACCATTGGATCATTAACCTGATAACTACTGTGTTCACTTGGAACAATTAGTACATGCCAAAGATTTCTTCATCTCCATATAATTTTGTTACAGATTTTCTTAAATCTATTGTATTAGTGGGACTCAGGTAGAATTAACATACTTTTTTTAATGAAAAAATTCCATAGAAAATAATACATTAGCTTTAGCAAATTTATCCGTCCAGCAAATAAAATCTTTAAACTGAGCCATGTTTTAGACATTTAAGCACTGAATCATTTATATACTGTGTTTGGGCATAGACAATATGATTGCATTAGTTTGAAAAATAACAGCCCAAAATCTTTAGCATACTATCTTTTGTGAAACTAAATTAAGATGTTTAGGTCAAGTGGAAAAAAACTTTATTTTTGAAGAATTTATGGTGTATCCAGTAAATACCTTAATATTTTTAGGTTTCTTAAAAAATCTATTCAGGATGCTTCTTTCAGGAAATAGTAAAAACTAGTATCACCTGTTTATGCAATTAACTTAAAATTGGTGTGAGCAACTTCCATGAACTTCATTTCTTTATCAGTTCTATAAATGTATGTATTGTGTCTGTTGCCACTGGTTATTGGGGAAACCATTGTAATATCTCTTTTCTTTTTGCTAAGGCTGAAGAGATTATTCATCCTGATTGGACATGGAGAAAAAGAAATGTAATATTGACATTGGAATGTTATGAAATTCAAGTAATTTAAAGATATACCTTTGATTTATTATACTGAATGCTTTAAAAGCATCTATTGAACAAAATGCTTGCTCTAGATGTCACCATTTGGCTTTTTCTTGATTATATTTTTTGGATCTATATTATATATTCGAACTTTCTAAACTTCGAATCTCACATGTTTAACAGCATATGATCGAAGTTTAAAAGTTTGAATATATAATAAAACAAAATAAAAAAAAGCTTACCTTAACAGTGCAGGCAAGGGGGCAAGCCCCCCTGCACCCCCACCCCCCTACTTAAATATACCAACTCCGAGATTGCACTTCAGTGCAGAAAAGGGAAATTCTCCCATTCTGCACCAAACAGTGTCATTACGTTTAACCTTCAAACTCTTGAAATGTCGATCATATGGTGTCGACCATATGACATTCGACATTTCAAGCATTCTGAGCTCTAATAGGAACCCTATTTTTTGTGACTTGCTTGCAAAATTTGATTAGCTATAGCAATTGAACATAAGTAAATTGTAAATGATAAACTATGGTAGAATTTCTATTAGATAATTATTCATTATTCATTATTTTTGTAAATGTTTTACAGTCTGAGTTCAAGGCTAGGATCTTTAATGTCCCACTAGACATGAATAATTTCTGCTTTCTTTAAAGCAAAATTAAAATGGCAAGTGAAAAGTAAGAATTGAGTGAGTCTGAATTTGTTACATGAGAATCATATAAACAAGACAGACAAGGAAGTCATTCAGTATAAACTTCCTTATACAATTCCATAGGTAGACTATCAGGTCCTGAGTCTTTATTTAGCATGGTTTCTTAATTATCTCTAATGTTAAAATATTTGGTATCTGTAGGGGGAAACTGAATATTTATTCGGTTAGCATATTGTAAAAAACAGATTCAAATATGATAATAATAAATAATCTCCCATTTTTCCCCAAATATTTGAATAAAAGGTATTAAAGGACTCTAGAACTTGTTTTGTATCTAAGATAATACCTACTGGACATTTGATTTACTAAATATATAATAACTGTCGCTCTTGATTCATTCATTTTTATAGCATGCATCTCCAATTTTCCCCTCAAAGTAGTTTTCTTTATTTGCATAGTATATGTTGATAATGTGGTCTTTTAGTTTTTAAAAGGATATCTGCCCTATAACATGATGTCCATTAATGACTGAATTACTTGTAGTTGTGAAAATAACTGTTCATATTGTTCTGTCTGTTGTAGTGTTAGCCTTTTCTACATGTCTAATAATATGCCAAAAATATAAGATTTATAAGTTGCCTATTTTATTGCAATAGATACAGGATCATATTCCATAAACTTCATGGAACTCGGAGCAGTCTGCCAAGTTCTGTGCAAGATTTGAGGCTAACGAAGTAATATTCAAATCTGACCCAGTCTACACAGCACAAGGTACATGTAAGCAGCAATGTCAGAGCACCCACAGTCATGTCAAATACATATTTAAGAAAACTTGTCCATCAAGTACTATATGTATGTGCATTACCAATGTACATCTACAGAAGGTATACAAGCCAATAGAACTGTCAGGAATATGTGGAAAGTACTAAGTGAAGAAAAATGTGCATTAGCCATTATTTCTGAAAAGTGACAAATATCTGCAAGCAATTATTGATATCGTCATAATATGTAGATGGACCTGTATTAATATATTTATTACAATTTGCAGAATTGTAAGCAATCTGCAAAATTTATAATAAAAAATGTAATTAAATAAGGTTTAGGGCAATCACTGCCACATTGCCATGGCTAACAATAGCTAACAATAGATGCAAGACATAAGTGGGTAACATAAGTAATGCACACACCCAAGAAATCAGGTGATAGAAAAGCAGATTATGGGGTGTGGGTGAAGAAGAGGGACACACAAGAGGTATAATGGAATAAGAAGGTCAGAGGGAGAGCCAGAGGGGCATGGGTACTATGTTTGGATGGGAATAAGCCCCATTTTTTTTCTGGAGAATAGAAGGAATAAAAAAATCACGGAAAAATGAGCTGGACAAAAGTGTTGGTATGCACATATAACAAATATCAGATATGATAGAAAAAGGTCAGTAATAAACATAAAGGACAGGTAAGATATATAGCACACATTTAGACTATATAACACAGATGAAGGAAAAAGACAAATGGGGTAGGGATGCATACCAGCCATGGTGCAATGCAATTATACATTTATAGCAATGTACAAATCAGTACTGAGGTGTTGCAAACTGTGTGCTACTCATAACAGAATGAGTATGACCAATGGCAAGTGTGTGTTAGAGAACACTAAATTGGGAGTGTTGCCATTGCAGTGCACAATGGATAGCAAATACAATTATCCACTAGACTGTCAGCAGCATAAGACTAAGCCAATCAGCATCAAGGTAATCAAGCCCAGGCAGGGAAATATAGGAGCAGACAAGCAGAGGGCAGACTAGAACTTCCAGTCTTGCATGCAAAAGCAAACACCTAAGCACAGCACCAAACAGCAGTAGCATAGCAAAGTATTAATGTGGCTGTGTAATAAACAAATAAGCATACACACCACAAACATAGTAGAAAGGGGATCCCTTTGTCAACGTGACATTCTATGCTAGAGGTAACACATGTCGGTGTTCGGTTATATGGCGTAGATGTATGACATACATACAATGACATTATGTAAGCCAACCAGGAAGAAGGCTCATCACACACCCACACCAAAGTCATAAAATATGAAGTAAATGGTGATACATATATATATGATTAATGAAAGGAAGGCAAGCCTGTGTATAGGCAGGAAGCATTCTAATGTCTAGGTAATGCACAACACAAACAATTACAACATAAACACTGATGGAATCTACTCAATTGCCACTCCCTTGTTTACATATGACTTGCATGTGTATGATACCCGTCATGGTGTTACAAGGTCATATTATTCCACTACACCTACATTACAACAAAGATACATTAATGCAAACAGATGCATATACATATGCCATTTATATGTGAAATATGTAAGCAAAGGCTATAAAGGGGAAGTTAGATGGACAACATAGACTCATCTGTGAGATGCTAGAGAGAGAAAGTAGTCATAGAATACAGCAGGACAGCCATATCTAAGGGAGACAAGTTGCACATGCATGTGTTGACAACACAAGATGGACTGCAAGTCCTCAAAAGGTACATAGAAGCCAATGGCAAACATCTGACACGTGCATACTACATTGGGGATGGCTATAAACATGTCTGTGTACAAATGGCACAAACAACACAGTAATATGCAACAGTTAAACAGCAGATTACATAGGCACACAACAAAATTAGGTTTGAATATCACATACTCATATAAACTGCCATGTAAACATAATACAACAGGTGGCACAATTGCCATTATTGAATAAATATCACATTACATGTGTAGGACTGATCAAAGATCAGTCATGTATACACAAGTACAGAACAAAAAATGCACTAGTTGTGTATTACAAGGACAATTGTGTGTTGATCATATTATAGCCATACACATGCACATCCATGTAAATCTGTCTGTGTGTACTACAAATGTATATACATGGACATGGACATGTATGCTAACCCGTGCATACATGTCCTAATATAAAATATGTTCAAAAAGACTGGTTAGTGCTATAAGCAAGATACAGACAAAAAAGGGAGTCATGAATGATGCTAAACAAAGCATCACCTCTATATATTCAATAAGGAACCAATGAATATCAGTAATGCAGTATGTGAAAGGTATATGTTCAGATGTACCTGTCACAGTACTCTAAAAGAACATGAGGCAATAATTGCGTGTACACGGCACACACAAGTTCATTGTACCAGTGAGACAGCATGACCCAACAATGTTACATAAGGCAGAAAATAAACATATCATGTTGTTGAAAAGAAATAAGAGAACAAAAATCAGTACACAGATGGGTGCAATATATACACATGGATAACATGCAAATAAACAGACTTGAATGACCTCAATGTGTTATGTAAGAAGAATGGGAATAATGTACTGTGTGAGTTGCTATCATCCCTTCTAAGTATATACAGGAACAATGCAAGCAGAACAATTGTGTCCCACTCACATTACGCTAATTGCAACAGTCATATCTGTTGCATACAGGGCCAAAGTGTATTGGATATAGCAATGTTATGCTGTGCTGCATGTATAGAAGTACACATATGCAGACTAAAGGAGTAGCGCCTCTGCCCGTATGGAGAAATGTATGCAGCAATGACAGCGTGTGATGATCATGTAAATAACAGCAAAGCATGTGTTATTTTTTAATATGTGTCATTCTGCAGCAGGAAGATAAAGCCACATATGACCCTATATGTGCAGTGTTCATTATTACATATGTCTAAATAGCAGATTCATATGTCCAACCAGAAATATAAGGTATGTGCACAAATTGTTCCTAGGCTGCAAAAATAGGAATAAGGAAAAGAGCTGCAGTAACAATGTAACATGTAGGTCCCAGTCTGTCATCATCATCATCATCATCATCCACTTCATGGTCCCCATTTTGGCCCTCAAAATCCAACTCAGCTGGATGTGGTCTGGGTCATCGTCATCAGAACTGTGAGGTGGCCTGGCTGCCACACTCTGTCACATTTCAACATAGGAACAAACATACATAAATAATAAGTATTGACCTAAAAAGCAACGATTAAATGAAAATTCAGACAAATATTACACAGTCTACATGCTGCAACTGTTATGTATGTAATGTTGCACCACTGTCTGACCTTATACAAGTATAACACCTTATTTGATGGCAGGCAAATACCCAGTCCATACTAAATTACAAAATAGTGTGCAATGTACATCACAGTCTTGTGCTATACATGTCTGAAGTAAAGTACAGTCATTTGTATGGCATACACATAAAATGCATGTTCGTTACATATTTATATAAGCAGACATTCTATATGTTGTGACACTGTACACTGTGTTGCTAGGACAGGCCTGTTACAAAACATCTCAGTAATCATATGTATATGTATAGTATAACAAACTAAAAATTACACAATACAGAATAAATGTTACTGACACATTATGAAGGGCCTGGAAATGTCACTCTCACAATAGTGATATCTAGATGGATGTAATACACATGACAAGTAATCCTATAGTGCCACATCTGTCTACTGCTTCACAGTATGAATTGACATGTCACACATAACACAATCAGCCTTACAGGCAGACATCTGAAACAAATATTTATTACTGTAATGTCAGATGTACACCAACATAACTGCAAAGAGATTATATGAAACAAGAAACGTGTAATGCTTGCCCAAGTTACATTACAGTGCAACACATTTGTTGTGCCACTGTAATACTCACCAGATCTGGACCATAAGGTTTAATTATATTTTAGATGACAAAAGAGACAAAGGTGTAATAACAAGTGTAATGTCCTGATTATGCAACATTCTATGTGTCATAAGATTCATATATTGATGATATAAATAGAAGGCCATGAATGAGTCAACATGCCCATCACCCATTTTTGTTAAGTTACTTCAGTATATCATATGGCATGCAGCACTCAGTTTATCAGACACATTTTTGCCATTACTTGTAGATTTACTGACATATCAATCTTCAGAATACACACAAAACACACAAGTACAACATATAGACATGTATATGACATGCATATAACTTGATTTTAAAATACTTTAAGTGTAAGTTAACACTGAAACCAGACCTTTGGGAAAGTGGCCCTTAATATAAACATTTTCACCATATGCATTTTATAACACAATCAATCACAAACACTAAACCCACCCCTTCAAAAGAAAGAAAAGACCTATTTGTTACTCAGTTTGTGCTTCACACATTTATATCGAGGTGTCAAGATAACATATACCTTTCCACTGTAATTGATTATTATGTGCTACTAATGTTTCACTTAGACATACTATGTTTAAAACTTGTGTGCTAAAAATATATAGTAAGATTACCAATCAATGGTACAATATATATGCAAATGAAATGGGCAATGCAACATAGTAAATAGGTGACAGCACAACATTTTATAATCAGAATGGAATGTGAAAGCTTTTGAATAACTGAATACAGTGACTAGCATAGCGACATGTAATAGCTAGAAATGATGTATATGACATAATTTTCCCTCAACAAATGTATTGCTTTCACTGCCTACATATATATTATACTTAACATATGTACTTGCACAATTAAAAAAAATAATGAAGATCATGTCTATACTATACAAAACCTCAGTCATAAAATGAAACTAGGACTGACTTGTGGCAATAACAAGAACTTGTATGTTAGGTAGTATCACAGCATTGCAAGAGCAGTATGTGCCAAAAAGGTCTGCCAACAGCATTAAGACTGCTGAGCCAGCAGACACAGCTTCAGTAATAGAATAGGCCGGTTATGCATAACGTATAATTCACAGAGAACCGCTGTCATAAATACAAGTGTGCAACTGCTTGCTGTGCAAACAGCAGTAACAATAAAAGCAACATTTATGTAAAACATTCAAGTCAAATTCAATATGCCAAGTCAATGCACATGTGGTTCATTTAGGTTGTGTTTTTTTAGACAACTCCAAATTGACAAACCTACTGACATAGCAAATAAAACCCAAATAAACCTAAAGGTGCTAGTGCTCAATGCTAGAAGCCTAAGCAAGAAACTTCACAAACTACAAGCTCTCCTCACTCTGGAGAATGTAGACATCTGTGCAGTAACTGATGAACAATTTAAATCTGCAGAAAGTACTCGAGCAGTCCAAGGTTTCAGTGCCTTCCACACATTTAAACTATCAGCTGCTCAGACAGGAGTGAAAGGTAGGGGAATCCCAATATATATTAGCACAAGCATTGGTTAAACAGGATACTGCCCTGGAATTTATCAGTGTGCAAATTACCATAGACAAAGTGCCATGCCATATCCTAGCAAGCTGTAGATTACTAGAGACTTCCATAGCTCATAAGTACTCCTACTCTAGACACTCGGCATTAAACCAAATAACCTATTCACTGGAGGTTTTAACTGCACCTGTATAGACTGGAAAACACACTGCCTCCTACTCACAGGCATGATTCCTGCACTTTATTAACACAAATACCCTTGACCAGATAGTACGCACACCCACCAGAGGTTCACATATACTGGACCTGGTAGTCACCAATATGGGAGAATGCTGCACCTCCTGCCCAGTGTCACATCCACACTGGTGAGGTCAGACCACATGCTGTCTCTTTCAAAATAAAAATCAACTTGGCAATCCCAGCAAACCCTGTAACAGTTAGGAGCTATTCCAAAGCAAATTACATTTTGATAGTTTGTAAAAATTCAGTGCTCCTCACAACTCCAAGTTCATAGCAATCTCTGTGGAATTGTTCACAGAGACCCTGTGCAACCATATAAATGGCTGTACTGAGGCTGCTGTTCCCACTAGACTTAAGCCCAAAACAAACTTTAAAAAAATACCATATTGGTGGAATCTTAACCTTAATAGGGTGCATAACAAATGGAAAAAAAAGTCATGGCTAAACTCAGGAAGAGCAACTCCCGAGATCTTTAATTAAACTAAACCAGAAACTAAGAGATCTAATTAAGGTGAAAAAGGCTGATTACAAGGTCAAAAATAGTCTCAGAGGCTAAAGACAACCACAAAACTTAAAAGGCAGTACATGCCAGTGTGACAAACTGGTAGTCAGTGTTGCAATTTTCACTGAGCAGAGCAACATAGCAAAACAGATGACTGCCAAATTCAGCTCAAATATGGGTTGGATTGCATGACTAAGTTTATAAAGACCCTGGTGTTCATTAGCCTAGTATATAACTATGAACCTATGAACAGCACATAACTTCAATATAAGAAGAAACACCTGTTGATAACATACAAGACAGCATTCTACATAAAATTATGTATGTATTAATGGTAGTCACAATGAATCACTATGTATCACACATACATCACAAATGCATTATAGGAAGACATAACATTAGCATGCATGAATGTCATAGGACTACATATCTAAACCTGAATATTGAAATATGTTAATATTATTTCTGGGGGCATAAAGGTGATAAGTAATAACAGTTACCTCCCTTCTTTAGATAGTCATCAAGCCTGTGCATATTTTCTAGGCATCATGGGTGATTTCAATATCGATTGGCAGTCCTGCTCCTCACAATACCCCACAAACTTCATCAGTCTTTATGGATTTACTCAAATTATCCAAATCCCTAAAAGAATAGATAAGTCATCCAAAAACAATTAATCCTTGAGTGGATACTAATCAACCTGCCCTCCACCTCCAATCTGGTTGTCTACCAGACAGCCTGAGTCATCATAATTCCATGTTTTTAATAAGGCACCAGTTGCATCATAACCAAACAACAGTCCGCCATCAAATAAGAAATAGAAAACACTTCAATCCCACCAACTTCCTATCAGCATTAAAAATCTGTAACTGGTCACTCCTCAAATTACCTCCATTAGAAAAAGCAGTTAACATCTTTAACTCTACATTCTTAGACATCTTGAATGCCCTGCACCTCCCAGAACCATTAAAATCAAATCAAAGATTGCCCCATGGCTAAATAAGGACACTAGGTCAATAATGATAACTAGGGGCAAAGCCTGGGTTCAATGGCATAAAACCAACTCCCAAGCAACTAGACAAACATACCTAGAGCTCCATAATAAAGCTAAAAAATCAGTTAAACAAGATAAAGCCAACTACTACCATAATATCCAACTAAGACACAACAACTTTCCTCAAAAGTTTTGGACAGCCATTAATAACATCCTTCTTCCAGGAAAATCCACCACACCTGCCCCATGTAGCAATAATACTACAGATAATATAGCTACACAATTCAATAAATATTTTACCAAAACTATCCTAGCCCTCTCTAGCCTCCAGAACCCCTCCCCCTCCACAGACTCACCCAAATCATGTAATAATTCCCATGTTTCCTCCTCCCCCCCACACCACCTGCAACTAAAGTCAAGGTCAGCATCTTCACATTCCAACCAGTCTCTACTACCATCATAAAAAATTACTTCAAAACCTAAAACCTACAACCCTAGCCAAAAACAAACTCCCAGCCGAATTTCTAAAAATTGCTGCCAATGCAATAGCTCACCCTGTAACCATATTCTTTGACCCAGGTTGATAGCAGTCTCTCATTTGACAACCACGTGGCCAAAGTGGTTAGAAAAACATTTTATATAACCCACCTAATCATGAAGGGATTCACATCTAGATCAGGGGAGGTCATCGTGCCTCTTTACTCATCCCTCATCAGGCCCATAATTGAGTACAATGCCCCTTTTGGGATGTACCTTACCAGACACCTGCAGCAACTGGAAAGACCCCAAAAGTACCTCACCAAGAGGGTCAAAGGGCTCAAACAGATGCCATATGCTGCCCGGTTAAAGAAACTCCAGCTCTACTCAGTGGCATACCGTCTGTTCTGGGGCGATCTGTGCCTGACGTAGAAGCCATGTCCAACCCAGAATTAATGGACATGCTGCACCTCAGAAAATCCAAATCCCATCGAGCTACACGCTCGAGAGACTTGAACCTCAGCACTGAAATAAATAGGACATGCTGGAGGGACAGATTCATAACCCAGAGGCTCCCTTCACTCTGGAATAAAATCCCAGTCCAGGTTAGGCAGAGTCCCTCATTGACTCTCTTCAAGAGGAATCTTGATGAGTGGATGGGAGATCATAGGTTTAACCCGGGTATCACTTCTGTGTCACTGTTAGACAGAGGTACAGTATACTAACCTCGAAAAAGGGCATAGCAAAATTAATTTAAAATGGGTGGTGAAAGCCAAACACATTCTGGCTAGGCTTATAAATGCCCTAGGGCAGATAGCCCAGTATGAACCTATGAACCTAATAGATCATTGTTTGAAAACACTGTCCTTGAAATTTGCATAATCTCCCATATTCTACCACTACACAAAGGGGGAAATTCAACAGAATTTACTAATTACTGACCTATAGCAATACTATCCCCTCTATCCAAAATCCTAGAAAGATGTGTTCACAAGCAAATCATGGATCACTTACACACAAACACACACACACACACACACACACACACACACACACACACACACACTTATGTCTAACACCCAGCATGGCTTTTGACCCTCACATAGCACCACTACTGCTCTAATGTCTTTCTCTAATATAGTAAATCACCACAGAAACAACAGGAAATTTGTATCAGCCATCTTTCTAGATCTCTCAATAGCCTTTGATATGGTCTGTCATTGCAAACTAATTCAAACTCTGAGTTCAGTCTCAGTCCATCCTCTATCTCTTGGTTTCGAAACTATCTATTTGGCCGACAACAGGCTGTCCAATGGCAGAATGACCTCTCTTCACTCTTCCCAGTCATACTAGGTTTTCCCAGGGGTCCATACTTGGGCCCCTACTATTCTCACTCTATACTAACAATCTCCATAAATCCTCTCTTCTTGCCTCAATTATCCAATACACAGATGACTCCACTTTAATCTGTGCTGCACAACCCCACATAAGCTCCATAGTATTATGCAAGAATCCTTTCCATCAGTTGAAACATGACTCACTAATGCAAAGGTAATTTTAAATCCTAACAAGACTACACTTCTCTTGTTACACCCAACTAGACCCCCTTCCTTAAACCCACCTTTTTACATCCTGTCAAACAAAACCACCATCACCCCTGTTACCCACACTAAAGTTCTTGGGGTTGAAATTGATTGCAGCATGAAATTTGACATTCACATCTCTCAGACTATTAAAAAAGTACACAAAAAATGTGATTGCTCTACAGAAATAAACAATTCGTCACTAACCAAGCTAAGTCTACTATTGGACACACACACACTTTATATCCACCCTTCTGTATGCCTTTCCAATTCTCACAAATATCAGAAAGTCTGAAATAGCAAATCTTGACTCTTGCTATAATAAAATAGCAAAATTTGCCTCTGATGTGCCTTTCAGGTCCCATCATTGTTCAGCTCTGAAACAACTGAACTGGATCAAAACTTCCCAACCTCCTCCTCTATAACCAACTCACTGTTGCACATAAACTCTTGCACCAACCTGATAAAACCCCGGCTCTACAAAATCTAATACTCCCACTCTCACATAACAGGCCCCTCTGTTCAAGCAATAAACTACTATTACAGACCACAAAAGCTACCAACACAGCTGGTGAATCACTTTTCTCTAACTACATAGCCAAAATATGGAACACACTACCCAACAATATAGTATCCCAGCTCTTCTTATCCCATGATAAGTGCCCAGGCTGTTCTTAATAATATGTAAACTAGTACTTGCTTTAATGTAACGTGGTGGTCTAGTTCATGCATCAGCTGCTCTCTTAGAGAACCAGTTAGTACACTTCTTATTCCTATGGAGTCTTCTACATAGGTGGTCTGATGATTCTCTATGACTTTTTGATAACCCCATACATTCCCAGAGGTAGTTATCTTTAAATGCTCCATGTACCTGAATAAGGTCTCCTTGTAAATATGTATATAAGACACTGTGCAAGTTCAGATATTTTAGTCTTCAATAATAACTTAAATTTTCATCTGTACGGATGCTCTTTGTGTATTTCTGCTGTACTCTCTCCAGTTTACTTAAGCTTGTTTTTTATAAGGTGTCCATATTGTTATTCCATACTCAAGTTTGGGTTTAATGTATCTAACAAACAATTATGCCATCCCTTCTGATTTCTTAGAAATTATAAATATAATCTGTTTATACAACCTATATATAGCTATCATTAACCAATTGGTTGATATGATTAGAAAAACTCAACAGATCAATGAATCTACAGGTTCAGTCTCTATATGCTGTATTTAATATTCACCTTTCAGTTTATGTGTTACAAATCCTATATGCTTAGTATTTGATGTATTTATCAACATATTATTCTCCTGTGCCCAAATTGTCAATTTCGCCAAGTTCTTTTTCAGGCACGCTTTATCTGTAACACACGTAATCGGTTTATCCCATTTCAAGTCATCTGCATACAGACTGCAGAACACCTCAGATGAGAAAGTTAGATCTGAAAGATACAATCTAAACAAGTATGGGCCTAGGCTAGAGCCCCGTGGGACATGCTGATGGTGACCAAAAATTTCACCTGTCCAATTGCTGTATTATACTTGCCAAATCCTATCTGTAAGCTGTGCAGCTATCCATCTTATTAACAATGCATCAATATCTAGTTGTTCTAATTTATTGATCAATGCTTTGTTTATGGCCCTGTCAAATGTTGAAGTTAAATCTATATAAATTACATCACAGCACAATTTTCCATTGATAGCTGTTATTATATTGTTATAGAACATCATGTTGCAGGTAGTAATAGATCTGTTTTCAACATACGCATGCTGATATATGGTTTCAAGTCCCAACTTTTCCACTATGGACAATAACTTATCCAATATTACCTTCTCCATTATTTTTCCACAACATGAAAGTAGACTTAAAGGCCTGTATGACTGGATTTTTCCTGCTCTCCTTTCCCTTTAAGACAGGTTTGATAAGTGTATGTCTCCAGTCTTGAGGAATCTCCCCACATTTACATGACCTAGTCAATAATAGATATAATGGTACTATCCGTTCTTGCTGAAGTGTTCTCAGGTCATTATTACTAATTCTGTCTCCATTCTGTGCTTTGTCTGGATCAAGTTTGCATAGTTGTTTTTCAGTATAATCTAATTTGATTTCAGTATCTGAGGTTCCTGGATGTCACTAGGACAAGTTATCACCCCCTTTGTAGAGCCACACTGTTTTGCATATGATTTTGTAAATACACGTATACATCTAAGAATAAATTTTAGAATCTACAGTTTATGAATTTGCAAGTCATTATTCCTTCCACATCTTATGTATCTATAAAAAGATTTCCTACTATGCTTAATATCTTTACATACATTTTCTTCAAATCTTGTCTCACACTATGTTTAATTTGTCTAGCTTGTTTATTTCAGTTTTTCAAAGTTGTATTTCAACCTCTTTTCCATTTCTTATATTTTGTTGTTTATCATCTTAATCAAGTATTTTGTTCTTAGTTCTGATGTATGCCTAGATCCTTATGTTAAACATTTATTGACTTGTTTTGAATTCATACAATTTCTGTTTCAGAACTTCCCCCATTCCTTCTGCACTTTTTCACTGAACATATCACTCCAATTAGTTTTACATAATGACTTGTTTTGCTTCCATATGATCTATTATGAACCTTCTGCACATTGATTTAGATTTCAGTTTGGAAGAATTTTATAGCAAAAAATTAACCTTTATAACCCCATGAACACTGCACATACACTGTGGTAATGCTTGACATGAAGTAACAATAATTTGTTTTGAAACTCACACAGTGTCTAGTATGTTCATTCCATGGTAGTTTTTTTTACAGTCTGAAGCAATTGTTGTTAATGAACGTACGTTGTAAATATTTTCCTTACTAATATTGTTGAATCAATATTAGTCCAGCCTGTTTCTGGCAAATTAACTCCCTGGCCACTATTATACTTTCCTTCTGTGTTTCATGCAAGAAATGAACAAATTCCTCTAGGTCATCAGCACTTGACTTTGGTGGTCTATACATTCCAACAATTGTTATATGTTCCAGGGTTCCCTTTATTGCCACATTTACACAATCTATAGTATTGGTGTTATCACTGAACATATAATAATCACAGGTCTCGTAACTATCTTAAATCCTTATCATAACACCCTCACCTGATTTTTTGTTAAAATGCCTGTTACAATAAAAACATTTATACTTTGACAGAACAAGGTTTCAGACATTGTACTGTAAGCTGTTTCTAGAAGCTTTGTGGATAAAGAGATGTGTGTATTCCTTACCGTCCTAAGCGATATGAGTGGTAATGCACCACCGCCATGCTAGACGTGTAAAATCTCTAATGTATAAGTGAATAAGCAACTATAAATCTCCCATATGTGATGTGCAATATTAAAGGTAACTACCAAGATATCATCTAGAATATGCTACACTGAGATTTGAACCCACAAACAGACAATCAACATTTGTATTACTGTATTGCTTAACCATTTCAGATAATAGACATCACATTTCTTTTAATGTTGTAAAAGTCTAGACTATGGTATAATGACAAAATGCACAATTATCTGAAGTATAAAACTAGCATGAATCAGCCAGTTTGAATATTTTTACAGAACCACTGAGTTTACCTTTAATAGTTTGCAAGAAAACATTTGTCTGTACTTGAAACAAAGAAAAATACATTAAAGGAGGTGGGGTAGCAATATTATTCAAAAAACACATAAAAATATAGTATTTAGATCTATCTACTCTGAACCTCGACATGGCAGAAATACTAGCTAGTAAACTAGAAATCAGCCCCTTTACATATTAGGTCATTACATCCCTCCTGGTTATAATATAACCACCCTAGAAAACTTACTATATTGGGCATCAAACTCAGTACTACATGAGACTATAATCATGGGTGATTTTAATATCAGCTAGTAGTCCTGCTCCTCGCAATACCCCACAAACTTCATCAATTTCTATGGATTTACTCAAATTATCCAAATCCCTGCAAGAATAGATAAGTCATCCAAAAAACAATCAATGTTTGAGTGGATACTAATCAACCTGCCCTCCACCTCCAATGTGGTTGTCTACCAGACAGCTTGAGTCATCATAATTCCATGTTTTTAATAAGGCACCGGTTGCATCATAACCGAACAATAGTCCGCCATCAAATAAGAAATAGAAAACACTTCAATCCCACCAACTTCCTATCAGCATTAAAAAGCTGTAACTGGTCACTCCTCAAATTACCTCCATTAGAAAAAGCAGTTAACATCTTTAACTCCACATTCTTAGACATCTTGAATGCCCTGCACCTCCCAGAACCATTAAAATCAAATCAAAGATTGCCCCATGGCTAAATAAGGACACTAAGTCAATAATGATAACTAGGGGCAAAGCCTGGGTTCAATGGCATAAAACCAACTCCCAAGCAACTAGACAAACATACCTAGAGCTCCATAATAAAGCTAAAAAATCAGTTAAACAAGATAAAGCCAACTACTACCATAATATCCAACTAAGACACAACAACTTTCCTCAAAAGTTTTGGACAGCCATTAATAACATCCTTCTTCCAGGAAAATCCACCACACCTGCCCCATGTAACAATAATACTACAGATAATATAGCTACACAATTCAATAAATATTTTACCAAAACTATCCTAGCCCTCTCTAGCCTCCAGAACCCCACCCCCTCCACAGACTCACCCAAATCATGTAATAATTCCCAAGTTTCCGCCTCCCCCCATACAACCTGCAACTAAAGTCAAGGTCAGCATCTTCACATTCCAACCAATCTCTACTCACATCATAAAAAAATTGCTTCAAAACCTAAAACCTACAACCCTGGCCAAAGACAAACTCCCAGCCGAATTTCTAAAAATTGCTGCCAGTGCAATAGCTTACCCTGTAACCATATTCTTCAATAGTTCGTTGTTTGAAAATACTGTCCTTGAAATTTGCATAATCTCCTATATTCTACCACTACACAAAGGGGGACATTCAACAGAATTTAATAATTACTAACCTATGGCAATACTATCCCCTCTATCCAAAATCCTAGGAAGATGTGTTCACAAGCAAATCATGGATCACTTACACACAAACACACACACACACACACACACACACACACACACACACACACACACACACACACACACACACACACACACACACACACACACATGCTTATGTCTAACACCCAACATGGCTTTTGACCCTCACATAGCACCACTACTGCTCTAATGTCTTTCTCTAATATAGTGAATCACCACAGAAACAACAGGAAATTTGCATCAGCCATCTTTCTAGATCTCCCAATAGCCTTTGATATGGTCTGTCATTATAAACTAATTCAAACTCTGTCTGAGTTCAATCTCAGTCCATCCTCTATCTCTTGGTTTCAAAACTATCTATTTGGCCGACAACAGGCTGTCCAATGGCAGAATGACCTCTCTTCACTCTACCCAGTCACACTAGGTTTTCCAAGGGGTCCATACTTGGGCCCCCTACTATTCTCACTCTATACTAACAATCTCTATAAATCCTCTCTTCTTGCCTCAATTATCCAATACACAGATGGCTCCACTTTAATCTGTGCTGCACAACCCCACATGAGCTCCATAGTATTATACAAGAATCCTTTCTATCAGTTGAAACATGACTCACTAATGCCAAGGTAATTTTAAATCCTAACAAGACTACACTTCTCTTGTTACACCCAACTAGACCCCCTTCCTTAAACCCACCTTTTTACATCATGTCAAACAAAATCACCATCACCCCTGTTACCCACACTAAACTTCTTGGGGTTGAAATTGATTGCAACATGAAATTTGACATTCACATCTCTCAGACTATTAAAAAAGTACACAAAAAATGGGATTGCTCTACAGAAATAAAGAATTCTTCACTAACCAAGCTAAGTCTACTATTGCACACACACACTTTATATCCACCCTTCTGTATGCCTTTCCAATTCTCACATATATCAGAAAGTCTGAAATAGCAAAACTTGACTCTTGCTATAATAAAATAGCAACATTTGCCTCTGATGTGCCATTCAGGTCCCATCATTGTTCAGCTCTGAAACAACTGAACTGGCTCAAACTTCCCAACCTCCTCCTCTATAACCAACTCACTGTTGCACATAAACTCTTGCACCAACCTGATAAAACCCGGCTCTACAAAATCTAATACTCCCACTCTCGCATAACAGGTCCCTCTGTTCAAGCAATAAACTACTATTACAGACCACAAAAGCTACCAACACAGCTGGTGAATCACTTTTCTCTAACTACATAGCCAAAATATGGAACACACTACCCAACAATATAGTATCCCAGCTCTTCTTACCCCAGTTTAAATAAACTGTAAGAGCCTATCTAGTAAACTCATGGCTATGCTCCTGCTCCAGCCCAGGGTAATTCACCCAGAGCTATTGGATCTACTCAACTCTTCCCCCCAACCACACTCACAAACTAATAATTTCAGTTACACATCTCCAGTCTCTTTCCTTCTCTTAGCAAACACTAACAATACTAATTTCTTTATGGTTTTCACCTTTTATTGACTCAGGCTAACATTGTCTACTATATTAAGAATTCAAATCTTAGAAACTGTAAATGATGTATCCATTTAATTGTGTTACCTGACATCCAAGGCTCATTCTTAAAAAACATCTGAATCCTTGAAGTTTGAAAAACTGTCAAATCCGATGGACTTTTACTTTTGTGTTGACACAACTGTCTACTGAGTATTATTCACTGTGTTACTCAACATCTATGGCTCTATGTTACAAGCCATCCAATCCTGTAATTTTGTATTATTGTCAAACCTAAGATATTTGTATTTTATACTTTTACGAATATTTCTATTCTATGCTTAGTAATGGGAGCTTTTCTCCCTGGAACTCCACTGAAAAAGGACCTGTGTCCAGTCGGACTTTCCTGATGAACAAATGTAAAATAAATAAAATAAATAAATAAATGAAAAGGGAATTTGTGCACAGCCATGAGATTTAAACCTATACAGGCATTAGGTAGGAGGCAGTCAATCACTCCACATAGAGTATTAACCCTGCAGCCATAAGGCAGTATACAGATTACAGAGTCACACTTGTTCTTGCATTGTCTTTATGTCTCGCACATATTTCAATCATGTTGACCTGCGATGGCCTTACACTCATTAAACTGATGACAGCAGAGATGGATTGTAAGACTGTTGTAAAGTTTAATCTTTAGAGTTTATTAATGTTAGTATTACTCAGCAGTCATACATTCGGAAGTATGTATGATTTTTCTAGAAGCTTTGCGGGTAATAGAAAAATGTGTAGTCATTCGTGGCCAAGTGCTATAGGTGGCAGTGCACCATGGTCATACTAGATGAGTAAAAATCTGTACTGCATGAGCTGCTGAACAAAAATAAGTCTTCCATATGTGATGTGCAGCATTAAATGAATTGCTGCCAGTAACTGCTGCAAAATTGGATACACAAGAATTAGAACCACACATAGGCAAATGATCACTTTGACAAATTTCTTAATCAGTTGAGTTAAGGGACATAACAGCTCTTTAGATGTTTTAAAAGCAGATATTATGAAATAGCAGTCATAATAATATATTTGAAGTAATATTAATATAAACGTATAATAGTCCTGCATAGTATTTACAGTGACCCAGTATAGTTGCAGATAACTTCAGAATGCATCAATACACAAATATTAACTTTAATGATTATAACACATTATTCTTCCATGTAAACACCTGTTGATACATATAATTATTGAATACACTTAAAACACAGTTTATCACATAAATACACATGCAACTACATACATGTATGCTAATGTAGGTGTTAAGGTGTGGAGTATGTAACTTACTGTAGGCATCAGGTGGCTGACATCCTCTGCTCAAGCATCTGTGTTATCTCCTTGCCTGTCCAGTTTGGTACCTAGACTCACTGAAGCCTTCTCTTGGGAGACATCATTGGTATGGTTCTAAAATCCTTTTTCAAAAGCTTTTAAATGCTACCTGAGGTCCCACTTAGTTCACAGGTAGCAATGATATGATAAAAATGTGTATCAGTATTATATTTTAAAGTTGGAGCATATAGGATGGTGGCAGACAATTGGAGGGGACTGGGTATATGTTACAGATATTCCAGTATATCGATACCCATCAGGCAGTTGCACTGAACTCTGTAAACTTACTCTGTACTATTGATTAATGTGCTGGATTTGAGAAGTTATGTGAAGGTTCACTAATGGGATTCAAAAACACTAAATGGTAATGACTCTCATTAACTACGTATGACACAAATGGTACTTAAAAGCTGTGTGCACTTAGTTAACTTCACTCTGGGATGTAGAGCTTCCAGAGGTAAGCTGTTAGCTGTTTACATTGCTGTGGTAGAATACAGTGCTATTATCACATACCTGTGTTCACATTATGCTGTGCAAAACAACTGAAACATGTTTTCATGCATAGATTGTGTTAATTCTCTGCATTACAGTCTGTCAGTTACATAAAGGATGGGGGTAGGGTAGACCTCAACAATATGCATGCAGATGGGGAAAATGACCATCAGTAACAAGGAGTTTTCCCCATAAGCAGTTGTATAGCTGCAAACAAACCAGCACCGGTGAACTACAGTTACAGATGGAGTCAACATAGATCTATAGTTAATGCAGAATAACCTGTAACATCTCATGGATGTTTGTGGAGACTGATGGCGTATATGGTTGTCCATAAGTTGTATGAGTGATTTACAGATACTCTCTGATACTTAATCATAATGCAGTAGTTGTGAATGCATTCATATAGTAGTAGTTCTGATTACATTCAATGGGATGTATGTAACATTAGGATGGCTTAGCATTTATGTTGTTTGTTGTGGTTCTATGTAGTCATTACTGCATAACAGCTCATTTTCATAACCTGATGTTTTACTACTTTGTTCTGTATAACTTCCAGTACTTTTCTTGTGTACCGCATCATGATGGTCATATTTGTGATGCTGTTTGTCACTGACTGTGACATCCGAGATGCATCCTACATTCTTGAGGTAGAACTGGTAGGTCTATTCAGATGTGCATGTAACTGTGGCAGCAGCATTGTTATCATACTGGAGTTGTAGCACATTGGTTATGTGCTTGATCCTTGCCTGGCATAATATCAACTGAGACAGTTTCAGTCCTCACTTCTGCATATATGATATCTACAAACTTGTTGAATGGATTAATTGCTGTGCTTGCAGTTTAATTTCTACAAGTATTTTGGGTTTCTAATACCATAACAGGAATGAACCCCATTCCTAAGTCAAAGTATGATTAAAGTCCATGAAATTAGTATTGTTTCCATCTGTGATATTATCCAAAAGTGCTCTTTGCACCCGCAATGTGCCCAGAATTGACTCCTTTTCAAGTTCATACAGAGTTACATGTATCAGTAGCGCATTTAGATCACGTTATCGAAAGATGAAAATAGCGAATGCTATTTCATCGAACCTAATATATCTAAACCACATAATATTGAACATTCAGAACAGTGAAATTTTTCCTTGGGAAAAAATTTGCTAGTCTGAAACACATACACACAACACAAGCACACCTAAAAAACATCAATACACACACATACACTTATAATCCTACAACTAACCCTACACTAAACTATACATACACTACTATCTATCCACTTACCTTAACCCAAACCCTAACCCTAAGGTCTGTCACTATCGCACACTCATCTAACCAGCGCCCTATTCCTAACTCACATAACCTGCCCCTAAACCTAATTCACCTAACCTGCGCCCTAACCCTAACCCTAACTCACCTAACCCACACCCTAATCCTAACAACTACACAATTGCACACTTACCTGAACCCGACCCGCAAATCTCCACCACAGTGCTGAAAATAGTGAAGCCACAGAAACTGCCAACCGAATACTTTCCCTAGGAAAGAATTTGGTGTTCTGCAGCTTCGCTATTTTTAGCGTTCATTTAAAACAGGTCGATATTAGAACATTCAAAGTTTTAAAACTTTAATGTTCTGATATAGACCCTCAGTAGCACATCTAAATATGACTGTAAATTCTTTTTTATGAGCTCCATTGCTCCTACTTCTACTGGAACTGTCTGGGTATCATTCTTCTATATCACCCTCATTTCTGCCTGGACATCCTGATATTTTATGACGTAGTCTTCTTCTGTATGTCATCATCATCATTATCATCTTCTTTCGGCTGTTCCCATTAGGGGTTGCCACAGCAGATCACCTGTTTCCATTTCTTCCTGTCCTCTGCATCTTGCTGTGTCACACCAACCAGCTGCATGTCCTCTCACACCACATCCATAAACCTTATCTTAGGCATTCCTACTTTCCTGTTACCTGGTAGCTTCATCCTTAGCATCTTTTACCCAATATACTCAGCATCGCTCCTCAGCACATGTCCAAATCAATGTAATCTTGCCTCTCTGGCTTTGTCTCCAAACCTTCCAACCTGGGCTGAGCCTCTAATATACTTATTCCTAATCCTGTCCACCCTCATCACACCCAGTGAAAATCTTAACTTTAACTCTGCGACATCCAGCTCAAGTTCCTGTCTTTTTGTCAATGCCACTGGCTCCAGCCCATATAACATAGCTGGTCTCACTACCCTCTTGTAGACCTTCCCTTTCACTCTTACAGGTACTCGTCTGTCATAAATCACTCCTGACACTCTTTTCCACCCAATCCATCCTGCCTGTACTCTCTTCTTCACCTCTCTTCCACAATCATCATTACTCTGAACTATTGACCCCAAGTATTTAAACTCATCCACCTTCACCACCTCTACTCCTTGCATCCTCACCATTCCTCTATCCTTCCTCTCATTCACACACATATATTCTGTCTTAGTCCTGCTGACCTTCATTCCTCCTCTCTCTAGAGCATATCTCCATCTCTCCAGGGTCTACTCCACCTGTTCCCTACTCTCACTACTGATCACAATGTCATTTGCAAACATCATAGTCCAAGGGGACTCCTGTCTGATCTCATCTGTCAACCTGTCCATCACCATTGCAAATAAGAAAGGGCTCAGATCTGATCCTTAATATAACCCCACCTCCACCTTAAACGCATCCATCATTCCCACTGCAGACCTCACCGCTGTCACACTACCCTCGTACATATCCTGTACCACCCTTACATACTTCTCTGACACTCCTGACTTCCTCATACAATACCACAACTCCTCTCTAGGCACCCTGTCATATGCTTTCTCCAAGTCTACAAAAACACAATGCAACTCCTTCTGACATTCTCTGTACTTTTCCATCAACACTCTTAGTGCAAATATCGCATCTGTAGTGCTCTTTCCCAGCATGAAACCATACTGCTGATCACTAATCGTCATGCCCCTTCTTAACTTAGCTTCCACTACTCTTTCCCATAACGTCATGCTGTGACTGATCAATTTAACCCTATGTAGTTACTACAGCTCTGCACATCACCCTTATTCTTAAAAAGCGGTACCAAAACACTTTTTCTCCATTCCTCAGGCATCCTGTCAGTCTTCTTCTGTATGTAAGACACTATAATCACTGGGTGTAGAAATTTCAGTGTTCATTGCCACTTTTGTCTTCTTTTCATGGCCTAACATATCTGTTTTTCTCACATCTATTTTTGAACTGTTACTATAACGAGTAAGCCTATGTGAAATAAATTTCATCATTCTCTTTAATGCTTTGTGGCTCATGTTTCCAATGCTTCTCACCTACTTCAGTATTGTAATGTTTGTATAATCCCCAATGCAACAGCCTTGCCACATTATTATGCCTTTCAGTATACAGGCTCTCTGGCATTAGTGCATCATACCCAGTAACAAGATGTGTGCCTGTTTCCATTTCTGTTTTACAGAATCTGCATTGTCTGTTACTTCCACATGTTCAATGGACTTTGTAAACCAACATGCACATAGCTCACTATCCTGGGCCTCTGATATTAGCCTTAAATTTATCTCTTCTTAACCCTTCCAGTGTTAAATCCTGATCGACATGAGGTTGTCCCAGGAGTTTTCTATACTTGCAACTATAATAATTTTTCCACATTTCTTGCCTTCTCATCAGATCCTTCTGTTTATATTCTTTCTTTTTTTGGCACAATCAGTTGCTGCATGATTTTTGTCTACACCTGGTTTGGTTTCTATTCCAGCTTGATACCAATATACTTCTAAACTAAGCAGGGAAGTCATCTTACATTTGTTCTATTCATGTTTTAAAGGTCAATGGATATGTATGTGGTCCTTCGACTGCAGATCTATACATGTAATCAGTTTTGAAGAGGCCCATCCCACCTTCAGAATAAGGAATCTATAATCTTAGTATTCACTGTTTTTTATATATATATATATATATATATATATATATATATATATATATACGTATATATAATTTGATAAGCATGATGCATTTCTCTTGTTTTCCAGTCCAAATGTGATAATCAAATTTTTGGAGGGATAGTCAATCACCCCACTCCTGTATGTTAGAACAGGAAGAGCAAATTGCTTTATAAGATGCAAAATAAGTGCAGTGTCAACCAAAAAACACTTGAAAATAGCAAAAATAATTGCCATTTAGAGTCCATAAATAGTTTAAAAACAATTTAATATTATACCATAAAACATCGAGTGCTTTTTGATGGTCTCTTTTGGGAAACAAAAGTACTCAGTGTTTTATGGTATCATATTAAATTGTTTAAACCCATTTGTGAACCCGCTGTGGCATTTATTTTCACTATTTTCAAATCGGTTTATCTTCAACTTTGTTCCTAGATGTCAGGGCTGTTTTCAGTATTAATTTTAGTCTTCTAAAATATTCCTTACTGAGTTTTGTTCTCATTAGTTCGTCTTTTATTGTCAATCCTTCATCAATTCCCAGATATTGTGCAGTTTTCCTGCTTTAAATGTTGCTTTTGCAAATTTATCAAGACCATGCAACATTCTTATATCATCTGAGAAAGTTTTGATCACTTCCAGTTGTGCTGTCAACTCCTCATCTGGTGATTTATACATGTTAAATTATCTAACAAACCAAACAGATGAAACATGACAATGGCCTAGCCAAGATATCATTAATACATGTTTTATTCAGTGATTTCATCCCCCATATCAGAGACTTCAAATTGTTTATTTAGGATGTTTTATGGCTTGCTTGCTCAGTCAGAGAGCTGATTGGTTGACTACACATTGCCAGTCATGCCTACCTGGTTATCTAAGTTGTTTGAATATGTTCTGTTTTGTGCTGATGAAGTATTTGATTTGGGAGATGAAAGCACTCATTAAACCATCTATTAATATCTTGGCTTGGTCCTTGGCATGTTTCATTTGTTTGGTTTGTTGATTGGTTGATGTGCCTTTCAACCTTTTGTTTTGGGTTTTAAATCATCCACAAAAAGAAGATGAAAAGTCTTCATACTTTCTTTTCTGGGAGCCAAATTTTAACCATAGCCTAATCTGTTAAGTATACAGCTTAATGGATAAAAGAGCAGCAGTGGCAAAGCGTCACCCTGAAATATCTCCCTTTGAATTTTTATCCCTGGGATAATAATCTGTCCTTTATCATGGCTTAGCTGCAGAGTGGATTGCCACTGTTTTATGGTCACTGTAATGTGATTGATCAATGTAGGGTATATCTAATACATCTATAATCACCCCTTTATCCATGAATGTGGAATTCTGACAAATGCTTTCTTGTAATCTATCCATGCCACACTTAGATTCTTCCCCTAAGTTACTTCTCCATTATGACTTTATTTAACAACAAATGATCCTTTCTTCCATATGACTTTCTGTTTGTTACCCTTTCCTTCTAATGCCATGACTTTATTTTCTTCTAAAATACTATAAATTCTGTCAGCATCAATTCTATTATATAGTTTATACATTGTCAGAAGGGAGGTTATTGGCCTATAATTTTTAGGATAACTTGCAGGTTAACTCTTAAGCAGGAGTATCATTTTTTTCCTTTTGTTAAACAGGTTCATGTCTTTTCAGTGTGCACATATAAGTAGTTCTTACTCATGGCTAAATCTTCATGTAAAGATGTTAATACTTTTATCAAGAAGTTAGGCACTGCATCCGGGCCTAGGGTTTTCCATTTAGGATCTTTTCTTAATTTTGTTTCAGTTTCTCTGATTGTTACTTCATCCCATTTCATATCATGTGCATTTGACTTCTTACTGTTTATTTTATTCTTCTATCCATTCAGCATATCTGTTATGGTCCACTGGGGCTACATAAATATTTTTTCAAAATGTTTTTATTTCTTCTTTTTTTGGTGATGCTTCTCTTCCTTTTGCTTTGTTTTCCAATTTTCTGTAAAAGCTTTTTGAGGCATCAAAGAATTGCTTACTTTGTACTTTTTCCTTTATGTTTATCTTTATATCTTATAAGCTTTTCTGCCTGTGCTGACATCTTTAGTTTATTATTTGCAATAATATATGTCAGATCCTGATCTGTTCTGATACTGTGTATTGCTTTTGTCATATCTACTTTTTTAAGTATTTTTGCTGCTCTGTTCCCTCTTTTCTATCCTCTTCTATCAGTGGTAATTCTAGTTTTATGAAAATGATGATAATGCATCCTCTTCACCTTTATCAGTCATCTACACAGCATCTTAGTCACTGTATCCTTGTATCTCCATCATCTTCTCTGCCTTTTCATTACTTCATTATCCACCAAAACAAAAAATTAATAGCCCAAATTGATGTAATTCAAAACTGCTTCAGGAAGGCAACAGGATAATCATAAAATGTACTTCAAAAAAAGTATTTTATTAGACCAAGAATGTAAGCACTTTCATGGTTGTAAAATCCACTTCATCAGATGTATTTCCATCAACGCAATAAAAGCCATATATACCTATTTCAAATTTCAAACAACCAATGGCAGAAATAAATCAATCAATCAATTAACAAAATATATAACATAAAATAATTTAAAATATTTTAAAATACATTATAGATATATCAAATCATGTATTATGGTATAATATAGTATAAGTAGTATAGGTATAAATAAATTAAATTAATTATATAAATAGATGAATTTTAAAAATGTATTATTTAACACCTCTAGCTTTAAGTAAAGGTTTCAGTGGGACAACATCATTTAAGCCCCGGCCCCTATGGGCACCTAACCTAAGAATCCACTTCACTTCTAAACTTTCAGTGGCATTAACTAAGTCTCCTAATCTAGTACTTTCATCCTGTTTTTGTAAAACTTGAAAAACAAATGTGTGTTTATCGCCAAAGTTCAATGTATGTTTGGCTAAGGCACTATATATATATATATATATATATATATATATATATATATATATATATATAAAACCTTTAGTAGTACAGTATACATGATCCCTTATCCATTCTCTCAGTGTACGATTAGTCTTACCAACATAGAATGAATAACATTCTACGCAGTGAGCAATGCAAACTAGATTTTTTTGTAGTACAATTACTAGAATGTCTCAATTCCCATAGGTAACATGTATCAGGGTGTTTAAAAAATCTAGATTCATCTATCAAGGGACATTGTGTACATTTTCCACATTTTTTAGTACCTAGCCATTCTGATTTATTCAAATTGTTCTTATTATTACTTAGTGGATAACAAAGTTGATGCTTCAAACACTTTTTATTCTTATACACATATGTGGGATAATCTCCCACAATGTTCTTTGTTACTTCATCTATTAGCAATATATGCCAATTCTGAGCTATGGCTTCTTGCATTTTGCAAACATTCATAGTATAAGGTAAGAAAACTGGAAGTTTTGACTCAAATGCCTTAGATGTTCTCCTTTCCTGGTTTCTAGACCCATAAGAGAAATAGGGTTTAGCTCGACCATTTCTCTTGGATCTTACTTCAGTATAAACCCTATTTATTTCATGCTCATCATATCCTCTCATTAAAAAACTTGTCTTTAAATTGTCTAACTCATTACTGTATATCTCTTCCTCACAGCATAATATTGACACCCTCATTGCTTGCCCCTTCACAACATTACAAAAAGTTTTAGGATTATGCATGCTGTTTCTATGCAAAAAAGTAGGCTTGTAACAGGGTTTCCTGTACACTTTATTACTACATGCTCCATTTTTGATAGAAACATTTACATCTAAGTAATCTATGTTGTCATTCGAATGCTGCAGAGTAAATCGCAAAAAAATCATTACTACTATTAATCCTATTATAAAATTGTATGTGGGACCCTTCATCTCCTTTCCAAAGGATAAAGCGGTCATTCACAAATCTCTTATAAAAAGCTATCTGTGGAACTTGTAGTAGATGCTCTGTCTCCCAAGCTACCATCACCAAATTAGCATAGGTGTTAGCGCAGCTGGTACCCATCGCTACACCAGAGATTTGTTTGCAGCATATATTTTGAAAAATAAATATATTATTTTCCAGTACCAGCTCTAAAAGCATGCATAAAAATTCAATTCTACTTATGTCATTGAGTCCTTGTTCTGTCGTAAGTGTTTTTACCATTTTTATCCCTTCTTCATTTGGAATGGTAGTAAACAGAGCAACTACATCTAGGGTAACTAATGTCAAGTCATTCAAATCTGGTAGATCATTAACAGTTTGAAATAAACTAGTTAAAATCTGTTCCATATCCTTTAATACATAATCATACCTTGAAAGAACTTTCTTTAACTCAGTATCCAAATATATTAAGATCGGTTCAGTTAACCAACCTGATCCCGCTACAATTGGTCTAAATTTGGGAAGGAGAGGATATTTATGGATTTTGGGTAGGCCTTGCAATTGAGGTATCAAAGGAAAGTCAGCTGTACAATACTTTAAACATTCTTTAGTTATTACACCCATACAAAAACATTCATTCATTGCATGAAATATATTATGCTGTATAGCATGAATTACATGTGTTGAGACCTGTTGATAGGCACCATCATTACTTAGCATTTCTTCCATTGTGTTGTAATAGTAGTCAGCATCCATGACTACTATCGGTCCTCCCTTATCGGAGGGTTGTATAACAATTCTATCATTGCTTTTAAGATTATCAAGTGCCATTCTCTCATTTTTAGTTAGATTATGTTCATAATCAGACATTCCCAGAAAATTATCATTGTATATAAAGTTCTCACATGCTTTTAAAAATGTTTCAACATTAGGTGGTAGTAAAGGAACGTACACACTTTTTCTTTTAAATGTACGTTTTTCATCAGAAGTTGCAGAACTATTATTGTTAAACATAATTTTCAGTGCTAAATTACGAGTAAGCAAGTGAAGAGCAATAACTGCTTCACTAACGTCCATAGAACTAGCAGGTATAAAACTCAAACCTTTATTAAGTAACAATGTTTCAAATGCAGTAAGTTCATAGCAAGAGATGTTCCAGACTGGCCCCACATCTTTTTTAATGTTTGTGTATGTTGTTGGACCAGTGCTTCTTTCCATTTGTGTCCTCCAAAGTTGTCTCATTCTATCGACCCTCTCTGATCCTGCCAAATAGGGAGCGGTAACAGTGGAAAACCCTGTGCTCATCATATTCATTGCATCTTTATCTACAATGTTATTGCATCTTCCTCATCTTCCTCATCATCTATATCACTGATATCACAATTATCGTCATTATCATGATCATCATTATTATCATTACCATCAACATCAATGTCACCTCCATCTTCATATTTGTCAAAGTCATCATTGGTATTATAGACTCTTCACTGATATATTTATCCCATTATCTTCACTGAATCATTACACATCATTTGTCATCTTCTATCATCATTGTTCGCTCACTCTATTGCCTCTTCATCTTGATCATCCCAACCATCAAATTTTGTTCATCATCATATTCATTCCATCTTCATCTTCAATGTAAGTGTATCTCCCTCATCTTCATCACCTTTCTCTTTTTCATCATCACATCTTCATCATCATTGTTATTGCATCTGCATCAACATATTTATCTTTATCACTGTCATCTTTTATCATCTTATTTTTTATCTTTGTCGAGATCATCATCCTATCTTCACAGTTTCATTAACATTTTCATAATCTTCAACATATCTTAATTTCAAAGATGCATAGAATATTCCAAAAAATGTCCTTAAATTACTAATCTGTTTACTGTGTAACACAAACAACCTGTACTGCTGTAGAGTTATCATTGAGATGATTTCCATGCACTAAGTTTACTTCCTTAAAGTTATTATCCCATGGGATAATGTATGTCACGCATTAAACAGTTTTCAATGAATCTTATTTTGTTATATTCTATTTTTCTTTTACTTGACTATAACTATATTTATTTGTTGATTTGTTGTCAGATTTCTTGATTGAATGACTACTTGATTATGCTATAGTTATCTGCTGAAGTCTACAACAGAATAAAGAAACATTTATGTTCTACAAACTTTAAAACTATGGTAACCGTTACATCATCAGAAAGCAGCATCATATGATATGGAATCATACTGGTCAGCCACTTAACCTACAGAAATATAAATACAAGTCTGCTACACTTAAAAAACATCATTCCACTAAAGTACTTAAAGTAAAAAAAAATAGTACCAGAAAGCCTACTTTTTGTGATAAAGCATAAAGAAATGATAAAAAGAAACTTTGCACATGATCTTTAAACAGGCCCCATTCTCCTATCAAAGGCTGAATATTCTGACCTAGTATACTCATATTATGTCTTATTTGTTCCCTATACCAAAAGTTAGTCCTTCTTAACACCCTACAGATATCAGTCATAAAATATTCTATTGTATAGTACACAATATCTTACAAGTTCCTTTAATAAACTGAAAATCTGCTTCCTGTTTTTTGGCACAAACTTGTACAATAACAATGGCAAATGAACTGAAGAACTGCTTACAGGAAGAAATATTTGGAAAAAAATAGTCCTAAACCTATAACCAGAAACAATGTGCATAAGCAACAAAAAATAATGAGTTCTTTCAGCTTTGTAGACATCAGATATTCTGTTCATTTATTGCTTGATACTCAGAATAGTGCATCGATCCAAAGAAGACTAATTTCAGATATAATCCAGGTAAAAAGCAACACAAAGTATATATTACAGGAAAGCAAAATAGAAAAAAAGCAGTAGTGCACAAACATAGATGAATGTGGGTATCTGGCTCAGCTGATTTCTAATGAATATCTTCAAGATCCAAAGAAGTCATATTATGGCTGTACTCTTCTCTTATCAGACCCATCATCAAATACAGTGTCACATTTGCTATGTACAAGTCTAAGCATATCTCTCAACTGAAAAGACCCTAATGGTTTTTAGACAAAAGACCTTAAATCATTCAACTGTCCTGATAGGTTAGCTCAACTCTCACTATTCTCAGTAGCCTACAGGTGGCCTCAAGGTGATAAATGCCTTGCATTTTGAGACGTGAAGGACCCAGTCCTATTTGACATCCTATTTTTTTTGCAGAACCAATGGCTCAACAAACAATCATACTAGGGACCAAAATTCACACTATCAAATAAACAAGACCTGCTGGAGGGATAGGTTAGTAACTTACCATATTCCAAGCATATGGAATAAGTTACCACTACTGGTCAAAGAAAGTGTTACTCTGTCTGTAAATATAGTCTTGATGATCAGATAGGTAGGCATATATTTACATTAGGGTTAACATAGATGGCCCTGCTTGATTTAGGAGGTGGCCACTATTAAGTACTCATAAAAGGTGCCAAGGATGTTTAAGTGTATCTATTTAAAGATGAACATTGCTAGGCCTCTTATGGTCCCAACGATAACTTGCATAGTACTGTTCCTATGTTCATATGTGAAGAAGGTAGTATGCAGCATATAAACATACTTCTTTTCACAGTAAATGCATCCATTTCAGGGATAGAATACAGAAATGACATTTGCAAACATTTCAGCATGCATATAAATAAAATGAAGCACAACACACAAGCCACAAGACCATATTCTAAAATAGTTGCCCTCAGTGTTAGTCAGCCCTGATTCCAAAAGACTTGCTATCTAAGTGACTTACTTTGGTGAAAGGCCTGTCTATAAATAGGATTACACCAGGGGCCACATTCTAAAAACCTTGCTGTCAATGTAAGTGGTCACTTACACTGAAAGCAAAGGTTGGAGTAAAAAAGAAAGTTGAGGACAGAGCAGTATGCCTAAGGAAGATATCAGAGTACCGACAGTGGACACAATTCTATAATATACGCTAAAACAAGACCAAGTAATGTTCTATTCAGTGTAAGAAAATGATGGACTCCATGCACACCCACCAGATTCCAAAACGCAACTGGTGAGCCCAACACAGCTTAAATGTGATAAAGTACTTCACTGACAAATTTATGAAAGCACTCGGTGGAGATCATATGTACTTTAACTTAACACCACTATATTCCACAGATTCATAGGGAAGCCTGCTGAATCTATGAAACTTACTTAAAAAATGCAACAGGCATTTAATGCACTACAGCAGGCTGGGGTACTGCATGCTGTACTAGACGATAATCTGCAAATGCATCCCAGAAGGCAGACAGCTAGGTGCAAATTAAGGCTACAGTTAAGCCAGCTCTCTAACCAGGAAATAATAGATAGATACAAATTAGATAGATAACTGGTGCAGGCTGTATGTAGGATGTGTGCACACCACATATATAAAGTCTGCAGGGTAACCCAATTGAAATTGAACAAAAGTGTGCCTGAATCTAGGTATACTGGCCTCTGGGACATTTCATAAGCATATGGCAGATGCTGTAGGAGTGTCCCAGATTGCTGCCAGTCACATTCCTTTGCATTTTCCGGTAAAAGTGTAGATCAGTATGGATGATTATATCCGCTTCCCAAAAACAGTAATGCAGTGCATAACTGCCATGCAAAAGTTCTGTGCCATAACCTACTGCCCCTATGTTCTTAATGCAATACACTGCACCCACATTAAAACCTAAGCTGTACCTGATGCAGAAAGGTACATCAATAGAAAAGGGTGATCATCACTCAATTATTAGGTTGTGTTCTCAACAGGTGGCCTCATTACTAATATAATGGCAGCTTCTGCTATATGGAGTGAAATTGGTTGGGACTGCTACTAAGTAAGTACAGGACCACAGCTATGATGTAAGCAGAATCTAGACTTGTCAACATTAAGCATGAGGACACTTTATTTATTTATTTATTTATTTTATTTTCAGTTTGATGACTGGGGAGGTCCACTGGGCTCATTTGGCCCGTTTTCAGTAGAGGCCCGGGGATAAAAGTTCCAAAAAACACAGTAGACATAGTAACAATTAAAAAATTAAACAATTAGTAAAAATTATGTAGTAAAACATAAGCACAGTAGAATATCAAAATAGTATGGTATACAGTGCATATTTACATGTAAATACAATTAGAGGTCAATAATACAGAGTCATCATTATACTAAGGTTTTAAATCTTCTGAGAATGCTATGAAAGAAACATTTGTAAGAAAACAGTAAATATGATTGAACTCCTATTGGGTAAGGTGGAAGGTAGTTTATATATATGTATGTATTCATGTATTAGGCAGGATTAGGTAGGTAGAGTGCAAGTGCATTTCCTGTTATTGGAGAGGTAGGAATGGAGCTGGGTTTTGAAGTGATCAAAGTTTTCGGAAATTCCTAGAGAGGGAGGAAGAGAGTTCCATTTTTTGGCTAAGGAAAAAGCAGTTTGGGTTTTTGGCTAAGGAAAAGGATAGGAGAAGCTGACCTGAGGGACGGTTTGGTTTGTATACAGAAATGAGATTTTGGTGAGCAGATCTTAGAGTTCTGTGAGGGGTATATAGTGGTAAGATATTAGTTAGTGCAGGGCAGTTAGTGGGTTTAAAAATGAGTTTGTGGGCTGTAGTGATTTGGAGGTAGTCCAGGTAGTTGGGAAGTTCTAGCCATTGCAGTAGGTGGAGAGGTATGCAGTGGTGGATAGAGTACTTGGACTTGGTGGCAAACTTTGAGATTTTGTTGTAACAGGATTTCAGTTTAGAGGAGATAGAGGAATATAGGTTGGTTAGTAGGGGTGCACCATACATCAGAGATGGTAGTAAGTAGGTAGTGGCGTGGGTCTGTCTTGTGGAAGGGATAGAAAGTGAGAGTTCCTGTACAGCATGCCAAGTTTCTGATGTGTTTTCTTAATGCTTAGCTGAATATGGGTGTCAAATTTGAGATGTTCATCAATAGTGACCCCAAGAAGTTTAGCAAAAGGAACAACTTCAATAATGGATTTGGCATGGCTGATCATGTTGGAGGGGGTTTTGTCAAGAGGGTGAGATTTAGAGGGAGAGAATAGTAGAATTTTAGATTTGTTGGCATTTAGAGAGAGGTGATTTTGAAGCATCCAGTTCTCAGTGGTGGAAAAAGCAGTTTGGAGTTTTATTTGGAGTATGTCGAGGTTAGAAGCAGAGCAGACTAGAGTTGAGTCGTCTGCATATTGGACTATTTTGGTGTTAGGAATAGCTGTGTGGAAGTCATTAATAAAGATATTAAATAGCATTGGGCCAAGAATGGATCCTTGGGGGACTCTGGTTGGGGTTGGAAGGAAAGTTGAGGTGCCAGTTTTCCATTTTACGGCCTGAGATCAGTCAGAGAGGTAGCAGCTGAGCCAGGCAAGGGTGTTGTGTGAGAGATTAAGATTACCAAGGTGGTTTAAGAGATGGGAATGGGAGACAGTATCAAAAGCCTTGTGACAACATATGTGTTGTCTCCTTCCTACAAACATGTGACTGTGGCTATCCACTGGAGGCTTGGCTGATAAACCCATACAGAGCCCCATTAAACCCTGCCAAAGATGTATACAACAGAGCACACACACAGTGATATGAAACTTCATTGAGTGTTTGTCATGCTAAAAACAAGATTCAGATCTCTGAACACGTCTGGATGTGCACTACAATACACACCAGAAAAGGCATCACAGAGGGCTCGGCTAAGATGGTAAGCAGTTAATAGCACTGCTTTTTAACTCTGCTTTATTTTAACATCTGAAAGGAATTTTACTGAAAAACTCAGAGAACATTTCAAATTTGATGGATATATAGTTAAACAACTGCTGAAAGATTTTCTACAAAAAAAAAATAATAATTAATTGCCTTTCCCTGTCAAGAAAACTAACTGTCTCAGATTAAGCCACTCTAAGCCCAATGGCAGAGGACAGGACAATTCTGAAAAGAGTAATATAATCTATTCACTGTAACATCAATGATCTAGCCATGGAAATAGATATATTAGAAAGCAAAATGGACTATATTAAAGAGAAATGTAAAAAAACAGTTAGAAGTGCTGAGTGAAGCTCTTAAACAACCATCATCACAATTTTTTCCCACTAAACCTTTTTTTAAATCATGTATGACATAGGCAATCTTGCATTTATATAAATGAAAAGCAAACAATATTGACACGACTTTAGTTGCAAACATTATACATCACAGATACCACATAAACAACTGTAATTGCAAACATTATAGATCTCTTATAATCTATCCTGTCATTGTCAGTTAAGCATTATATGGCTCATTCAAATCCTGCCTCTTAAACCTCATTCCTTCTCTGCATATATTGTTCCCACAATTCCCATTTTTTCTATGTAGTTTGCTCTTTCCTTTTTCTAAAGATCCCATTCCCAGTTGTTTTGTCTATGTTACTATATTCATAGACTTTAATTTTAATTTTTTAGCAATTGCCTTCTTGGTAGCCACCATAATTAGACTCCGCAAGGCTTTACTATGTATAGGAACAAATCTTAAGTATAGAAGTGCAAAACCTGATTTTGATGGAAAAATGCTTGAAAATGAGAATAATACTAAATTTCTTCTGAAACAAACCAACTTATTCTGGGAAAAAATAGAAGACTTGTTGAACAAATCCAGAATAAACAATATCAGGATTTATGGAATTGCTGCAAAAGAAGAGGTAGACAGTATGGTTCAATTTCTTATTACCTGGCTGCACAAGACTTTAAACTTGCCTGAATCTTTTTCCTTTGTTTTTAAAAGGGCACATAGATCACTTTGCAACACGTCCTTAAAAAGAAAAAAAAAAAAAACCTTCACTAAGGTCAGTGTTCATAAGCTTTTTCTCCAAACAAGATAAGGATTTAGTGTAAAAGCAGCATGGAGTAATTATTCTATCAAAATTAAAAAAAATTGTAAGATTTGATAATGGCTATTCAACATTAGTTATGTCAAAAAGAAAAGCATGTGTGCCACTTTTAAAAAGCTTAAAGAAAAACAATATTAAAGCACAAATCTTAATGTGCTTAATGTATTTCATAGTTTTGAATGTTTAGTAACTTAATGAAGTGCTTGAATAGTAAGAAACAGGTGCTGCATACTACTTTTTACAAGGTTTGCATCTTTCGGCTTTTCCCAGTTAGGGGTCGCCGCAGCAGAACTCTGGTCTGCTAATGATTGGCAGTAGATTTTTACGTGCTGTCTTGCCGGGCCTAACACACAACCTTCAACGAAGGAACGCCCATTCACGCATGTCGCCACACAGAAGACTCTTTAACACTGTGAGGCGACAATGCTACCGCAGCACCACCACTGCAGTCTACTATGTTTTGCAAGGTAAATCATTTATTTTTTCTTTCCCTACTTCAAATGTTACTTGTGACTTGTTCCCTTTTAAGTATGATAAAGCTTAATTCTTTTAGCTATATATGAAATTGAAGCTATTTATTTCCATATAAATTTTAATCGATTGAATCATTCATATCATTAAAAGTTAATCATTAATGTGATGAAGCTTATGTTAAGACTTTTTTGTATCTTAACATAGTTTAGTAATGTACTATTAAATATAATACTAAAAACACAAAATGACACTAAAGGGACATATTAAGCTACATATTAATTTCCAAAACATATAGCCACTTACATATACAAAAGAGAATATGGGAATGATATCAAATGTTCAATGCTTCTAAGACATTCTTACAAGTTATAGTCGGTTCTTACATAACTGTCATTTTTTAATGAAAGTTTAAATATTATGTATCCTAAAGAAAGACAGTATGGTTCATTTAAAACAATTCATATTAAAACCTGGGAATACAAATGCATATGTGATGTTAATAATTAATGTTATATAAAGTTTAAGGTGTCATCCCATTTATATCACTAAAAGTAAACCATTAATGAGATGAAGCTTGTGTAGTTTGATATGCTTTTTGGGATCAGATCATATCATACCTTAACCTTCTATGAAAGCTTGGAACAACTCCTTTCTATACTCTTAATCAGTATGTTTTTACTGTACTAGTCACTGATGAATGCAACCAAATGACTGAACAAAATGTCCTTTCAACTGTATTGTTTATTATAACTCACTGTGCTCCACGTAGTATATTTACTTTTTCCTCCTTTGTTGGCCTTGAAACTGTACTTTATTAAGTTTTGACTCTGTACTGTACTCTATTAACATGTGTATTGTATTTACTGTATTTGCTGTACTAATCTTTGTGAAGCTTTTTGCCCTGGGCCTCTGCTAAAAATGGGATACATGTTCAGTTAAACTTTCCCAGTAGACCATGTAAAATAAATAAATAAAATATATAAAATCTTAATGTGGTTCACTCATGTGCTGCTGACATAATACGTGATATGCATAAGGACCCATGAAAGACATGCTATGTTATATATTAAAGTATAAAATATAGGGCTGTTTACTTATATATAACCTAGTACTGGAATTATATCAAATAATTAGAGAAACACTGGCACTCTTACATGTTAAACCTGGATCACACATAACTGTCATTATTTTAATATAAGTTTAAATGCTATGTCTTGTTTAAAGAATGACAGTATGCTTTAGCTGAAGCAACGCATACAAATCTTAAAAATATAACTGCATATCTGATATTAAAGGCTCTGTTATACCTTTGATTGAGCTTTACTATGTAGGGATATAACAGTTAGTGATTATTTATGTTTTAATTAGCTCAGTAAGCCTTCTGTATTGAAGCAAAGGTTAAAAATGAACACTCGCGAATGCTGCAAGTATATTAGTGCTTACAGAATCATTAAAATGCTTTTCCTTTACATATAGCAGCTTTTTAATGGTTAAATGCATTAGAATTATTTTTATTGTTTTTTAGTGGTTTGAAAAGTTTTGAGGAATTAATGAATTCTGTAGAAGTGACTTAAATTAACTCGCAAGCATTGCAAGATTTTTTTGTCAAGTTATAACAGATAAATCATTTTGGCACCCTTAACACAAATACTATCTTAGAACAAGCTAGTTAGAGTTGTAAGCACTTTTGTGAGGCATTGAGAGCTTTGAAAATTCTATAAGCTGTCCAGATTACTTCTTCCTGTCTAAAAGTGAATGCTGACGTTTCAACCCCCTCTGAGCTAGAAGTGACTTGTTAGAATGTTAAAATGTGAATTACAGGGCATTTTGACTGTGAAATCTGATAATACATGTTAAAAAAGATACAGATTAGGTCAAGTCACATGCTGTTTTAAATCATAGGCAAAGATATGAATGAATATGTCAGATAATGAGTACAAAAAAACAAACTGCATTTTAAAACCACTAACAACTAGCCAATAGTTTTGAACGCTTGCAGTGTAGCAGAAATATACCCCTGGATTCATGAAGCTTGGCGCAAGGCCGGCGTAAGGCTTGTGCCGGCCGTGCAGCGTATAACTGGCGTAGCAGCGCCACATGCATAGTAATGAGTGTGCGCTGCAACCACAACCATGTGCATAGGGCACGTGCGCGAGTCCAGGGAGCCCAAGTAGGATGCGCCCGTAGGCGTGGCCAAGCCGGCAGGTGATGAGCAACCTAAAGTGCTGACTCTCACAGGCCACCTGCAATAGTAACCGCACCAACCAGTGTCCGTGGATAATGAAACATATGCAGAGTATGCAACATAGTACCCGTCCACACAAAATGGAGAACCAAACATAAATCCACGGCACAAAATGTTCCCGTCCACGGAACAAAGGATACTCGGAATACCGTGTCCGTCACGCAATACACTGTCAGCAGGCATACCCAGTGGAGGTGTACTGCATCATGTCAGCGCACCGCAACTACACATGACTAGCCCCATGGGCATGGTCACCAGCAGTCCCACAGTGGTAGTGAGAGTACACAGCTGGGCAGTCGTGGCCATATAACAACCAGAAAGAAACCAGATATTCCAAACACAGACAAACATGTGTATAGTAAAATGTGCTAGACACAGCAACGTAACCATCACATACACATAGGATGGCGTATGCCGAATCGGAATATCCAGAAGCAGAACCCATGCATGCAAATGTAATACACAAAAACCCCATCATAGCACATAACCTGCACCCATGTCCGAATGTCCACCCAATCCAGCTAGCAGCCTTGCGCAGCTGCACACCTACACACAGCGGGTATACCCCATATGTAGTAGGAAGTATTGTCCTAGGCAGTGACACGCGTGCAGATATGTACCCCACATGTCAACATCCCATCCCAGGTACTGATATCCAAATGGCTGCATATGAATGTGTCGGCAGAATGTGTACATCCCGCGTGGGGTTACGGACCTGTCGAAACCCCATAGGTGTTCACACGCCATGGTGTCCATAACTGTACACATCTGGACAAAGCAGTATGTGCAGCCACTGTACCGATGATTAGCTATGCAGACATGTCAAACACAATACACAGGGCAGAACAGCCATCCACCAAGCAGGTCACCCCAGCAGGGTTGCCACATGCACAGATTGACAAGGTGGGACATCACTCGTAGATATGTGTGGTTCCGTATGGCAAAACACCCACGGCCAATGCAAAGGATAGAATAACACGTATATGCCCGGATGAATGGTTATGTCATAGCATGCGAATAGCTTAAGCTATCCAACATAATAGTCATGCGTACCAGATACAAAATGCCTGTAACATGCAAGTAGTAATGCAGGAAGACATACACGACTGTGTTAATATCACAGGACATATGGCACGTGTCAAGTGTCGACGCAGGACACAAATGTCCATAATGGGGCCCCCTGCAAAGAGGAACACGTGCCAACCCCACCCCCCACTGATGTATCGGCAGTATAAATACAACCCAAACACACACCAACACCACCGTCCAACCCATGATAGCAACGAAGGCCGGACAAAGACCAACACGATGTGTGCACAAATACGGACACATGTAATCGGTGCTCTGACAACCTTCCACAGGCCACCGAATAATAGTATGTACATACGCATGTAATGCTGCGAAGGATGTGTGGTAGTCCCCAGTATCACAGAGGTAGGTACACAGATACACCGTAACCAACCGTCACATATGTGCACTGTACACAGCATACCTGCAGGTAATACATAATTCAGTCATGTGCCACATAAATATCCACGTATGAATGAGGACAGGGGATAGACAAGTGTGAATGGGAAAAACGCAGAACATGGCATATGTATGATAACCGGCACCACCCACAGCATTGTATGCCAATAGCAGAAGCTATTGTTGGTTGTCCAAACACTCGTGTCTGTACACACGGAATGAATATCATAGCAATAACCCATGCCTGGGTGTGGGTAATGCTGGATATACCCACAGTAGACGTGGTGCAGTCCCGAGGGCGATGCCCGAGGGACCAAACAAAGGCAACTGTGGGTAAATACAGCAGTACCCACACCCAGACGTGGGTTATTGCTATTATGCCATATCATCTAGGAAAATAAACTATTAATCCCCAGATATAATGGCACAGCATAATGCCTGTCTGCTGCCCATCTGCAGATGTCTGGCATCCGCGGCGGTGCTGACGTACTGAGCAAGATGTCCGTTGCTAATGTTGAAACTGTCTCGCTATGTAAAACCCAGTCAACATAGCAAATCAATACAAAACAGCAACGGAGAGCTCGATGTCCCCGTTGCTGTGTTGTACAACCTGTCCCGCTATGTTAAATGTGTGTAGCAGAGCGAGACTGCCCCAAAGTAAGCAACGGACATCTCCGTGGCTCAGTTAAAGCTGTCACGCTATGTTAAACCCATGTAACATAGCGAGACAGGTTATAAATACCGAGGTATACTAATGGAAATAGGTCCAGGCGACCGGACCGTGTGCCATTACTATAACCCAATCTACAACGGGCACGCTAGCCAATCAGCGTGCACGGTTAGGAATAATGGGGGGGGTTATGGTATAATAGACATGGACAAACCGTGCCCAGGTGCCTCGTCTGACATTCGTACACGGTCATGGCAGTTCTGTACACTAGGTGGACAAGACCAAACCCAGAGCACCACAGGAACACCCTGACAATCAAAGACCTGTATGCATTGGGGCTATAAGCCCCTGTGATCTGAATATCCCTGCGGTCACGCCATATGCATCCTGGGTCAAGAGCAGTAGGGAATAGGGAATGTGTAACATGTAGTACCACACTTTTCCCAGCAGGAGAATGGATGCCTGTGACGTAAGTGAGTGCGGGGGGGATATGTTAATGTAGCTATGTACCATGGGTATGCATATAAATGAGACAGAACAGCAAACGTGTAGTGGTCACAGCAACCGGCCAACGTGAATGCAGTCCCATTTGAATTACGACTATAGAACATATAAATGTGAACGTGTAAGTAATGCGTCTGTGCTGCAAAGACAGTTACATGTGTAAAGGTGAAAGTGTGTTCTGCACACGTCCGTTAACTGGATCAGAGATATGTTACTGGAACAGTCACAACTAATACAGGCCACGTAAGCACACAGACTCAGTAAACATATGGAACCCAGAATACGGATATGCATGTGCACCTGCACGTAACCCACAATTAGGAAATGCAAGTGCGCCTGTGCGTGTGTGATCCGCTCACAGCAGGGTAACTTAATGCTGTGTCCTCCATGTTAGTTATACATGTCTCAAAACTGTCAGCCTTTGAAAGTATGGAACCGGACAATGCCATGCAAAGTACTGGTACAAATAGTGAGAAACACATGATATGTGATAAGACAAACATAGAATGTGGATAGAATAACGGGTGTGTTAGTAGCAGGGATTGACGAAGGGTATGCATCTATAACCCGACCTACTTGTCAGAAGGTGCCATCGTACGTTTATGTAAGTTTTATGTTGGTTTACATTTGTTGACCGGGCTAGGCTAGCTGGATATATGTCCAGTGTCAGTAGAGGCCAGGGGAGAAATGCTCCACACACAATAATAGCACAACATACCAAAGTAGTCATATATGTAAACAAAAATGAACAACAATAGAAAGTGTCCAAAAAGGACTGGTTACATAAAGATTCCAGAAGACAAAGAAAAATACATAGTCAGTGAAAGCACGTCATAATTATAGAATCAAGTCTCTATAGAATCAAGTAAGTCTCACATGAAATGCCAGCAAATTGCCAGATAGACACAGGTCAATGTAACACACACCTAAGATAAAGGGCCAACCATCCGTACACTCTGCCAGAACCTGTACAGTGGAAAGGTATGGTATGGTTATAGATGTGTGTACACAGGTAATCCACAGACAGTAACAAAGCAAGGTATGAAACGAGGGGTTCACAGGTATACATGTACACACAACAGACCTACGTCCCATATATATGACACATGGATATAAATATGCCAAGTAATAGATAATATGGGTAGTCAAACAGACATCCACTAATGGGGAACATACAGCAGCAGTCAAAACCACTGGCCAGAAGGTGACAGTCCAGCAAGTTCTACACTTTACATATGCACACTGGGGTCCATTGTAGGACTCCAAAAATTGCTCCATTCGCAACATCAGCTGCGATTGACGCTAAAGAAGTGACACCCGCAACTACAGAACAGCTATACATGCACTAAAAGCGGGTTCAAGGTTGATGACACATGTGTCCATGAAATGCAAGACATATGAACAGATATCCCCAGAGTGGCGAGTCCATAGAAGTGCGTCCACATCCCAGTACCGCACACATTAACCATGTGTAATGTGTACCGCCGAGGGTTGCAGGCATGGGAACCTGGGTATGCAGAAATGGGCCTAGGTGTTGTTTGGCAGAGAATCCGTAGGCCCGCCCCGTGGGAGGGATGTGGGTATAGCACATGCCTTAATCCCCAGTAATGGTGCAAAGCATCCACTGGATAATGCGGAAAGCAGGTGTGAAATATGTACAGCCCTATATCAGTGTCCTGTAGGCGATTCCCATGGATGGACATGCGTACGACCAAGATGGCACCCATAACTGGTAATCTGTCAGAATAACACAGCTGCAGTAAGGCATAGCACAGGAAATACAGATAGGGACTACATTAGAAATACCCCATACAAAGTCAGACCGTTGTGCGAATACTGGCGTAGCCATGAATACGGATGTTATGAGTATCACTAATCATGCAATGGAAATAGCGCTCCCTATCACCCACCGCACAGTCCGGAATGTCTAGGCAGCAATCAGCTAGGAAGGCACAGCACTATGCGAAACGTAACAAGGGCAATGGCCGAACGTCAGGGCATGTACACATAATGACAACAGGTCAAGGGTATGAAGGAGCTACCTGTCCAGAATACATGTACTGAACCGGTGATACTAGGCGGACAGGTGGGAAGACAGACAGCAGGACAAATGTGCAAACATGTATATGTCCTACCCCGGTAATTGTGAATGACAACGTATGCCCCGTGAAGGTCAATGTGGAAGGTAATCAGACACAAAGGTGAAGTGTCCCCCAGGGTGCCATGAAGTGTCAACATAACAATTACCAGGCCCCCATAGTCGTACGTGAGCCCCGCCACTGACGGAAAGCGCAAATATGACGCACACATATGGTACAGGAAAGAACAATTAGTGTGGATAAGCAGATGTAGACCTGTGTGAGGAATACAACTGTCTGCGTGGGTGTGTCATGCAAATACAAAGTAATGTCATGTGGTCTGTCATGCCGCCATACACTGTGTGTGTATTGTAGTCAGACAGTAGGTATGTTGTATTAGACACATACCCTGCAACTGCACAGATGTACGCAGACTGTGTAGAAGTCTGCCTCATATGTTTGCCGTGTTCCACATAACAGTAACAGTCCGGCGCCCTCATGATAACTGACTACAGGAAACAACGACAACCATGCGAGGAAGACACCAAATCAGACAGAAATGCCATACGCATGCATAACATATCACTGTGCCCACTATCAATGTTTCTAAGAGCAACATGCCATGACTGGCCCCGAGTGTCCCACTATCACATAAGGCCGTGTCCATATATACGCTCCCTGAGGTGGAGTGCTATGAACAGACACAGATACATGTGTGTGGAAACACTAGTATCCACTGCAAGATGATGGAATGTGCTGCTGTAGGAGGGGCAGTACTGTCCGCAGGTATGTGCTGAAATGCACATGAAACAGCTGTCTACATGGATTACCCATAGTGGCGACACCTGCACAGACGATTATAGTGGGACATACACACGACCATGCACACAGCTCAGATAGACATACACACACCATAAACAGGCAATGATACACAAGGTCTATGGGGTGTACGAGTACAGTGACAGTACAGCAAGGATAGCTGGCTGCCAAGATATACAGCAGATGTCTCTAGGGCATGCAACACCTCCCGGAACACGGACGTTGCATGGAAAATGTTTGGATATGCATCGTACCACATTTCTATGTGTCAGCCGTGCAAATATGCGATACATGAGACAGACAGCTGTCCATGCAAGAGCAGCGGTATGGGCATAACATATGTATGTATATATACATCGAGAGAGATACAGACAGACACATGGGTCAAGGCCGGTAGTGGAACCTACACATCACTACCCTATCACACCACAGCAGGACGCACGTGGAGAACACGCTATGGAGGTCGCTAACCACAGCAGGCACACAGGCAGTCCACTAGCTGCGTCTCAACATCCGCAAACACAGAGATGTCAGCAGGATATATGTGTGCTGCGGAGCGTCTAAAACCATAACCCACGAACCCATGCGGCTGGGAGCATAGACACACACACAGCTGGCAGGCATGGGAATTGACCTTACTCCTACCTACCCAACTGCACGACAGTATGACACAGGTATGGAACGCTCTACCTGGAGCACTGAACACAGCACTGTCAGAGGCATACGTCTAGGTGGGTGACATTATCCACAAAGGAATAGACGCTGATAGCAAATGTATGTGTTGTGAAGCGTCTAAAAGCATGACTGTCTCCAGAGGCAGCTGGAAACACACACACACACACACACACACACACACACACGGGAAAGGGCCAGGAGTTGAACCTACAACTACCTACATGAACACACTACAGCATGATGCATTTACAGAACGCGCTACCGAGATTACTGAGCACAGCACTGTCAGAGGCATACTTCTAGGCGGGTGACATCATCCGCAAAGGAATAGACTCTGATAGCCAAGGTATGTGTTGTGAAGCGTCTAAAAGCATTACTATCTCCAGAGGCAGCCAGAAACACACACACACACACACGGGGAAGGGCCGGGAGTTGAACCTACGCCTAACTACATGAACACACTAGAGCATGATGCATTTACAGAACGCGCTACCGAGATTACTGAGCACAGCACTGTCAGAGGCATACTTCTAGGTGGGTGACATCATCCGCAAAGGAATAGACGCTGATAGCCAAGGTATGTGTTGTGAAGCGTCTAAAAGCATTACTGTCTCCAGATGCAGCCGGAAACACACACACACACACACATACGGGGAAGGGCCGGGAGTTGAACCTACGCCTACCTACATGAACACACTACAGCATGATGCATTTACAGAATGCGCTACCGAGATTACTGAGCACAGCACTGTCAGAGGCATACTTCTAGGCGGGTGACATCATCCGCAAAGGAATAGACGCTGATAGCCAAGGTATGTGTTGTGAAGCATCTCAAAGCATTACTGTCTCCAGAGGCAGCCGGAACACACACACACACACACACACACACACACACACACACACACACACGGGGAAGGGCCGGGAGTGGAACCTACACCTACCTACATGAACACACTACAGCATGATGCATTTACAGAATGCGCTACCGAGATTACTGAGCACAGCACTGTCAGGAGGCATACTCCTAGGTGGGTGATATCATCTGCAGAGGCAAGGCAGCCGATAGGGAATGAAGACAGAGTGCGCAGTCACACAGCATGTTACTATCTCAAGGTGGGCGTACAGTAACACGGCAGTGCTGCACTCGGGAATACTAACTAACTACGGAGCACAACATCACGACATGGATAAGAAATGCACCACAGACAGTACACCCTTTGAGAGAGCAACCAGCGTGCATGATGTAGGCATCCATTGTGGCATAGCAACTACATATAACTCGCCTGGACGGCCACCATGGCTATGCAGGATGTCATTGGCCATGGCTACATGCCTAGTATCAGATGTCGGTGCCGACTGTACTGTGTCTCCACGCATGGCGTACTGGGCATGCTCACACAGTTAGCGAGCGCAAAGGGGAAACATACATGCACACGGGGTATACTCACAGAAGGGTGCAGTGTGCACTGTACTGTGTGTCTATCCACACAACCGCTTACTGGGCATGCTCACACACTTAGCATTTGCAAAGTGCAGACATGCATACACATGGGGTTGAATCATGAAAGGGCAGAGTGTGGAATGTCGTGTGTGTCCACCTACACAACAGCAAACCGGGCATGCTCACACACTTGGCGGTTGCAAAGGGGGAACACACATGCACACGGGGTATAATCACAGACGGGCGCGGTGTGCACTGTACTGTGTGTCCATCTACACAACTGCTTACTGGGCATGCTCACACACTTAGCATCTGCAAAGTGCAGACATGCATACACATGGAGTGTGATCATGAAAGGGCAGAGTGTGGAACGTCGTGTGTGTCCACCCACACAACAGCAAACCGGGCATGCTCACACACTTGGCAGTTGCAAAGGGGGAACATACATGCACACGGGGTATAATCACAGATGGGCGTGGTGTGCACTGTACTGTGTGTCCATCTACACAAATGCTTATTGGGCATGCTCACACACTTAGCATCTGCAAAGTGCAGACATGCATACACATGGAGTGTGATCATGAAAGGGCATAGTGTGGAACGTCGTGTGTGTCCACCTGCACAACAGCAAAACGGGCATGCTCACACACTTAGCATTTGCTACGCGCCGTCCGGCATGCAGATGGAGTGTACACACCGCAGGTCACGGTCAGGTAAACCCGTCCACACGCACAGGGTGGTCACACATGCAGTTACTCGTACACACACAGATGACATCACAGGCATCACGGATGCAGGTCAAACATGTACACACTGCAGTGCACACTGTAGCTGCCATGCCAGCACCATGCCATCGGTGCAGCAGTATGCCTCACGGTCCAACAACAGCATGTGACATATGTCCACAGGTCTGTATAGTGGTGTACACCAGTCGTGCAGAGTACACATGTACTAACAATGATCACACATGTGTGATGTAGTCTGCCCATATCAGTGTACATGGACAGGTCGGCTCCACACATACCACGGCCCTGACACAGCTATGACACATGACTGCTGCTGTACCAGAGTGAACCAACGTCCAGATATGTCATACATGTGATTGTCTGGCTGTGTGCATGGACTGCACACACGACACATACGACGCCTGTGATGTACCACATGCATAACACTGGCGTACGCGGTGCTAGACACACGAATGGAAGGTGGACACATGTCTGTGGTATGCTCCCACTACAGGGTGTAGCGGTGTTGACTGGGACACATACCCTTGTATTGTTTGCCTGTGACAGCTGTGATACCATACCACAGTCCATGTTCTATGTATGTCAACACACATGTCAAAATGTAGCAATGCATACACACATGGCAACAGGGGACACGTGACACATGTACTGTGCATGGCGCAGCCATGCATGAGCAGTGGCCGATGTCCATAACATAGTTGCAACTCCCTACCACATGCGTACCCATCATAGGGGCCATTATATGGTGGCATAGTAACAGCATGTATGGAGGTATGTGTGTACATCATGTGTTTAAACACCTGTCCACATGCATGTGTGCAGGTGGTGGCTCACAGGTGTGTCACACACCATCCTACCCTGCCATGTGCATACAGTATGCTATGTCGCTGTTACATGACAGTGCTGCCATAATGCATACCCAGCGGGCAGGTGTCATTGACTGTATGTCACATGGCTACTGTAACACCTACCACCTCCCAAGTGCATATATTGGCACATCTGCTGGATACAGTGTTGGTATGCATATTGCACTACATACCGCTGCACGCCTGCACACGTCTCATATGGCGGGTGTGGCATCCCAGCACCAACATATGGGCATGAATGTGTTCCCATGTATGCCACATATCGGGGGGACTATGTCCCACGTGCCACACATCCCTGTACACCATAGTAGAGATCTGTACATACCTCAGTGTGGGGTGCATGGATGTGGATGGTGCAGTACATGCAACACGTCGTCTCTCCGTGTATACATGTGTGGTCACCACCATGTGTGTGTGTCAACATGTTTGTATGTCTGCTGCCTGGTGTGAGGGTGTATGCAGATATACTATTGTGAATGGACACTAACCACACAGGGTGACCATCCCGTACTGGTGCTGCAATGCACAACCCTGTCGATGCCATAGGTGTGAGCCATACTGGCCACCTGTGCAAGTCCGCCCCCTGTGACATGGCATGTGGGTGCATTGTATTGTGAGGGTGCTGACCACACAGGCAGGTGTCCCCATCTACACACTATGGGGTGTGCGCCATAGTGGTGTACACCCCGCGATTGCAGCCGTATTCCTGTACTGGTACAGCGTCCTACTGCTGCACAGCGTGCACCACAGCTGACAGGTGACACCTGAGGTCAGTGGCCAGCATGCTGTGTATGACACCTGCACAATGTCACCATACCTGTACTGTGTCCTGCCATGTGTGTGATGTCTCTGTCCACTGTAGCCTGTGGCACCGACCACAGGCGTCAGGTGCAGTATATGTGTGGACATGTGTGTCATGTACTTTGTAAACAACGTTAAACTATTAATGGCTCCGTACATTCTGCTCTTCAAGTTTTCCCTTAGAACTTCTCTACTTGCAATCTAAACAGTCTATTCTCTATCACAAAAGCTAAGGACTTGCTCCTAAAGCATTCTTATATAGGTACAGTACTTACATACTAAACAAAGTACTACATTAAACTAGAATCCCCTTGAGTACCCATTTCCCTATAGGTCCCTTCTGACTCAGTTACACAGCAAACGCTCTCACATTTTCTAGCATGTCGAAGGGTCATTTGCTAGCGTCCTCTCCTGTTCAGCTGGTGAATCTGGGCATCCTGAGGCAATGTTACAATTGCCTCATGTACACAGGAAACCCACTCCTTCCCCCACAAAACACAGATACATGTGGGAGATGCAACTATATAGCCAAACTGGAGGCTCTCTCAACTCAGGGCCGGCAAGACCAGACAGCAGGAGGACACCACGCACACCACAAACCCAGTTTCACATAGAACTATCACAACAGCAAAACAAACACATAAACACACAAAGACATACTCGGAGGCACTGATCAAACATATACCAAAACCACAGAGGCCTCCAAAGCAGACACCCAAGCAACTGCCACCTCAAGACATAAGACATGCAACACATAGTTCTCAAAGTCAGTGTGCTAAACAGTCACAGCCCTTAAGGCCAAACACAATGCCAGATACACTTGTTATAAGTGACGCCATAGTCAGACACACTGACGCCCCACCCACCAGACTGAACAAGGTAATGATCACAGTAGGCTGCCTGTCGGCCGCTAGAATCCGCCACATAACACAAGCACTCAGGTCACTCCACAGCATGTACAAGTATGACGCAGTCATTGTCCATGCCGGTGTAAACGACCTGAGACATACCTCCCTGGACTACATGAAAAGAGACATAGAGGGGCTCTCAGATTATGTAGCCCAGGCCAGTATGACCCTGACCCTGAGCAGTATCCTACCCTGACCAAGAATGATGCCACAATACAGAGACAAAATGGTCAGCTTTAATAATTGGCTCAATTACCGGTGTCAGTCTAAGGGGGTCCAATCTCTGTTTGCCTTGGATGACATGCTTGACAAGCCATGCTGCTTCACAAGGGACGGCTTGCACCTGTCACCCCTGGGCTTCCGGATATTGGCAAAGGCTCCTGCCACCCCCATAGTGCCTGTTTTAGGCAAGGCTCAAATGATAAACCTACCGCCCTAGAAAACAAAACTGGAAACAACTAAGGGTAATACTGCTCAATGCCAGACGTCTAAACCTCAAGTTGCATGCCCTCAAAGCCCTCCTCAGTATGGAGAACATCGATGTCTGTGCTGTGACTGAAACCTGGTTCAAGGCTCCTGAGATCACCCCAGCACTATCAGGTTATACCTCATATCATGCGTTCCGGCCCCAAATCCGGACCGAACCACAAAAGGAGGGGGAGTCTCCACATGCATAAAGGGTACCCACACCTCCAGGTTAGTGACAATGCGTGAAGCATCGGAGACCATCCAGGTGCAATTAACCATAGGTAAAACTGCCCTACAGTTTGTAGCATGCTACAGACCACCCTCTCAAACTCAGGATACCCACACAGCCTTCCTGAACACACTGGAGAGTACGAATGTCTCTCCAAACACCATCATATTGGGTGACATCAACTACCCAAACATAGACTGGGAACATTACCCAAGCCCCAACACTCTAGCCCAAAGGTTCCTGGAGTTCATACACTCCAATGCTATGGAACAACTAGTCACCATACCCACAAGAGGAGGAACTATACTAGACCTGATCATCACACATGGGGAAGAAATCCTCCACACCAGATGTATATCCCTCATCGGTGAGATCAGACCATAAATTAATTGCACTGGAGATCCACATCCCGCCCCCAACCCCAGCAAAGGAGACCACAGTGAAGAACTTCTCAAAAGCAAACGTCACACTTCTTAAGACTGGGGTGGTATCCTTCAAGGCCCCAGAGCCAGTGGAAAACACAACCCACGCTGCTGAAACCCTTACAAATGCCTTCTACGAGCACCTCCAGGAATGTATGGATCAAGCAATCCCTAATAACATCAGGACCCTTTCCACCAAAGGCAGGCGCATGGTCTGGTGGACCCCAGCCATAAACACACTCTACAACAAGAGGAGAAAGCTACTACATGACAGAGCAGAATCCCTAAAAGGGAAGGCATCTCTGATCGATACTAGCAGTAAAATACGATCACTCATAAAATCATCCAAGGCCACCTGTGATAGAGGACTCACGAAAGACACAGAAGACAACCATAAGGCCTTTTGTAGCTATGGTAGAAACATGGGTGGAAGCTCACAGTTATGCTTGGAATTAGTCCAAAATGATACAATGATCACTGAACCCACAGACATTGCCAACATACTGGCAGACAGGTTCAGTGCAGATTTCTCCCCTCCCTCCCCCCCAAGAGGAGAAATATCTATCTCACCAGAGTCTAGCCTCCAAAACATCTCAGATGTCCAGGTGAGAGCTGCTCTCTCTAAAGCGGGAAACACAGCATCAATGGGACTGGACGGTGTCCCCGGCTGTGTGCTACACGACCTCAATGAGGACCTAAACCCGCACATAAGGCTGCTGTTTAATCTTAGCCTTACTACAGGATACATACCCAAAGAATGGTGTACGGCAACTGTGGTCCCACTCCACAAAGGCGGTGCTTCTATGGACCCTGGACATTACCGCCCTATAAGCTTGACGAGCCATGTCTGCAAAGCTATGGAGGGGATCATAATGGAGCTCATAAATGAAGACATTGGGGACCTACATACACTGGATCATACTCAAGTTGGCTTTGTCAAGGGCAGATCCTGCCTCTTGAACCTGGTCGACTTTTACGGAAGAGTCACTAAGCCCATTGATGAGGGTAAGGCAGTTCACACAGCCTACCTTGACCTAGCAAAAGCGTTCGGCACAATACCCCACTCGGACATCATAGAAAAGCTCACCAGATTAGATGTAGACCCATATGTCACAAGATGGGTTGCAAACCGGCTCAAGGACAGAACCCACAGGGTTAGTGTTCCTGGTGCCATGTCAGACTTTAAGCCGGTTATGAGCAGTGTCCCACAGGGCTCAGTCCTGGGTCCCCTCTTGTTCGGCATTTATTTTTCTGAAGTGCAGGCAAACATAGGGGGATTGTGGCTGATAAAATATGCAGATGACTGCAAACTGGGCACCATAATCGACACCCCAGCAGACACAGACATCCACCAGAGGTCTCATAGAAATGGATAACTGGTGCCAAAGCCATGGCCTTAAGCTACGTGACAAGAAAGGTATAGTCATACCCTTTGGGAAAAACAAGGTAACCCCTAATTACCACGTAGGTGGTAATCCATTAAACACAGAAGAAGTTGTCAGGGACCTGGGGACCCAATGTGTCAGTAACCTCTCTTTTGACACTCACATTGCTAATGTGGTTAGGAAGACCTTCTACATTGCCCACCTGATCATGAAGGGAGTCATATCCAGATCAGGAGAGGTCATTGTACCCCTGTACTCTTCACTTATCAGACCAATGATTGAGTACATCACCCCATTTGGAATGGACCTAACCCGACACCTGCAGCAGTTGGAAGGACCCCAAACGTTCCTCACCAAAGGGATGAAGGGGCTCAAACATATGTCACACGCTGCCCGACTGAAGAATCCCCAGCTCTATACAGTCGCATACTGTTTGCTCCGAGGTGATCTGTGCCTGAAATACAAGGCCATGTCCAACCTGGAATTAATGGACATGCTCCACCTCAAAAGATCCAATTCAACCAGAGCCACGAGAGCAAGAGACGTAAACCTCAACAAGGATAGAAATAGGACGTGCTGGAGGGACAGGTTCATCACCCAGAGACTCCCTACACTATGTAACAGAATCCCAGTCCTTGTGAGGCAGAGCCCCTCACTGACTCTGTTCAAGAGAAAGCTTGACGAGTGGATGGGAGATCGTAGGTATACCTCGGGAATCATCTCTGTGTCACTGCTGGACAGAGGCACAGCAAACTAATGGGTATAGTATCCTCATCCTAAGGGGTGGTGAAAGCCATACACACTCTGGCTAGGCTTATAAATGCCCTAGGGCAGATAGCCTAGTATGTACCTATGCACCTATGAACCTATGTAGGTGTCCAGGCAGGTTGCGGGTACATGTGTTATGCTGATATTGCCTGATGTGCCTGTAGGTAATCCACAGCTACACGTGGGGGACCGATAACAGTGCTCCCTGTAGGCACATGCGAGTACACCATAGAAGGGATTCAGGTTATCAGAACCAACATGGTGCTGCACATGTAACCGTCACACATACCGTGAACACAGCTCAATGCATGCTGCACCTGCACTACATGGTATGTCTGCTGCATGTTGACAGTACACAACCCACGTCACATATGCACCAGTCAGTTTTCATACACAACCACTGCAACATACACATCACACGCTATGCATACACAGGTATCACATACACCTCTCACTATCTTGTCCACCCTGTGCATCAGAATATATTTGCATAACCCTGCACCGATGGTGTGGATGACAGGGATGCGGCAGAGGCTTCATCATATGCACAGGGTGATATGTCTGCCAGGGGCATAGGCTGCACCAATGGATAACATCATGTGTGTGTGTAAGGGCCGGTAAGTTTACTGGGCATGACTGTGCAGAATGCATGTGGATGTGGTGGAGCCCTACAGTTGTGTCTGCTGTGTGTGGGTATGTGTGTACACAGTTCAGCCATATGTGATGCCTACACGGGGTATAATTGGCAGCCCCAGACTGTACAGTGCAGGTTGTACGGCTCACTGTGTCCGTCTGCGGCCATGTGACCCATGCCTGCCTGGGGTCGCACGGGCACTACCAGGTGGAGGTATAGAGTGGCTACTGTCTGATGACACATGTCCGCTGGAACCGTGTCCATGCTGGGACCGGCCAGGGCCATGTCCACGTGGCCTGCTGTGTCCTGGTGTGGATGGTGTAGCACCAGCTGCACTGCTGCTGCTACCGGCACTGTTTGGGTGGGCATGAGAGGTGGCACGCACACGTCGTCCTACATTAGGTGGTGTTGCTGGCCTACGCCCACGTGTCCTACGCCTCACCCCTACCATGTGTTCCAGCACAGACAGCTCAAGCTCGCGGATTGCCATGCCTCGGTCGAGGAGTCCAACCATTTCACCTAATCGCCTATCCAGTACATTAGCAATCTGCTGTTGAGCATTCACCAATGACTGGATGTTGTCATTTAGGGAATGGATTGCAGCCCTCTGCAGCCTCTGCCCTTCTTGGTTCTGCCGTTCTGCACATGCCTGTGCCGCCATTACAGTCTGGAACATGCGTCTGGTGATACCAGCTGCTGCGCCCTGTACAGCAGGTGCATGTCTGCCAGAGGTCCTCCTACGAGCAGCACCAGCCACATGCCTGTGTGGCACATCACCAGTCATTACACTGGCAACATGGTGTGTAGGCGCACCTTCTGTAGCCACCACACATTCCTGCTCAATGCCAACAGACGCTGACTGTCCTTCCTCTATGGGCAACAGTGATGTGGTATGTGTCGGCATCAGAACCGTGTGTGGGGATGAGGGGAACATAGGTGGGATGGTAACCAATGGCACAGCTTCTGCCCCTGACAACCCTGCCTGTACCTCATGCATATGGTCATCACCGCTAGTATCTGTGGGGACACTAACATCAGATGGACCACAGGAGGGGAACGCACCTACACCACCTGTGAATACAAAGACATACTGTAAGGTACATTACACACAGACACACACACACACACACACACACACACACACACACACACACACAGACACACACGCAGACACACACGCAGACACGCAGGCAGACATGCAGGCAGACACACACACGCATGCAGACACACACACACACACACATGCAGACACACGCAGACACTCACACGCAGACACACCATGCATGTGATATTGCAGATGGCATGCAGCATTCCCACACTACAGCACAGGGAATGCAGCCCAGACATTAATAGTGTTAGTATGCATACCGCCCTGGGGTGCACGCTACATCAAGCAGGTGTCATATCAGTAGGCATGCAGTACACACAATCATGGTAGTTTGCATGCATCACCGTGATACACCATGTGGCCACAGACAGGTTAACAGTACACATGGCTGACGTTTCCTTGACATGTAATCCGTCGACCTGTGCGGTAACATGTGGACATGTGTGACACAATGGTGTCCCGCCACATGCACCACATCATAATGGGCTTCACAGTGCAGTGTTGTGTGTACAGCCTACAGATAGAATGCATGTTTAGCAAATGTGTATGTGCAGGTGTGGTTACTGTGAGCCGTGTACATAGCTATACAGTGGGGAGTACAGGCACTGTGCCACTGCATGGCAACAGGACGCATGTATGTTGCTGTGCGATGCATAACATGGACGCATTGCATTGCCATGACTGGAACACAGTCATGCTGTTCCATAGCACGTATATGGTAGACATCGGTGGCACCTCCGGTGGCTGCAGACAGGCATTCCGGTTGTCTGGTGTACCACATCAAATGTACAGGTGGTCCACTACGGCTATGATCGCACTATGTGTGGACAATGTGCAACGGTGTCTATCCACATCAGACGTACTGTGTGACAACATGCCTGTGGCTATCACCCATAGCCATGTGTGACTGTGTCTTGGACAATTGTGTGTGATGGGCATTGTGTACCCATTCCTGTGGTGTCCCATGTTGCATACACCCATACATGTCGGAGGTGTTACAATCCAAAGGGCTATGCAGACAACAGTGTGGATGTTTCTTATGTCGGGTGTAGGTCATGTGATGGTGTGACAATATTGCAGTCAGAACACCACGGGCGTGGGACATGTCGGGTGGCGTGTCACAATGTGTGCACACAATGCAGGGGCATATGTCACATTGGTGACACCTGTGTGCTGCCCAGATCACTGCTCACTGTGTGGTACTGTGTGCGTACCATGAATGGTGTTCCAATGCATACTACATATGCATCCATTGTAGAACACCTCCACCGTTGTATGCATAGCTGACCGCACATATCACACTGACAGGTACTGTGGTTTCATGCCGGTGTATAATAACGGTTGTATCTACTGCACACGGGTGGCATGTGTGTGTCTGGTGGTGCAACCTGTATACCGTGACTGGAACAAAACCCAGGTGTGCATGTTATACCTGGCCACATGGCGAATAACTCTACACTGTAACATGCCTGGTACTAACAACAGTCTCACCTGCGACGGACCCATGTCTGTGCGACATGCCAGAGGTACCTGTATAGGGGTGACACAACAGTATAAACATTATCCATGACTGTATGACAGCCACAGTTTGCACTGCGCATGTCACATCATGTACCTGTGTGATAGCATATGGTATGCACACGTCTGCATACACAACGTAGCATACTGTAGTATGCGGCTTGTGTGCCCATATACCTGGCATGTGTTGTTACTTTACATGATGTACAGTGACACCTACAACTACAGTGGATATCATACACATATGCAAGACGGACTTACCAGGCAGCTCCAGGCTCATTGGTTGGGAGACACCCACCTCCACGATGGTGGCTAGTGTTTCTGCATGCTGTTCCCTGGGTGTCCCCAGACTGGCCAGGAGCTCCTCCGTGTGTGTGAGTGGGGGCTGGGTTGGTGGCCCACCACCTGTTCCACCTTGTTCTCTGGCGATTGCGGAGGCACGCTGTTTTGCGTGCCGTATGAGGTCCGTGCAGTGTCGGCGTACCTGCTGGTAGGTGTGGTTGTTGCCACCCACGTCATTCACCCTCCTGCACATATCCTGCCACAGGTCATCCTGCTGCTGTGCTTGCTGTGGAACATGGCTGAATAGCAAGTCATAGTTGTCATGGAGCAATGGTATGATTACTTCATCCTCCTGGCGGCTGAAGGCTGGCAGTCGTGAACGAGGCATTATCTGTAAGACATAATGATGGTGACAGGTCACATTCATACTGATGTACTGGCATACCGCTGAACATACATTGCTATGACATGTACGACATCTGAAGAGTAATCTCTGAGACGCATCATGACACTGACACAGCTGACATGTTGCTGTCACACCTGTCACACCGTTATGCAGTGGGTATCATATCATATCTCTGTGTCAACTCATCACACTGTACATACCCCATGTAGATGGCAACCTGCTGTGGACATGTGTACCTGCCTGCACCTGTGTTCATACCAATCAGCACGTGGCCCGATGTGTGCACAGTTCTACTGTTCACCTGGATGCTGTGTATATGTCACATAGCATCACAGACGCAGCCGTTATGGACATCAGTGGTGGCACTGCACACATACACATGGCCACCTGTACATGCATGTGTTTTGGCATATACATCTACTCAGCACTGTACGGGTGTTGGACATCCTGCCACAGCTTGCCTGTATTGCACATGTGATACACATGGGACAATGTCTAATCATATGACATTAGCAGGGCTGGTCATACATAGCATGTGCGCGCGCACGTTGTACACACTGACACACAGCACTTGTGACACCACAGGGTACATCAGTGCCACATTACTGATCTGATCAGTTGATAGTGCAAGTGCCATGTGGCCATCGCACCATGTATGACTGTGATGGCACGTGCAGCCTTGCTGGACAGGGCTGCATGGTATGGCAGGGTATATCACATACATGGCACAGGGATGTGTCCCGCCTGTAGGATACCAGTATTGGGAGGGTGGCTGTCCATTCCATATGTCATTTCTATGGGTATATGGACATGTCGCATGTCCATCATTATGGCGTGGACAATGTCCTTCTGCAAGGTAGGCAGCATGCTGCATGGTGGGGGTGTGTATGGTGCATGCTGGCATCGCACATCCATGCATACACATTACCCCTGACAGGTGCTATGTGCTGTGATATTGTTCAACACAGTGCTGTATGTGCCCGCACGGTGATATCCCATGCACATGGATGGTACCCCGGCCTGACATGGGTACCACATATGTCTACATCCACTGCCTGCTGTCACCACCCTGTCGGCGGGTGCACCGCACAGCACCATCCCTCCCACAGTGACCATGGTGTTGAGCACAGCCTAGGTATTCATTTATGGGGACAGGGATGTTCACATAGCGGGGGCACTGCTGGTATCATCCATCAGACCATACACGTATGACACACAGCTCACACACACAGCCCATTCAGTATGTTGTTCGCAACACTGACACAGCTATACTGCTAGGCCAGGGCCATTCCCAGCCGTACATACACAGATGCATAACACGTCTGTCTGTGGCATGGGCTACAATGACGGTGGGGTTCAACACATACCATGTTCGACTGTGGCTGGCGCCGATGTTCTGTGCACATGTCGACACAGTAACCCTGTTCTACTGTAGCCAGCGGTGATGTGCTGTGCACATGTCAATGCTGCACATTGTGTTGGTGTCTGTCTGTCAACAGGCCAGTGGTGGAACACTGAAGGGTATTTGTAATCAAATATGCATGCCGCCCTGTACAGCTGTACTGCTAACATCTCAGGTGCTAATGTGTCATGGACATGCACACCTTACCCGGAAAGGTGATAGTGCATTGCCACCTGTACCCATCACCTCTTGTGGGTTGCTATTATCCAACACCCTATTTGTATTGTATGTTCAGGCTATGCACCTGTGCAGGACATGTGGGCATGTAATGCGCTACTGCGTACCTTTGCACCCATTGCACAACATGTCACACAGGTACACTGGCAGTCATACACTTCACAGCTTGATGAAGGTATGACAGGTGTTGTACACACGTAACACATATCCTGTGGGACAAATGGGAAGAAAATGAGGGTAATGCTGCCCAATGCCAGAAGTCTAAATCTCAAAATGCATGCACTCCAGGCCCTTCTCAGTATGGAGAACATCGATGTCTGTGCTGTAACTGAAACCTGGTTCAAGGCTCCTGAGAGCACCCCGGCACTATTAGGTGTTACCTCATATCATGCGTTCTGGCCCCAAAACCCGGACCACACCACAAAAGGAGGGGGTGTATCCATATTCATAAAGGATACCCACACCTCCAGGTTGGTAGCAATGCACGAAGCTTCGGACACCATCCAGGTGCAACTAACCATAGGCAAAACTGCTCTACAAATTGTAGCATGCTACAGGCCACCCTCTCAAACTCAGGAACCCCACACAGCCTTCCTGAAGGCACTGGAGGGAATAAATGTATCTCCAAACACCATCATATTGGGTGACTTCAACTACCCGAATATAGACTGGGAACATTACTCAAGCCCTATCTTTCTAGCCCAACGGTTCCTGGAGTTCATAAATTCAAATGCCATGGAACAGCTAGTCACTGTTCCCACGAGAGGAGAAGATATACTAGATCTCATTATCACAAACATGGGGACAAAATGCTCCACACCGGAAGTATATCCCTCATTGGTGAGATCTGATCATAAACTAATCTCACTGGAAATCCACATCCCACCCCACCCCAAACAAAAAGACCACAGTGAAGAACTTCTAAAGCAAACTTCACACTACTCAAGACTGGTGTGGTATCCTTCAAGGCCCCTGAGCCAGTGGAAACCACAACCCAAGCTGCGGAAGCTCTTACAAATGCCTTCTATGAACACCTCCAGGACTGCATGGATCAGGCAATCCCAAATAAAACCAAGACTCTTTCCATAAAGGGCAAACGTCCAGTCTGGTGGCCCCAGCCATTAACAAACTTTACAATAAGAGGAGAAAGCTATTACATGATAGAACAAAATTCATAAAAGGGAAGTCACCCCTGATCATTATTAGTAGAGAAATACGAGCACTCATAACATCAACTAAGGCCAAATTTGAGAGAAACTTGCCATGGATTCAAAGGACAATCATAAGGCCTTTTTCAGCTATGTTAGGAACCTGGGTGGAAACACCCAGATATGCTCAGAATTAGTCCAACATGATACCAAAACTACTGAACCCACAGACATTGCCAACATACTGGCAGACAGGTTCAGTGCAAACTTCACCCCCCCCTCTTCCCCCTAAAGGAGGGATAACTATCCCAGCGGAGTGTAGCCTCCCAGACATCTCAAATGCACAGGTGAAAGCTGCTCTCTCTAAAGCTAGAAACACAGCATCAATGGGACCGGATGGTGTCCCCGGCTGTGCGCTACATGAGCTAAATGAGGAATTAAACCTGCACATAAGGCAGCTGTTTAATCTCAGCCTTAGCACAGGATACGTGCCCAAGGAGTGGCGTACGGCAACTGTGGTCCCACTCCACAAAGGTGGTGCCTCTACGGACCCTGGTAATTACCGCCCCATAAGCTTAACAAGTCTAGTCTGCAAAGCTATGGAGAGGATCATAATGGAGCTCATAAACAAAGATATAGGGGACTTGCAGACATTGGACCCGACCCAGTTTGGCTTCATCAAGGGCAGATCATGCCTTTTGAACTTGGTCAACTTCTTCGAAATAGTCACCAAGGCCATTGATGAGGGAAAGGCAGTCCATACAGCCTACCTTGACCTTGCAAAGGCTTTCGACACAATACCCCACTCGGGTATTGTAGAAAACCTTACCAGCTTAAATGTAAACCCATATGTCACAAGGTGGGTTGCAAACTGGCTTAAGGACAGAACCCACACGGTTAGAGTTGCTGGCGCTATGTCAGACTCCAAGCTGGTCACATGTGGTGTCCCACAGGGCTCGGTCCTTGGCCCCCTATTGTTCGGCATCTACTTCTCAGAAGTACAGGCCAACATGGGAGGACTTTGGCTGACAAAGTTTGCAGACGACTGCAAACTGGGTGCCATAGTTGAAAGTGCATCGGACACAGATATCCTTCAGAAGGGACTCACGGAAACAGATAGCTGGTGCCAGAGCCATGGCCTGAAGTTAAACGCTAAAAACTGTATAGTCATACCCTTCGGGAAAAACAAGGTAACCCCAAGCTACCATATAGGTGGCAATCCACTACGCACAGAAGAGGTTATCAGGGACCTGGGGACCCAGGTTGACAGTGGCCTTTCTTTTGACACTCACGTTGCTAAAGTGGTTAGAAAGACCTTCTACATTGCCCACCTGATCATGAAGGGATTCACATCCAGATCTAGTGAGGTCATTGTTCCCCTGTACTCTTCACTTATCAGACCAATGATCGAGTACAATGCCCCATTCGGGATGTATCTCACCCGACATCTGCAGCAATTGGAGAGACCCCAAAAGTTCCTCACCAAAAGGATAAAGTGACTCCAAAATCTGCCATATGCTGCCAGATTGAAGAAACTCCAGCTCTATTCAGTCGCATACCGTCTGCTCAGAGGTGACATGTGCCTGACATACAAGGCCATGTCGAACCCGGAATTAATGGACATGCTCCACCTCAGAAACTCCAAATCCACCAAAACCACTAGAGCAAGCGACTTAAACCTTAGCATGGATAGAAATAGGACGTGCTGGAGGGATAGATTTATCACTCAGAGACTCCCTATGCTGTGGAATAAAATCCCGGTCCATGTGAGGCAGAGCAGCTCGCTGGTTCTGTTCAAGACAAATCTTGACCTGTGGATGGGAGATCGTAGGTTTACCCCGGGAATCATCTCTGTGTCACTGCTGGACAGAGGCACAACAACCTAATGGGTACAGTATTTTTACATATAAGGGGTGGCGTAAGCCACAGAACTTTGGGCTAGGCTTATAAATGCCTTAGGGCAGATAGCCTAGTATAAACCTATGAACCTATGAACCTATGTACAGGCATGTCCGACAGTCACGTACCAGTGCTAACCCTATATGACGGATGTGTCGTACATGTGGCAATACAGCAACTGTCACATGTACTCATGCAATGCCCCTCTACCAACGTAGAGCGGTACTGCCTGTGGGGGATGTGCTTCTGCATCCATGCTGTGCCCATAGCTGTCAGTTGTACATCATTACGTGCAACGTACCTCATTTGGTGTTCTAACGGGTGCATGTTCATCACGGCTCCACATTGGTAGGGTCTGTCACACAGTCATTGTTGTACATGGTTTACATGCCAGCCATGGCTTACTATATATGAATCAATGTAATTCATTGGGATATCATAATTATACATTAGAGCAGCGTATTCCAGCCATCATATAGCCTTCCTAGATGACACTGTTAGCCAGCCAGTAGTAGGTGTTCCGCCATCTGCACATTAGTCACACAGTACGAGGGCTACTGTTACCCATTCTGGGGACAGGGTGCTGACAGCTGTGGATGAGTGTGATGCTGTCGACAACCATGACTGCACCTGACAGTCACGTCTGGATGGGTAACATTCAAAACACACACCTACCTTCACATAGTACCACATCATCTACAACAATGGACATCCCTGCCAGAACAATGTATGCAGTATGTCTGTATGACCACTGTAGGCACCACTGGTGGCCCCCAGCATGGCAGCCGACAGCACCAGTGTATATCCCGCAGACCCATGGGTTACACCATTCACAACGCACCAGTCACGGATGACCCTGTTGTGGATCACATTGCAGTTCCACACATCATGTTACACAAGGCATCATGCACTGAGATGTTGCGGACGGGTGAACACCTCTGCAACACAGCATACACACACATGACACATCACCTGGTACAATATATCTCTCATACAACATGTTATTGTGACTGCCCTGTGATGGCGATACATAGACTACGTGTACTGGGACATGCAATGGCTCACCGGTGTTATAGCCCTCTGGGTGTGTGTCTAGCCATGGTGTACAGTAGGCAGTGGTCTGGACACAGGGACACTGTACATTGACCTACTGTGTCACTGCAACTGTTGCCTATGCTCCCACTGTTATTGTACAGGCATGCGGTATCTGACCGCTATGACAGTCCTGGTCAACCACAATGCTGTGGCACTCATGACCTGCAGCCATCGGCCTGGGGTGTAGAGCACACATGTACATCTTCACATGCTATACTGCCTCTGTGGCAGTTTCACATAACTGTCTCTGGCAGGGCTGTAACAGGCAGGCACGGCATGGGGTCATGTGGGACAATGCTTGCATCTTCCACTGTGCTGCACACGGGCGAGGCACACACACTATTGCACCACTCACATATCTCTGCGGTGACTGGGACCTGCCTCCATGCTCTGCGCAGCATGCCTGCGAGTACGGATTGTACACGGACCGTACCTCCCAGGCACATACCTGGACTGGAACACCCACAGGTGAGGGGTTCACACATCACACAGTGTTTTGCACGCATCCTGGATAGTTGCCTAACACAATGCATCATAGGTGCTCCATGTGCAGATACCCGTGTTTGTGACCACTATACACATTGTAACACGCGACAGAGTCGACATTGTACACCACGAGTTACATACCATCTGTGTTGTTATACTATACATTGGGCCTCAGACAGCTAATACTGCCATGTGCTGACAGCAACCCACACTTCCCTGGAATAGACACCCGTGTACCTACACATGCTTGAGTCATGCACTCCGCTCAGCTGGATGACACATTACACAACACATACCATACCTACACTACCCTTAGCATGCACAATACCTCCATGTGACTGGTGTGACGCACCTGGGGTTATCCCCTCTTTGGTGGTTTCAACACATATGCTACACGGCCCTGCTAGCCACACCCTGGAAACACACCCATCGCAGCATACACGGAACATGTGTACAACAACCAGTACTACAGACGTCTGCTGACAGCAGTTGTTAATGGCATGACACCCCAGCAGATGGACACTGCACATACATATGCTGACACATACCACAGTGCGCTTCAGTAGCATGTACACAATTGCAGGAACCATGCTATTCCACACAGAGACATGGCAGTACTGACCTATTCACAGACGCCACTGTGGTGGTCATGTTCCATGCACATATGATGTACTACCACATGTGCAGGCTGTTGCACAGTGGTGTACATTCACATGTGTGGGGTGCATCACTTGTCAGCCATGGTGGGTCCTCGAGGTCCATCATCACATACTCCAGGGCTACCTACCTAAACATGACTGCCGCACATTGCGGTGTGGGGCCTCAGGCATTGTGGTGGTAGGTCAGTATTGTTTGGCTACATCCACATCTGATGTCACATACAATAGTCACCCAGGCATTGCAGACCGAGCTAATGTTGGCAACGTGCCAGGCAATGGCGTACTTACTGACAATACAGCCTCTCACTCACTACAGGGTCGCAATCCATACATGGACATCGTGGTGTCCCTGTGGACACATACACAGTACTGACATGCACACGATATGTCCTGGGACGCTGGCCCGATGTCACCTTCCAATGTCCCTGGCTGTAATGTCCCACCAACCTGTTCGGTATATGTCTCCGCACCAGGCCACTATATTCACTGCTAGCCTGTTGTTGGACATTGTGTACCCTGACTGCCGCACAGCAGCATTTTTCGCACTACCCACGGGTGGCACTGCATAGCACATGTGGGACTGTAGTCATACACCCATGACTGGACCATTCTGAATGAAAATGGGGCACATCCTCACGAACGTGATTCCTACACACATGGATGGCCTCCAGGCCTTTCCTAGCACCTGTGTTGGGCTTGTGTATGCCACAGCATGGCACATACACATGCTGGCCACCTGTCATACCGTTGCATGGGTGGTTGGGGTGGTACGGAGGCCGACACATCAGACGTTGTCCTCACATTGCCTTTCAGCACCATTCCACGTTCTGGTATTGGCAACTTACACATCCACCTGCACAGCATACCCTGTGTCTCAGGATGTTATGCTATGTGGCTCATGGACAGGACACACAGTGGTGCGAGCATACCATAGTACCTACTACATGTCAGGTACATATTGCATTACACAGTCCTCAGTCATGGGGCCCCTCATGTTCACTATATGCTTACATACAGAATATGCTGTCACAGAGTACTGTCCATGCCTACATATCCCACGCCTACATACCAAGCGCCATTATTGCTCCACCAGCTCATACCGATACCAACCATAGGGGTGTCAGTGTGGCGGATACATCATATGAGTATCATGGCATCAGGATGCATGACACATGGTGCATGCACATCACCTTTGCATAACAACATTCACCCACTGACTTTCACATGGATACTGGTCCCGTACATACATATCACATTGTACATGGTTACTGTACACACATATGCCACACACAGTCCTGTGGTTACCGTATTCCACTGTGGCATGGATACCCTTCTGCAAGGTCACACCTATCTGTACTGTGTGTGATGCTGGTACATAGGTAGCCATTGTACCTGTAAAATACACACATCTACACACAGTCAAGGGTACAATACCACATTTATGGTGTACCTTCAACAACAGGTACAGCTTTACATGGCACAACATTGTCATGCCACGATGTTAACTGGGCTCAGACAGTTTACATATGCGGCTGACATACGGACAACACATCTGTACACATCTGCATACCACATACTCAGGGGTGTCTTCTGCTCTGACACGGCCCATGTCCTCCACATTACTGATGCATATACTCCTCATACATGACATCTGCGGTGGGCAGTGTGAAGGGAATGCTCCTGGATATGTGCACACACGCCACACTGCATGGGCTGGGCTTCTGTGTTACTTCCACAAACACAACACACACCATGCTGTGGAACATAGGTCCTGTGCACATCCCGCAGGGACACACAGTAGCACTGTTCATGTGATACCTCCCTTGCTGTTTGCATGACACGTAGTCCTGGTACCACCACAGCAGCGGTACTGTGTAGACGTGCAGTTGACACCCACCTCTGCTGTTCACAGGACGCTACCATGGGGAGGTGACACTACTGTGTACACTGCACATGTGTTTACACATGGACCTACCAGACTGCATTGTTGCCCACTGTGCACCTGTGCAGCTGCTACAGGTCCTTTGGGCATGGTTACTTGGTGTCCCTTCCATTTCGGCTAGCTATCATGCTACTACTCTGTCCCATACCTACAGGCCATATGTCTCCTGTTATTGTACATACCGATAGGCGATACCTGTGTTATGCATGATATGCCTGTGATACTGTGTATGATATCTGTCATATCTACCTAGACATCTTTACATTACACATATTTCACATAGTATCCCCTATTGCAGGACATGCTTGCACATTGGCCGCACCTTACGTATGACATCAGCGGTATATGCCCATACACATGCGTGCTGTGACAGTATACATACATGTCCTATCCCCTGCTATGGCACTTCCTTGTTGGACATCCACTGCCAGCAACGGCATGTGGTATGGCATTGTTCTCTCTAATGCCCCCCTGTGGCATCCCTTGTGGTGTCTCCGCTGTGTACATGATGTCCCACTGCTGTACACACGGTGTCCACAAGCGTTGGTATGCTCAGCAGGATATCACTACATAACTACCTTTCACCACTTTCTGCATTACGGACAAGTGTGATTAATTACAACCACCATTCACATACAGTAAAGCTTAGTCATACACATCATGCGTTACACAACCGTACATATCGTGTGTTCTACATACCTTGTTGGTGTTTCGTTCCGTGTTTCGTTCCGTGTATCGTTTTCCATTTTCTTTCGCTTTCGGTTGTACACTGCTGGTTCGGTATGAGCATACGGTTTGAATATCCTGAGAGTCATCCTTATATACGTCGATACCTGCAACATGTGAATTCATCCCACCAATTGCTGTTCCTCAGTGAGTAATTACGTGCATATCACCTGTGCATCTACTCCATTCGGAAATTACGCGTCGATACTGGGGTATAATTGAATTCCTCACATGGGCGTTGGCTATTTGCCCTACCTTCGTGGAGATGGTCTGTATTGTGTTATTTTATGTGTAACTGCAACCGCTATGCGTGGCGACAGGTATATTTCGAAGTAATGTTACCCGTGGATTGTGTGTGTAGGGTGTAGTATTTGGTTCGACATGTGGGTGTCCCTGTCCTGACGACGAATGATAATGGAGTATTGCAGTCAAAACTGTAACATGGCTGTTGTATTCCTTTATACAACGCATGCAAGTATGCATCCGCCTTTAATTGTGTCTCCCACGCGAGATGTTGTGGTTATGCAGATGTCATTGACTGACTGCATGTTTGTGCTGCTATTACGGTTTGTATTCCTTTAATATCTACGGTGGGGGATTTTGGTGGTTGTACGTGACGGATATGGGTTGTGGGCCTTGCATCTCTACATAGACAGTATAGTTGTCTGTGTGCTCCATCCCTACCTGGAGAGTTAACAGTTAATAGTCTTTTGTTATGGGAGTGTAGCTTGGGCTGTTGTTAATTGGTTCCAATATTGTCTGCAGGTGGCCTTGCTGCATGTATACTCCCGTAACTTCTGTGATATATCAGCGGCTATGTGTACGTGAGTAATTACGTGCATATCACATGTGCATCTACTCCATTCGGTAATTACGCGCCGATACTGGGGTATAATTGGATTCTTCGCCTGGGCGTTGGATATTCACCCTACCTTCATGGGGATGGTCTGTATTGTCTTATGTTATGTGTGACTGCATCTGCTATGCATGGGAACAAGTATGGTCTGCATTCATGTCACCCATGGGTTGTGTGTGACAGGTGTAGTATTTGTTTCAACAAGTGGGTGAACCTGTCCTGCCGACGTATAATAACAGAGTATTGCATTCAAAACTGTAACATGGCTATTGTTTGCATTTCTACAACGCATGCAATTATGCAGCCGCCTTTGATTGTGTCCCCCACACGATATGTTGTGGTTATGCAGATGTCATTGACCGACTGTATGTTTGTGCTGCTGTTACGGTTTGTATTCCTTTATTATGTACAGTGGGGGATGTCGGTGGTTGTACGCCACGGATACGGTTTGTGGGCCTTGCATCTCTACATAACCAATATAGTTGTCTGTGTGCTCCGTCCCTACTTGGAGAGTTGACAGTTAATTGTCTTTTGTTATGGGATTGTAGGTTGGGCTGTTGTCATGTGATGTCGGTATCCCCTGCGGGTGAGCTTGATGCATGTATACCTCCGTAACTTCTGTGGTATATCAGCGGTTGTGTGTACGTGACAACTATCCCTTGTCATTCTGTCCCAGATATTTGCAGTCATTGTGGTCCTGTTGTTGGGATAGCCTGTTTGCCAGTGGTTGCCACATATTCAGATGGGAATTGATTGTTTGACACTTGTAGAACACACAGCGGTGTTTACGGGTCGACACGTGGCCACGGTCAGTACTGGGGTAGCACCTACGTATTTCCGCGATACATACCTATTGCTGTCTGACTTTGCCAACGTATCTTACTGCAATTAACATATCAGTGTCGTACATACAGGCATGACTATTACATACGTCCTTTCCAGTTCATATGGGGTATATTCTTGTGCTACCATCTGGGACATATTCACTTTGTATCGTTCTATGTCGCTTCACACCTAGTCAGGGTGGGGCTGTCACTACTACTTTGGGACTAGTAGTGTACATATGCCTGAGGCTAGTTTACCGTATGCCTACACCTAATATTCCGCTCTGCCTCTAGCGTGGCACCAACATACACATGTTGCAGACACACACACATTACACTCACACAGCGACTAACACGGCACCCTCAGCGCACACGTACACATACTACGGCACTCACGGGGATGGTTGCACACAGTACCTACATGGACCGCAACACCGGCGGCGGTGTCTACCTCTCCCTTCATATCATCATACTATTACACGCACATGTACTGTTACAGTACTGTGGTCTGGCGATCTTTCCACCTCGCGGTTATGCATATCGGTATGTTACCCGTTCCATGGTTGGCGGTATCCTCTTATGTTGAACCTCCCAGATGTTCAGGTTGTCGTTTCACTATGTATACTATGTACAGATATCGCGGGTTACATCTCAGTCACCTTATATCCCTCTAATTCCCTGTCTTAACTGTCGTATATATATATGTATATGTGTACATATATTTCTATATATATATATAATATATATCTATCTACATATATATATCTACACACACACACACATATATATATATATATATATATATATATATATATATTTATATGTATACATCTTGCGGCAAATGTGGCAGGCATACAGCAACGCCATATGCTGTAGGACCCACGTACTGTTCAGCTGTTGGCGTTACATGCTCCACTGGCTGTTGGGTGTACAGTGTTTGGGGGCTGCCTATGTTGGAGTCACATATGAGGCCACCCATACAGTACACTTTACAGGTGGTCATGTTTGTGTGCCGTCCATTTCACTGTGTGTGCAGGTAGGGAGGTGTCAGTCCATGGGGCCTACACTGTCATAGTATGTGCTATACGTTTCCTCTTTGCCAAGGCGTAGGCATATTGGGTATGCCTCCGTCTGCCTACTGGGGCTGGCACAGTGTGTTCCTGGTCTGGAACCCTCTGTGCCTGGACTGGCCTTGGCAGTTGTGGTGGGCTTTGTGGCCCTTCACCATTATGTCCCTGCAGCAGCTGCTTCCGCATTATCATATTATGTAGCATGGCACATACTATGAATATGTGGGCACATGTGCCTGGAGAGTACTGCAAGGCTCCACCAGATGTATCCAAGCACCGGAACCGTGATTTCAGCATCCCAAACACACGCTCTATGATTATTCTGGTTTGTGCGTGTGCCTCATTATGGCGTTCTTGCATGTGTGTGTGTGCATTTCTGATGGGAGTCATCATGCATGGCTCCAGTGCATAGCCAGCATCCCCCACGAGATGGCCTTGTGGGATGTCCCCCCTGGCAAATACCTGATACAGCTGTGAGGCATGCCAGATATGGGAGTCATGGTAGATTCCAGGGCTGCCAGCACACACATCCATGATAATGCCCTGAGCATTGCACACGACCTGGCAATTGATGGAGGGGAATCCCTTGCGGTTTATGTAGCGTCTACCCTGCTCACCAGGTGGTGACTTGATTTGTATGTGCGTACAGTCTATCGCACCCAGTACCTCCGGGTATTGTGCCACACGGTGGAATTGGCGCATATTGCTAGATCTGGGGAAGTATATACGTTCATTGGCATGTGGTAACATGGCATCCAGGAACTGGTGTAGAACCCTGGATGCTGATGCCTGTGAGATGCCCATTATATCTCCAGTTGGCCTTTGAAAGGTACCTGTGGCCAGTATTCGCAAGCTTACACATACCTTTGTGTCCACTGGGATGGGTTCCCCTCTGTTGTTTCTTGTTCTCAGGCATGGCCGGCACAGCTCCACTATTTGCTGTAACGTGTCCCTGTCCACCCTGTAACGCTCTACTATCTCCAGGTCTTGTAGCCCCTGGAAGGTTACCCTTGGTCTGAACACTCTCCTTCTCCTCCGAGGCCTACGGTGGTTGTCAGCATCCTCCTCCATAACACCGTCTGCCTCTAGCACATGCTGATGGATCACAGCCACGGCAGCACCCAACATGTACATTTTAAAAGTTCCCCGTGTGTTTACACCTATGGTGCGGCGTTTGGGAATACGCGGCTGTGTGTTGTGTGCATTCACACTTTATACTATTGTCTGTGCACACCGATGATGTCATAGGGTGTGTTTGTACGGCCGTATCTAGGGGTTATCTTCCGTGTTTTACCAATGGAACTACAAAGCTGTTGCCTTTGGTGTTGCATTACTCTTGCCTGCCATGGATTACCTTTCGACCTTCCCTTACTATTTCTGCACGTTGCACCTACTATTTTCTGGCATGCATCCTGCAGAGCACTGTCATTTGTACTTTCTGGGACATGGCATATCATACATTTTGTGTGCTACCGCCGTTGTGCTGCCTGTCTGCTTTGCTCTGCTGTGTCAGGTGTTCTATCTTTGCAATCTGCTACCTCCCCTACTTTCTTTGCATTCATATGCCTCCCTATCCCGTTTGCAGGTTTCTGCATGCAGAGTTGTCAGCTGCCGCCGATTGGCCTTCGTGGGTTGATTAGTGTTGATTGCTCATTAGTACTCCAATTACACTTCTTCCGCATTCCCTCATATTCTTAACATCACCTTCCTGTTTCCGATGTTGTTTGTGGGGCGTGCGTCACATGACTAGGTTAAGGGAACGTAGTCATCCTCGTACACATGCACTTCTGCACGCATTGTGTGCTCTCAGCTGAACTATTACCCTACACCCTGGTCCTGCAGCTGTGATTTGCGATGTACAGCCCAGGTTTGCTGTGCTCCAATGTGCTTACTGCTACTGTGGCACACCCCTCTGCAGATGTCATGTATTCCCTCTAAGCCACTCCTCGGTGTATTACCGCTGCGCCATTTGGTACAACCTTACTCCGGCGGGGAGTTTGCGATTCAGTATTATCTGCCTCATTTGCATGGCATTGACTACTAATTCATAGTTACCACGCCAGAGACTGCCGCGAGTCCTTGGCAACCCTTGCACCGTGGTTGTGGCGTTCCATGCATACCATGGTGTATTATGCTGTGGACCTGATGTCTATTACGATGCTGTTTTATAACATTGTGATATTGTTTCATTATGTTGAACATTCCGCACACATGTCCTGCGGTTCTGATGTGAGTTACTGTGGACATGCCAGTTAAGTTGTTATTTACGTGTTGTGCATGTTTTCTTTTGCCATTCTCTGTGTATTTCGCCATTGGCATATGGTAACAGTGTGATACCTGGGTCTGACACTCTTCCGTTACTCCTATGTTATGTTTGGGAAAATGTAAACCATTTTTTTTTGGTTTACATTGCCGTGGGCTTATGCTACGCCTGCGCCACTTCGTGAATCGCTATATGCCTTCATTTGCAAGGTGACACACCGCACATGGGGTGTTTAGCATACCTACGCCGGGGGCTGCGCAGATCCGGCGCATGCCGGTAGTGCACGTGGGATTGGATCGTACCTGAATCGCTCGGCGGCCATATTTGGCATTGTAACGCCTACGCTATGCGTGTGCCTGGCGCAAGGTTCATGAATCCTGGGGATAGACTATATACTAGCTTACAGAAAGACACTTCGGATAAAAAAAAAATAGGAGGATATGTCTTTGTTAGTGATTTGTTTTAATGATAACTAAATTTAAAATCTCAAGACAATTTATTTTGGAGAGTTTGAATCTTAAAGGTTAGATTTTTTTTCAGACATTTGTTCAAACATTCTTAGATATAACATACAAAGAAGAAATAGGACTGATTCTAACAGCAGAACCAGATTAAGGATTATTAGATATATAACGGAAAATATAACTGTTCTATTAAATAGCACTCTATACTAAGACTATAGAATATAGAACTTAGGAATATAGTAATAGTATAAGATTTAATACGCAAACAAAAATAGAACACTATCAGGGATAATTATATATGTATATAGTTAGAACATCGTTATGTCAACAACTTTTCACATAATAAATAAAAGAGAAAAATATAAAATCACCTGACCTATAAATCAATAAATATGAAAATAACAACGGACTCCCTCCCTATAGTAGATCAGGGAGATAATGAGAGGTTACACAGAAAGATAATAATAAAGTTAACCTGTCCAGCTGACTTGTGAAAAAGAATCTAAGCAGCCGTTTAGCTTTTCTGATTCATAATAACACAATGACAGGCTTTTCTTAAGATGATACATACTAAAAAATATAATGCATATTAACATGATTTAGAAGCATGAGCTAGGCATAGTTACTCTAATGGGGAGGTTGGGAAGTAGTTTGTGATTTTTTTTTTTTGACAAACTAGGAATATGTTATTCCATGGTAGAATGTTTTAGGGTTATATTATTTTGTAGTTTTTCATTTGTTTCAAAAGTTTTGTTGATGGCTGAATATTTCATATTGTTATTTATAAATTGTATAATAGGTTCTGTACATAAATGTGGTTTTATAAGCTCGGTTTTCTTTTCTTATATAAATGTCTAATTTAAAATGTATATTTATTAATATTAATGGATTAAATGGTTTAGTAAAAGGGATGTCAGCTGAATTACTTGCAGTTACCTAAAGCTAAAATAGTATTTCTATAAGAAATGTATTTACTTAATAAGGATGTAAATAAACTATCATTAAAGAATTATTTTATTTTAGCAGGTTCTGGTTTTCGAGTTAAAAGAAGAGGCATCCTTATTCTATGTAAAAACTCATCAGTAATGCTGAAAGTAAAAGATATATATCTTGATAAAAGTGGTATGTTAAGCATCATTGCAATTGAGTGGAATAGAAAACTATATAAATTAGTAACCTCTTATTGGATTACAGGATTGGAACAAAAGATGCAAAAAATATTTAGACACTATAGCCTATTGCATGAAAGGTGAAGTCATTATAGTGGGTGATTTTAATATATTTTATCAGACAAAGACACCACTGCAGATAGGAAACTGAGAATCACATCTTCAGCTAAACACTTATCAAATTTTGTAAATCTAATGAACTTAACGGATATATATGAGCTAAGAAAAATAAACTCACTTCAATTTATTCATTATTCATATAGATATGTAACACAAACAAATATTGATAACATTTTTGTCACAAACACTCTTTTATCACATATTAGAGAAGTTTCAATGGTATCATGTCCATTATCAGATCACAGTGTAATAGTATTCTATATTATATTAAAAATTGTCAACTTAATACACCATAGGAGATTACCAGCATACATTGTTAAAATAAAAGGTTTTAAGGAATGGTATGTTAAAGAGATCAAAACTTTCCTAGAAATAAACATGAATGGTGAAGTATTTGACATTGTCCTGTGGGATTCATTAAAGGCTTATTTAAATGGAAGAGTCACAAGTTGGTATATTACTAAAATAAGAGAATGGGACAAAGAATTAAATATACTACAGGCCAAAACAGATAAATTAAAGTTAAATCAAAAATGAAATGATGCTATCAGTCAGTCAAAACATAAAAACTTAAATACAAACTACACTAAAATTCTAAATCATAAAGTTTCAATAAACTTGGAAAAACTTAAGCTTCAAGCATATTCAGTAAACTCATTAAGCTTACATAAACTTGCTATTAGATCAAAGAAAATGAATAAACTAAATCATATCAAAGAAATTCTAACACACATAGATAATAAAAAAGAAAGAAGAACATGTATTTAAGGTATTCTTGAGAGCTTTAGAATATTTTATGAAAATATAAATAAAAATACAAGTAAGTTAGATAATGATGGAATAGTTGAAGCTTTTCTAAGGGAAAATATAAAAAATAAATTAACAAGAGAACACATAAAAAATCATAGACTATTCACTTTAATAGAAATGAAATATCAAATAAAAAAATAAATAAATAAATAATAAGGCACTTGTCTTAGATGGTATTATACCAGAATTATATAAAGTACTACTGGATGATGTTGTTAAAATATTATAAAAGATCTATAGAGAAATAAAAACAACTTCAGAAGTTAACCCATCATCCCAAGAACCAATAAAAAAGAAAATGCAACACAGGTATATATCTGTGTGTGGAATCAGTCAGATATGTGATGGCAAACATGGGAACTGTATGTCAGCATGACATTGAAAATGGAAGCAGGTTCACAGAAATGCAATGAGTGCTAAGGCTGAGGCATATGCAGCACCATATTAAAATGCCATAAGTGACATTGTTATACACACAGAGGCATACTTGTTCATGCAGGAATGGCAGGCAACAAGGAAATGTGTAATGTAGCAGTCAATGCTGGATGACATTCCGTTAACCATGTCAATATGTGCTATATGTCAGTTAGCAAATGATGCAAGCATAGAAGCATGAAGTCACATGTTATGTTACTCTCAGCAATATTTTTACTAATATATACCAATGACAAAGAAGTACAACATGTAACAACTTGAAGCTTGTGACCTACATCAGCTAAATGACCTGAAAAACTCTGGAATCAGAGATTTGAAAAAAAAAACACCTACAGATTAATAAGTCAGTGGTTAGCACAGTGTTAATCATTGCCACAGTGTCAAAACAACACAACAGGTCACACATTGTATCAACTATCAGTATTATTCAAATGCAGTCTAGGCTGCCCATGCTGATGGCTCACACCATGGTCCTGGCTGACCCTGCCACATCCAGAAACACTTAGCCCATGGCACTGTACTAGAAGCTGGATGTGGTAACACTAGCATTTTTTGCACACAGTATGGGTAGGAGCAGTCCTGTGATGTGACCGCTGGGCTCACAGTTGAGTGATCAATAGCAGATGTGTGTGCATGTTTTAGCTCAGACATTGACGTCCAAGGGCCATGTGTGGATTTAACAATAGTGGGTCTGCCTCTTCCTACTTGAGGTAATCTGCTTAGTACAGTTAGGGCATGTAACACCTGGTTCATACTAAAGCACTGCTCTAGCATCACAGTAACAAGGCTTTCAACTGATCATGCAACAGATACCACACTGTCATGTTGTTCAGGCAATGCTGCCATGACCTCTTCATGTCTGCTCTCCTCAATTTTATATAACACTTAGCTTATGTGCTACACAGTTGGTGGTGTGGGCAAGTGTGTGCAAGTCAGAGCCATGGTATCGCTATGACTGATCATGTGTCTATAATGACAGGCAAGCAACCTAACGTGCATCCATGTACACCAGCTACAGTCTCACTTGTAGTCTGATGGGAGGTATTGGTCCATTATGGGAAAGAATCACCATCATTATCAGACTCTACATGGAACACTGTGCCATGGTCATCTGATGTCTTCACATCATAAGACTGTCCAGCCATATTACCCTCCATACTGAAGGCTGGACCATAATCCAGATCAACATAGCTGTCCCCTTCTGGTATTGACTATGAAGCAAATGCAGTGGTTTGTGTGACACGGTTTGTACTATCTTAGTTAGGCACATCACATCCCTCCTCCAGATCACTGGATCAGCAACTGGAGAAGACAGGCAGTCAGCATGCTATAAAAAGGGACAGATAGCATGTGTCACATACTTTCACAGAAAGATTAGCATAGTACTGACATATGGGACAAATGCATGACTAAAAAGCTAATAGCAGTGGGTAGGTAAGGGACCCTATATAACAGAGATATGACATGTAAGTTACATATCAATCAAATATGACAGATGAGGTTAATGCAGATATTGAAACCTACCTGACATGTCCTCCTCTAACTCTACCACCAGAGGTGAGGGTTGAAATGGCACTGTCATGTGAAAAGATATACACAAAAATCATCATTAAGCACAGCTATATTTTAGTTCCATCAGCACTTATGCTACACCAGGGATGTTTCCTATCTATCCAAAACTGCATATGTGGAAAATCTCCTTTTCACTAATGGGCATTTACCCATCTGAAGATTTTCAGATAATGGAGAAATGAACAGACATCCCTGGCTGCTATAGGTGAATGTCAGCCATGCTAGATGTGTCAAAATTTGTACTGACAGCTATGTACAGGAACAAAACAGTGAAAAACTAGTGAATATTAAAGTGCACAGAGGAAGAGACCACCCAGATACTCACTGTCTATTCTAGACATGAATAGAGAATGCAAGCACACTCCAGGAACATCATGATGATCGATATATGGAACCAGATTGCCAGGGCACACTGCAGATGGACTGGGATCTACCAGACTGGTGCACAAGTTCACCACCTATGTGATAACTTACATCAGAGTGATGCAGATGATCTTCACAGGAGGGTTGCAGAGGTCCAGTGCTAGCCAGCAGATGCCTGCAGTAAGTTCCATAATCCACACCTTAACCCTACATTATCATATATGTACTGTATTTAGTAAACATATTTGTCTCTGTGACTCTGTTTCAAGTGTATTTTATGGGTATCTGTATTGATAATTGCAACGCAAGTATAGGAATTAAGTTCCACTCATTACAATTACCATTAGCATATCAACACATTCTGAGGTTATCTACAACTACAATGGGCCAGTTAACACATCATGCAGGACTGTTTATTATGATTGTGTATACATATGGATTTCAAACATATAGCTGTTAGTATTATTCCATAATATCTGATTTTATAATCAGTACTGAATTGTAATGTCCTTTAACTCAAATGGTTAAGCAATTTGGCAAAGTAACTGCTGTTCTTCTATTTGGGGGTTCAAATTGCACTGCAGCCTGTTTTTTTAAATATTGGTGGTTATTTATGTGTTATTGCACTTCACATATGGAAGACCTATGGTTGTTTGGTAACTTATACAGTACAGATTTTGACACATCTAGCATGGCCATTGTTCTTAGATGCCTATAGAAGCCAGGGATGAGTATTCTTTTCTCCATTATCTGCAAAGCTTCAAGAACCATCATACAGTATATTTCTATATATGTGAATGCTGAGTAATACACACATCAGTAGCTGTACACTATAGAAAATACAAAACTGTTTTAATATCCATGTTTGCTTTAATCACTGTCATGAATAAGCCAGTGCAAGTCAGCATGGCTGAATATTTTTAAGCCTTGTAAACATAATGCAAGTACAAGAAGTGTAGATCTGTAATCCTTATTCTGTCTTATGGCTGTAGGTTTAGCACTCTGTCTGGAGACGTGGCATTGATCACATGGTTATTCAATAATGCCATTAATGGCTTATTCTTTTTTAAAATTACCTTTTAATTGTTTTTTATTTGCAAACTATGACGGTTAAGCTCTTTGTGCTGACACATGCTAATACAGATAAAAGTGTGTTCTATTATTATTCAGTAGAGTTTTATAACATTAAAGGAAGTCTGATGTCCATTAGCTTAAATGGTCAAGCAAAAGGTCAATGTAAAGGGTTCATGAATGTGTGTGGGTTTTAATCTCAGTGTAGCCTATTTTGGATGATATTTTTGCAGTTTAGTATTTCATATTTAACAACAGATATGGGGGATTTATACTTGGTAAGTTATGCAGTACAGATTTTTTATGCATTTAGCATGGCTGTGGTGTAGTGACATGTATAACTCTTAGTCCGCAGGTGAATACAGATATCACTGCTATCTTTCTAGAAACATCATACTTTTATTAATAATAACATAGGTGCAAATGCTGGGTAATACATACATATGTTACCTATACAGTTTGAATTATATAATATTATGCTATAATCCATTCGTTGTTTTCATCTTGACTGCCGTGTCATACCTCTCAGCTGTACATATTTTCACAGAATGTCCTGATATGTGCTGCATATTTTAGGTCTGCTCCTCAAAAACCTGTGGTTTCCTGGCAAATCAATGAAGTTTGAAGTCAGTAAATAATCCTAAATTATAACAAACATTTGAGTTTCAGAGTTTACATCCTTCAGAAAATACATAATGATGCAAAACCTGTTATGCAGCAACTTTCTAAGTTTATAGGAGCGATATGTAAATTATGTTCCTATATTTGGGCCTTTGTCCCACCATTTTTTCTGGCTTTGTCCAGATTTCTTACACTGACAAGTTGAGAGGTATGCTGCTGTCCTACCTAAATTACACATGTATGTATTAAATCACACAGGTAAATAGTAATTCCTTTAATGTGTACTTATATGTTTCAAGTGGAGTTGAAAGTTTTAATGCAAACTATGACAGCCGGTAGCTGAAGTGTTGCAATTGTTTGCTATTGCTGTGACAATATGCTGATATGCCCTTACGATTGCATAGTTTTGTTGCTCAACTGCAGAACACATGGTAGCACTTGTGCTCTTCTTTTACTTATCATGTAATATACAAGCATAACTTCAAATTTTATTGTGTGCTTGAGTCTTCCTTGTATATCCATGTATTTTTTTAACTTCCATTAATCTATGTAATCCAAGCCAAGATGGGTTAGCTAGGCAGAGATGGTTCACAACTGCGGTATGAAGACAGATGACAATTGTAGGCTTGAATCTTGGTTCCTCTGGTTTGTCTGCGCTAAGTTATGAGTAAGCAGAATTGAAAGTAATACAACAATGACTGAATGTGCAATAAGTGAGACTATATTTTAAGTTGAGGTTAGATGACATGTAATACTCATTGTTTTTTTCACTGTTTTGTTGCTGTACTTAGTCGTCATTATATATTGACCTGGAGCAATCCTTTTGTTGCTGTAATACATCCTGTTTTTCCTTTTGCAGGTGAGGAAGACCATGCTTGAAATCATGCATTGTGCATAGAGTGTATACACAGGCCTGAGGAACAGCGGAGGTGTATGTATATGCTTGAGGAACAGTGGTGGGAGAAAGGAATTTGTTATCACTGTCCACCTTTATTTCTCCAGGAATACTCCTAACATAGTTAAAACATCAAGCTTAAACATGTATTTTTAGGTTCTTTAGTCATGTTAATATTTATGTCAGATTTCCATAATACATCTGAAAGATGTGAAATACTCACTGATTTATTGTGAGTAACAGTAATACGTACATAAATAAAAGTTCAGTGTTATCTTAGAAGTTATCAACATAACTTTTTAAAATAATTTATGTGATTTTTGTTGACACAACCTAAATGACAAGACACTGAGATTAACTGTCCTATTGACTGGGTTATAAAGTAATTATTTGTGTTATTACTGTTGTTTAAATAGCAATAGTGGTTCTTAGTGAGCATTGTGTTGTGCATAGCTTGCCTTTTCTATTACAGAATGGGTGCCTGCTATCTCAACATTATTATAACCTCACCCACAAAATGAAAATTGGGTATTGTCAATGATTTGTATACTCATGCAAAACATTCTGGGTGATCAAAAGCACCAGGCTTCTTTAGAGGAACAGCTACTTGTTTACATTATAGTTTCACTAATAGAACTTCAAAGTGCTATATTTTTCAAGGATGGGTGTTTTACCTGTGAGAAATAGCTAACAAATTTTCATTCTAGGGTAACAGAATCCCTTATTGCTACAGCTAGATAGATAAATAGCAGCTTATATACTAATGTGGGTATTGTTGGATTGTGAGTATACTCATTCATAATGTCATGACAGGCATTTTCAGTTTCAGGAAAATTTTAAAGGGCTGGAGTTTATGAATGAAATTAATTGTGAAAATAGCACACTATTTGCCTCAAATACTGTAAAATTTGATATGGTGGGTGGCCGCAGTGGTTAGCGTTGTTGCCTCACAGCAAGAGGTTCTCTGGTTTGATCCTCGGCTGGGGTGCCTTCTGTGTGGAGTCTGCATGTCCTCCCTTTGGTTGTGTGGGTTTCCTCTGGGTGCTCTGGTTTCCTCCCACATCCCAAATACATGCTGTAGGTGGATTGGACACTCTAAATTGGCACTAGGTGTGAGTGTGTGCATGTGTGTGCCTTCTGTGGAATGGTGGGTGCCAGGCTAGCAACTCAACACTGTAAAAACTCCACTGCCAATCATGAGCAGACAGGTGATCCACTATGGCAACCCCTAACTGAGAAAAGCTGAAAGAAGACTGTAAAATTTGATACGGTATATAATAAGGAGAATACTCCTGTTACTGAGGGTTAGTTATTTATATTTGCTAAGGAAAGGAAAGTATGACAATCCACTTAAAGTGTACAATTGTTTTTTATTCTTAAAATATATATTTAAACACACATATTTTACTCATGGGATGTCATCATGACATATTGCTTGCATATAACTATACATTATAGTGGAAATGTAAATGTCATATTGACACCTCAACATAAATGTGTGAGGCACACATAGAGTAATGAATAGTGGTCCATATTACTATTGTGACTGATTTTTGTGTAAGACCTATGAGGTAACTGGATTACACCAGTCAGTGTCACTGTTAACTTACATTGTACCAAGTCTTTTGGAATGGAGTACCATGTCAGTGTTGCATGCCAGTGTGGCATGACACACTTGTCTTGAAATGTAATGATATATATGTCCATATACTGTGGAATCACATGTCATACAATCTTAAATAAGCTACGTCTGGTAACTGTTATGTCTGTGATACCACAATACTATACGACTTTATCCATCTGTAACACTATATGTGATGTAAGGCATGAATACTGTTTTGTATGCATACTGATGGCTGATATGTCAGTAAATTAACTACTAATATCAGAATCATGTCTGATAAACTGGGTACTATATGCCATGTAATGTATTTAAGTAACATAATGACAATGTATGAGGAGCACACTGGCCAGTACTGGGCCTTCTATTCATATCATCAATATATGAATATTAGGACAATGAGAATATTATAATCATGACAGTACACTTGCTACTATCACAACATTGTGCCTTTTTCTTATACAAAGTATAAAAAAGCTCTAAAGGCATACCTTCTGACAATTACTGTATAAAGACAAATGTACTGTATTGTAATATACCTTTGACAAACATGTCATATGTCCTCTCTCATATGTTTTGATGATGTCAATTGCATACCATATACTATATTTACAATTATATAGGTGCAGATCTGATTGTGTTTTATTACAGACATGTTTTGCCTATGACTGCTATGTACTTACAATTTTGTACATTAGTATGGGTTGACTTGATGCCGTACATCGCATATGGTGTTACAGTTGGGTAAGGTCATACAGTATTGTAGTATCACATACATAGAAGGTAACAGGTAGATTATTTAAGTTTGCATGATGTGTTGTAATCACTGATTTTCAGTGAATACCTATTATACATGTAAACATTTTTTCTCCTGTGTTGATCTTTGACTGAGTGTATAACCTGTGGTGGCTCACCAGTTGTACACAGAAGATGAAGATGTGCCAGACTACTGCCAGGTAACTTGGACTTCAAAGACCAGGAAGATGACCATGACGGAGACAATGATGATGATGACATACTGGGACCTGTACATACCATTGTTCCTGCTACTGATTATAGAAGACTTCAACCACCACATTAGGGAAACAATTTCCAAGACCAGATCTCGGATGTAGAGACAGATGTCTTCCAGAGGCAGATGAAGGACCTAATGGGCAACATCATTCAGAACATGACACAGACCATGTTTGACGTCTTCCAGCAGATCATTAGAGGGATCATTCATGATGTTCGACTCCATCAGAGTGGCCCTTCCGGACCATATGTATTGTCTGTGAGATCCACTTTTGTAATTCTTCCACAATGTTTTTTTCATATCCAGCTGTTTATGGTATAGGCACAATTGTGCAGAGATTGCATGTTGTTTTAATGCATCATAATGTACACTGCACATGTGATGTCATGTGTGGTGTTATGTTGCTGCTGCAGTATGACATGCATTGCCAAATTACACATGCTGTAATCAATATCATTTACATGATCACGCTGTCGTTACTGCTTACATTGCTCTATATGGGCAGGAATGCTACTCCTTAGCTGTGTGTGTGTGTGTGTGTGTGTGTGTGTGTGTGTGTGTGTGTGTGTGTGTACTCCTATGAATGCAGTGCAGCATATTGTTGTTATGCCCCGTATACTCTGGCCCTGCATGCCACAGATATGTCTGTTGCAGTTAGCATGATGCAAGTGAGAGGCAATTATTCTGCATGTGTTGTTCTGGTATACGTAGGTGGAGTGACAGCATCTTACATGCTGCATTATTCACATTGTTCTCACATAATGAAGTGAGGTGGGTCTTGTGTGTTTATTTGCACATGTTATCCATGTGTATGCATTGGACTAATTTCTGTATTAGCTGTTGCTGTCTTATGTCTATTCAACAACATGACAGATCCTTGCTTAAGTGATCTATGTAATATTGTTGTGCCATGTTGTCACACTGACACCACGGCCTTATGTGTGCCCTGTACTGGCTAATATTTTGCCTTGTTGTATTACATTACTGTGACTGTTATATATATGGTCACATATCCTTCACATACTGCATAGGCAATTACTGCTCCATTAGTGAATATACATAGATGATGCTTTCTTTAGCATCATTCATGACTCCCTTCTTTGTCTGTATGTTGCATTTGACAATAACCAGTCTTTTTGTTAATAATCTATACTATGACATGCATATACAGATTTGCATATATGTCCATGTGTATTCATTTGTAGTACATATTCATTGATTTACATGGATATACATGTATATGACCACATTATGATTGACACACGACCACCCTTGTGTAATGAGACTGATTGCATGCACATATGCGACTGGTTACATCCACTTATTCCATTTTTCTGTATACATTTTACTATGCTTTACATACTGTGTGCGAATTCAGTAAAAATAATTTAGAGGACACAATGCAATACATTAACAAAACACTTTGACTTTCTCCATAAAACACTACCCCAATGACTTAGAGGACGCAATGCAATATACTAAAAATATACACTCGATTCCCCATGAAATGCTATACCCACCTAAAACAACCACCTAGAACACAAATCTGAAGTTAGATTTCTAATAAAAGTGCAGCTTACCTTATGAAAATAAGCATATCTACATACTTAAGTTGAATATGCATGGTATTTTGTGTGATTTTGTACTTCAATATATTATGAACATTAATACAGTTCTACCTAACTTAGTAATGCTAACCTATCCTGATGGTACAGACTTTCCTAAGTGAAATGGCTATACCTCCATAAGTTAAAGATATGCTTAACCACTTCTGACATCCATAATTCACTAAGTACCCATGCATTTTAGCATTATCCCTAACAATTATATTTTGCTTTCTTATCAGTTTAATTTTGTTGGTGAGAGTGGTGGCTAACATGTATGATTTAAGTGAATCAGTTCTGGTGATATAATTGCAGTGTTTCTGATTCAGCTGGTCAAAGCCTAGGTTTACACAAAGGGCACATTCTTTTTAATTTTTTGTAGTGTTACTCAGCTAAATACCCTGCAAAAAATAATCAGGTTATTTTAGAGTACTGGTAGTATAAATGGGTTTACTTGTTGAGGTAGGCTTTAAGGGCTGCAATATTTGCAGATGGACTGTGTTTGGAAGAGTTATGGGTTTACCTTGAAGGAAGATGACAAAAAGGACATGGAATGTTTAGCTTGAGTTATAAAATAAGCATTAGGTAAATTATGAAGTCATCAGGACACACGTTTGCCAGAGAGAGAATGTTAAATTTGTAACCTGAGTTTGAGTAGAATTTTGCTTGTGGCAGTCTGTGAGACATAGGGTCAAAAGAAATGCCACAGTTAAGTCAATAGGGAATGAAAACTAGAAGTTAAGCACTGAATAAATACCAGGGTGGTCAGGAAGAGAACTTACCAGTGATGGAAAAGGTACTCAAACTAAATTGAGTGAATTCAATAGAGCAAAAGGCAAACATAAATACTGAAGAAAACCTGAAATGAAAGTTACAAGTTGAAATGGAGAGAGATGAAGATTAAATGAATAAAAACCCAGACTAAATGATAATGGAATATAGACATTTTATGCAAGTAGGCAGGGTAGTATTGTGAAATTCTAATACATTCCATTTTTTTTTCTCAGACTCACTTAATTACATGAAATGGCACATTCATATATCTACAGTGTAATACAATGCCTTGAATACAACTTGCCAAGGTCATTAGTAAACATCTAATATGTATGTGACAGAACAAGATGTAATAGCACTTATACATCATGTTTATAGATGCTTTGTCATTTTTCACCAGAAAAAAATTACAGCACGACAGTTAGGCTACAGGAAGGATAATGAAGACTGAATACAAGCTTGGATAATGAGTATTTTCCTTTGGATACTATCTGTTTGGCAATATGGGTTTGAAAGGCAAAATTTTTGACAATAAACCTCATGAGAAGCTTTTAAAATAGTTTAACTTATTATAATCCTTCCAGGTAATATACATTCTTCCTTCATTTGCTTATGACTAAAGTTACCTGCATGAAAGCAGAAACTTTAATTCAGAAAAGGTCTGTTGATACTGCCTACAGTTTACATGAGGTTATAATATTGTATGTCCTATGACAAATGATAATAAATGTTCCATGAGAAGATTATAGGGACAGGCAAATTCAGAATGATAACACCTGTAACGAAGGAAATAAATCTGGAGAAAATCTTGACACAAAAAGTAATACTGCAAGCATAAACTAAATGTGCCATTATTAATACCATGGTCACCTTGTGTACAATGGAATCAGTTCCATGAAACAGTTCCTTACTAATTTTCATCACACTAGGCATACTATGAAACTGACATGTATCCATTTCAGTTTATTGTGCAGAAGAAATATGTAGGATGTCAGTTTTAATATGACTATGCAGTGATACGTGAAGCATGCATCTTTCATTTTAGTACCTCTGTATAATTTTCATCAGACAGTTGGCATACCCATGGTTTTGTAAACAAAATTTGCTGCAGATTGAGTTCAGATATAAGGTTGTACCTGTGTGCCTCAGAGTATTATTTTCCAGTTTGAGAATATACTGTTAATGAACTAATCAGAGCACAGACAGAAATAATAAGAAATATATATGTAAATGCTTGAAGCAAAATTTCTGGAAAATGGCCAGATCAGTAAGCTTCATTTTCTGTGTTTTTGTGTTACCTCAGAGATGACAGTTTAAGAGAAAATGTGTGCCAGTGAGTGAAAGGTAGATTCAATATCCATGTGAACCTTGTATACTTCATTTTAGTAGCTCAGTATTTTATATCTTCATTAATTTACTTTCAGACATTTTAGGTTTCATCTTAATTCCAGCCTTCTCATACAGATCAGGCAAAACAATACTTTATTAAATTAGTATTTATTACAAACATGGTTGGTCAGTATAAAATATGAATTTCATTCTGAAAAAGCAGACTAGCATAGACAGAAAAGTGTTATTTACAAGTCCCTATTGAAATGTCAGTACTCATCCAATAAAAATGGCGGAAAAAAAACAAATATCAGAGATCACTCTTCTTCTTCAAACTTCTTTTTTGAAGGGGAAGCCCCCCAGCATCCTCAGTGTGGGGGAGAGAACTTTTATTTATCATTTCTGTGATTGCCATACCTATGTGAAAGTGGACTATTCCAAAAAATGGCCATTTTGTACTTAGTATATGTATGTCCGTTTTTCGGCCATTCAGTCTCAGCATTATGGGATGCACCAAAGTCGTTCCTGGCATTTCACATGGTTACTGTTATTTACATTTATTTATTTTTATTTATTGATTGATTTATTGATTGATTACATTTGTTGACTGGGAAGGTCCACTGGGCCAAAAAGTGCCCATTTTCAGTGGAGGCCCGGGGAGAAAAGCTCCACAGAGATACAAATACATACAATTTGATAAAGCACAGTAACAATACAGTGCTTACAATGTGATAAAAGACAATATAAAAAAATATATCAGATCAAATTGCTAAAGCACAAGAGCAAACAATACATTCAATGTGATAAAGCACAAGATAGCAAATATGTCAGATTAAACTGCTAAAGCTCAGGTAGCAATGCAATATATACAGTTTGATAAGAATACATACAACGGTTGTTCCAGATTAGACTGACAGTCCTGTATAGTAGTTGGCACTGAGGCAGGCACCATAGCGGTGTCAAAGATATCACAGTACAGTACATTTGTAAAGGGTATAGAAAAGGTTTATCTGTTCAGGAGATAAAGATGATGGTACTGGAGGTGGAGGGGGGAGAAGGAAGGAAAGGTGGGAGGGGATGAAGGGAAGCAACAGACGTCAGGTTATGGGTTGTGAAGAGTTAGCACAGGGGCATTGCTAGTGGGAGGAGACATGATGTTTCAAGAAATGTTTAGAGTTCCATAGTTTAGCAGTGGAAAAGGAGTGGAGCCATTGTCCAGCGGTGATGTTGGATTTATTTACCTGTAGGAGCATTTGGTTTTCCAAGCAGAGAGGCCTATTAGAGTGGTATAGAGTAAATAGGTTAAAAAGGGCTGGGCAACTGGATGGGTTGTGTATTAATTTATGGGCAGTAGTTAGTTGAATATATGTGAGGTGGTGAGGTAGTTATAGCCAGTTCAGTAGTCTAAGAGTGGTGAGATAAGGGCTTTCCATTGGTAACAAATTTTGCTATTTAAACATCAGTTTAATTTTCTCATGGTCAGGATAATACACAGTTCTATAACATTAATTATTTTACCCCATTGTACCTCTGTAATGGCTAGTTCATTTATTTCCTCCCAAGGAACAGTTATTTTTTTTATTACTTTGAACTCCCATTATTGTAAAACTCTTATTCTTATGATTTTGTATTCCAGAGTATATACTAAATGACTCCTTCAACTATAACAGTGAAGACACAAGTTTCTTAACATGAATGTTTCAGCGGTATAGGCTTAGCAGCTTGGCAAATCTTATAAAGTCTACATATTTTGTACATACCATGTGTATTATTGTAATCATATTTATTTTTATAATGGCATAAGTCTGAACTAATCACTATTCATTGTTTCTCCACCATCTTATGCACCCATGTCTTAAAGTGCATATCTCCATCATCAGTTATGCAGTTTTCACTGCACTGACCTTGCTTTAAATTAGACTAATACTATGAGATGACTATGGGCCCAGTTCTAAAAGACTTAGGGTCAGATTTCATAAAGTTTATGCAATCCGGCAAACTGTCAACTTCCACTCAAAAAATTGTGGCTAACCAAGTAGTATGCAAATATGCTTCAGTGTACAGAGAATAACGCAGCACAAATTACACATAACCAGTAACATCAATGCAACCTCAAGCAGTCATGCCAAAGCTGTTTGCCAAAAAAAACAAATAAGATATATATGTGCATTACCTATGCACAATTATGGAAATTATACAAGCTCAATGGAACAGCAATAAGTGAAAAGTACTAGAGGAAGAGAAATATGTATCTGTCTGAAAAGTGACAAATATCCACAAACAATTACAGATACTGTTGTAATTTGCAGACATATATAAATATACCTAACACCATTTGTGGAATCTGACATAATCTGCAACATTTTTAATAAAAAAAAATAATTAAGTAAGGCAAAGGGCAGTCACAGACATTTCACCATGGCTAACAGTAGTTAACAATGGGTGAGAGACACATGTGGAGAATACATTTACTGCACACACCCAAGGAAATAGGGTGAAAGAAAAGTAGATGGAGAGGCAGAGAGGCATGCTGAATATTTTTGGTGGGAAGAGGCCACACTCTTTTTTTGGTTGGAGAATAGAGGGAATAAAAAATACACAGAAAGAGGAGGAATGCAAAAATAGCAGTTATAAATATATAACAAATGTCATAATTTTTGACAGACAAAGGTTAGAAATAAACCTAAAGAAGAGGTAAGGTGCACAGAAAGCACACTTTCAGAATATGCAACATGGGTGAAGGAAAATGGACAAACAGGGTAGGGATGCATACCAGCCATGGTGTTACACAAACACACAGATGTACCTATGCACACCTCAGTGCTGAGGTGTTGCAAACTGTATGACAGTCATAGCAGAATATGTATGATTAATGGTAGGTGTGTGTTGGAGAAGACTAAATTAGGCATGCAGTCACTGGAGTACACTGTACATATCAAATGAAGCCATTTACTAGTGCAAGTGTACACCAGGCTACAGCAAGGATGAGCAAACGCAGGCAAGGAAATGCAGGAGAAGACAAGCAGAGAGTATGCTAGAACCTCCAACCATGCATGTGAAAGACAAACACGTTTTTGTTAAAATACAACATAAAACAAACAAGGTGGGGGGCTATGACCCTCCCACACCACCCAATGTGGGGGACTGTGTCCCTAACACCCCCGTAACTATATATACTAACTCCAATGTGCCCTCCACACCCCCCAACTATATATACTAACTCCAAGATCACACTACAGGGGGAAAAGTGCATATACCTTTTACTTCCCTTACAGTACTCTACACAGTGTCATATATATTACATTCAGTTCAGTTAAATGAGATTCAGTAAAATGAGTTTTCAGTAATTTGTGTTTTCATCAATGTGGTTAGGGTGAAATGAAATTCAGTGAAATGAGATTCAATGAAACAAAGTAAACCCATATATATATATATATATATATATATATATATATATATATATATATATGTGTGTGTGTGTGTGTGTGTGTGTATATCAGTCACTAATTTGATATAACATGGCAAAATATTTACCAGTACATACCTCATACATGGCCACTGTGCCAATGTGGTAACATGAGACAACAATGATACAGAAATCACATAAGCAAAGACCTGTTATGTTGTTCATAGGTTCATAGGTTCAGACTAGGCTATCTGCCCTAGGGCCTTTATAAGCCTATCCAGAGTGTGTTTGGCTTTTGCCACCCATTTTAAATTTATTTTGCTATGCCCTATTTCGAGGTTAGTATACTGTGCCTCTGTCTAACAGTGACACAGAAGTGATACCCGGGGTAAACCTACGATCTCCCATCCACTCATCAAGATTCCTCTTGAAGAGAGTCAATGAGGGACTCTGCGTAACCTGGACTGGGATTTTATTCCATAGTGAAGGGAGCCTCTGGGTTATGAATCTGTCCCTCTAGCATGTCCTATTTATTTCAGTGCTGAGGTTCAAGTCTCTCGCGCGTGTAGCTCGATGGGATTTGGATTTTTTGAGGTGCAGCATGTCCCTTAATTCCGGGTTGGACATGGCCTTATACGTCAGGCACAGGTCACCTCTGAGCAGGCGGTATGCCACTGAGTAGAGCTAAGAGACATAAGACTGCACCAATCAATGCAGAAATGGGTGCAATGCATACACATGGATAACATGTGCAAGTAATAGTACTGCATATGAAATATTGCATGATAACCATAAGAATTAATCAGAGGAGATTAGAAAGGATTGGGAAGAGAGATTTGATAAGCAATTCACAAAGAAACAATGGGAGATATATATATATATATATATATATATATATATATATATATATATATCTATATATATATATATATGTATATATATATATATATATATATATATATATATATATATATGTATATATATATATATGTCTCCCAAATATGCAACAAAGTCTAGAAGATTTAGAATATTTACTTGGAGGTGTTTATATAGATATTTTATACCCCATGTAGAGTCGAATTCATTTTTCCTCAGGTAGATATCAACTATTGGAGGTGTGATGGGGAAGAAAGAGGTAATTGGGATAATATTTTCTCAGAATGTAATGATATAGTAAATTTTAAAGATTATCTGCAATCTACTCTGTCAGAGATAACTGGGTGGGCAAACTGATATAACTAACTAAGGAAATGATTATTACATTTTTTTCTTGAGCTGTGATACAGAATTGGAATTGCCTAGACATAGTAAAACCTTGACGAGTGTAATTATGGTGGCTGCCAAAAAAAACAATTAATAGAAAATGGAAATCAAAGTCTAAATCAACTGTACTAGAAGTAGTGAATATTGTAACAGAGATAAAACAGTTGGAATTGGGATCTTTAGAAAAGGATAGGAGCAAATTACATAGGAAAAATGGGAATTGTGAGACTAGTACATACAGGGGAGGAATGAGGTTTAGAAGAAGGCAGGATCTGAATGAGCTATGTAATGGCTGACTGACAATGACTGTATAGATTAATAGTGATGTATAATGTTTGCAACTAAAATTATGTCAATAAGGTTTGTGATGTATAATGTTTGCAACTAAAATTATGTCAATATGCTTTGCTTTAATTTATATAAATGTATGATTGCCTATGTCATACGTGATACTTTAATAAAAAAATGTGCAAATATACACACCAGACCCACCTCATTGTGTTATATGAGAACTATGGAAATAATGTAGTATGTGAGTTGCTGTCATCTCACCTAAGTATACACTGGAACAGCACAAGCAGGGCAGTTGTGTCTCACTTTTATTATACTAACTTAAAACAGTCATATCTGTCACAGAGTGTACTGGATATAACAATATTATGCTGCACTGTATGCAGAGGAGTATAAACATGCACAGAATTAAGGATTAGCACCCCCTGCCCATAGGGAGAAATGTATGCTGTAATAACACCAGCATGATCATGTAAATCAAATTGGTTACTGCATGTGTAGTTTGGTATGCCATACTGCAGTAGCAACATAACGCCACATTGACACAGTATCTAAAGTGTACATTATGATGTGTGTCAGAAAAGCATGTCAGTAATATGTGATACCTGCATATTTGTGCTTATTTCATAAACAGCTGGATATAGAAAACACCAGTGTGGCAACATTACATAAGTGGATCATACAGACCATAATTGCAGTCCTGAGGGGGGGCCACCCTGATGGGCATGAACATCAAGAAAGACCTCTCTAGCGATCTCCCAGAAAGAGTTGTTTATGGCCCATGGCCCACTCCATGTCATGAAAGAAGTTACCCATCAAGTCCCTCATCTGCATCTGTAAGATGTCTTTCATCATGTCTCAGATCCGATCCCAACAATCATCTCTCTGGCATGGTGGTGGACATCTTCTATGATGAGCAGCAAGAATGAAGGCACGTGCAGGTCCTGGTCTGTCATTGCCATCATTGTCCATGTCACAGTCATCACCATGGAGTCAGAGTTGCCTGGTACATTGTCATCTGAAGACCTCCCAGAGGTCCCATGCACTGCAAATTTTTATCACAGAAAAACATACATAGATAATAAGCATTTCACCAAAATCAATGATTACGTAATATGTTATATAAACCTGAACAATCTATATTTGGTAGATATTCTTTATGTGATATTACAATACTGTATGCCCTTATGTTACTGTAGCACTATATGTGATAACAAAACATAAATGTAGCCCTGGTACAATTTAGTTGACATATAAAACTTACCAATAATAGCTACAGACTCAGAAAAAAAAAATAAACGCATAACATACACATCCCCACTATTTGTTACTCAATGGTGCCTCACACGTTTATGATGAGGTGCCAATATGCCATTTACTTTTCTACAATAATGTATTTTATGTGAAAATAATATGTCATGCTGACATCGCATGAACAAAATATATTTATTCTAACCATATTGTAAGAAAAACAAGCTGTGGAACCCTTAAAAGGTATATGCAAATGAAATGAGCACTGTGACATGGTTAATGGGTGACATCATAACATCTTATAATTGGAATGGAATAGAAAAGCTCGGAACAACTGGACAAGCACAAGCACAGAGACAGCATGTGACAGCTAGAATTTTTGCGTGTAACATACACATGCATTACTGTTCCTTAACATATGCATCACTGTCACTACCTATTTATCTGCACAGTTAAAACATTGTAATAATGATCATGATTATAGTATGTAGTTCAGACATACTCAAAAACCACAAGTGGCTTGAGGCACAACAATAGCAGCAAACCGTATGTAATTTTGTGAAAAATAAACATTCATAAGGGAGTGATACAGTAATGCAAAACATGGGGACCTCAAGTACAAGCTAGTAAATATCTACACAGTATCCAGAATATTTTCTTTCTCAGGAAAAGAACACTACATAGCTGAAATCAAGATCTACATTTTAAACAATTGACTTTTTTCTAAATATTCAGAACAGTAAAATCACATACCACTACATGCAATAACAATAAATATGTTATATAAAAACATCCTAGTCCAAAGCAATGTGACAGTTAAACACAGATGTCTGTCATTTAGGTTGTGTCAACAAAAATTGCTTAAAAAGTTATCAAAAATATCCTGTTGATAACTCCAAAGACAACACTGAACTTAAATGCCTACTTTAATTCACACTAAATCAATGACTATACCACTTTCCTTGCAGATGCATTGTGGGTAGTGTGGTATTAACATTAGCATGCCTCAAGGTCTAGTACCTGCAAACAGGAAAACAGGATGCACTACTGCAACAAAAGGATAATGTTGGATCAATATACAGTGATTGCTATGTATAACAACAAAACAGTGAAAAAATAGTGAGTATTTCATGTTAGCTAGTCTTGACATAAAATACACTATCACATTTTGCACATTCAGTCAATGCTGTGTCAGTCCCAATACTGTACACTTGAAGATTACTATATACAAGGTGGAGAAATAAGGAACTGACAGCCAAACCTGTAACTCTCACCTATGCTGGCACTACAAATGCAAATCTTATGTGTCTATCTAATCCATTGTGGCTGGGATTGCATAGACTGATGGAAGTTAAAAAATTCAACTTTATGGATCTGCAGGGAAGAATTAAACACAATTATATGTGAAGCTGTGTTTCTACATTAAATAAGTTAAAGAAAAAGTACAAGTGCTGCCATGTGCTGTGCATTTGAACAACAAAAGTATGCAATCATGAGTGCATGTCAGCACATTGCTCACAGCAATAACAAATAGGAATAACACTTCAGAGCTCTGAGTGTCATAGTTTTCAATAAAAAAATGCGACTGCACTTGAAACACATAACTACACATTAATGGAATTACTGTTCATCTCTGGTATTTAATATATAAACATAATTTAGGTAGAAGGGTAGTCAATGTTAAAAACTAATGGATTATAGCATACTAGAATGCCGCTGTGGTACGGCAGTAGCATTGTTACCTCACAGCAAGAGGTTCTCCTGTTCAATTCTCAGCTTGGCTTGGGAGTGCCTTCTGTGTGGAGTCTGCATGTCCTCCCCACGGTTGGGTAGTGTTCGAAAGTCATGTGTGCATAAATGGGCATGCCTTCGTTGAAGGTTGGGCATCGAGCTGGAACCTCGGCGTTTCGTAAAAATCTACTGCCAATCATTAGCGGACCGGAGTTCCACTGTGGCGACCCCTTACCGGGAAAAAGCCGAAAGACAAACAACAACATTGTGTAATCCAAACTGTATAGGTAACATATGAATTTATTACCCAGCATTTAGACATACGGCCTTATTAACAGAAATGTGATATTTGTAAGAACTTTGTAGATAATGGAGACATCTGAAGTCATCTGCAGCATAAACACCTCTGTTGTGAATACATCATGGAAGCTGTACTGCATAACTTATCAGCCAAGTATAGATCTCCCATATCTGTTTTTAAATAGGAAATACAGAAGTGGCAAAATATCATCCAAAACAGTACCTACTGAGATTTGAACACATACGTACTCATGATACATTCACAGTGGCCTATTGCTTAATCATATGAGCTAATGGACATTACAGCTTCTTTATTCTTGTACAGTGCTATTGAATAACAATGGAATATGCATTAATCCATCTTATACCATTAGCATGTGTCACCATACAGAGTTCAGCCATCATGGCTTGCAAACATAAATCTCAGAAAGTACTCCTGAAAAAAGAATAAGCCATTAATGTCATTATTGCACAACCGTGCGATTGAATTCCACATGTTTCCATATACAGAGCTATACCTACAACTATAACACAGAATAAGGATTACAGCTCCATACTTCCTGTACTTGGATTGTGTTTGCCAAAGTCAAACATACTACAGTCATCCTGACCAGCATTGGTCTTACATTCATGAAAGTGATTAAAGCAAACATTGATATCACAATAAGGTTGCATTTTCTTTAATGTAGAGCTTACTAATGTATATATTACTCAGCATTCACACATACAGAAGTGTCCTGTGTGATGCTGTTAGAAGCTTTGTAGATAATGGAGTAATGAGTAGTCATCCATGGCCTAAGAGCTATAGGTGTCAGTGAACCATGGCCATGCGAGATGTGTAAAAATCTGCAATGTATAAGTTACCAAACGAACATGGGTCTTCTGTATGTGATATGCAAAATTACATAAAAACTGCCAATGTTTTCAAAGAATAGACTACAATGGGATTTGAAGCTATACATACAAGATCAGTAATCATTTTGCCATATTGCTCCACTATTTGCAGTAAGCGACATAACAGTTTATCACTGATTATAAAAACAGAATTTATGGAATATGAGTAACAGTTATATTTGTGAATTCTGTATGAATGTACAGCCGTAATCAAAAATCCTTCAGGATATGTACACTGGCCCACTATAGTTGCGGATAACCTCAGAATGCATCGATATACTAATCGTAACTTGAATGAATGGAACTTAAATTCCTGCATTTGCACTGCTATTATCACTACAGATACCCAAAGAAAACACTTGAAACAGTCTCAGAAACAGATATGTTTACCTAATGTGTGTATGATAATGTAGGTATTAAGGTGTGGATTATGCAACTTACTGTAGGCACCTGCTGGCTGTCATCAGACCTCTGCCATCCACCAGCAAAGATCTTCTGCGCCCCTCTGACAAAGGTCATCATAGCAGTGGTGGACATGTATGCCAGTCCTGTAGATCCCAGTCCAGCTGCTGTGCTACCTTTCAGTCCAGTTCCATTAATCATCTCAAAGTTCATGGGGTGTCCACTCATTCTGTACTCATGTCCACCATAGACAGTAAGTATGTGGGTGGTCTCTTCCTCGGTCCCATTCAGTGCCGTGACACACTAAAGCTTCCTCTTCGTTAACATTTTCAGTATTTCATTTGGCACTGGTACAAAAGCACCATGAAAAAAAATGTTATCTAAAGCCCCACTCAGTTCTCAGGTAGCAATGGTCTAAGCAGTAAATGTATCAATGTCACATTTTAAAGTTGGTGCATATAGGATGTTATCAGACTATTAGGGCATTAGGCGTGTGTTATAGATGTTCCCATTTAATGATACCTACTGGGTAATTGTGCTGAGCACCTTACAGTTACATCGAGCTATTGGTTAATGAGCCGAATTTCAAGAAGTTACACAGACTTTCAGAAATAGGATTCTAAAATATTGAATGTTAATGAACCTCATTAATTATGTATGGTGCAAATGGTACTTAGAAGCATAGCTAAACTCAAGGTATATTTGACAACTAGCTTCAAAGTTAAGCTGTCACCCGCTAACATTGTATTGGTATAGATTGCTATTATCACATAGCTGTATATAATCACCTTATACATGTTGTCAGTATTTTTTTAATTGTCTGCAGTACAATCTGTCTGTGTCATAATAGAGGGGTGTAGATTTCAACAATATGCATACAGATGGGTAAATGTCCATTAGTGACAAGGAGATTTTCCCTATATGCAGTTGTATGGATAAAAAGGAAACAGTCCTGGTGAACTACAGATGTAGACAGAATGAAAATATGTCCATAGTTATTTCTGACTAACGTAATGTCTGTGATATGTTTATAGAAACCAATGACTTCCAAGGATTTCTGTAACTCGTGTGTTCAGTGACTAATTTACAAGTACTCCCTGATGTGTAGTGATACAGTAGTAGTTGTTAATAAATTCAGTCTGATAGTGGCAACATGAGGATGGGTTTGAATGTTCATGATTTGTTGTGTTGATATGTAGACAAGACTGCATAACAGTCAATTTTAATATGCTGACTTTTTTCCTTCATTGTCTGTATATTTTTGCTGTCTAACTTCCACTATGTGTGTTGCCTACCATATAATGACAGTAACATCTGTTATGATGTGTGTCACTGATTGCATTTGTGTATAACAGGCTCATTTTATGTAGATGTACATGTAACTGTGGCAACACCATTGTTGTAGTATCAGGTTTGTGACACACTGGCTATGTGTTTGTCCCTTGCTTGTTATGATGTCCACTGATATTGGTTGAAATCCCACATGTAACACATACAAAGGTTTGGTAGATATGATGATGTTGTTACTTATTATGGATCACATATGCAGACATGTTTTTCATTGTCATTCTGATTATCTGTACATAGCAATGATATACATGAAATAGATTGTTTTGCGCAGCTTTGTATTGTAAATAAGAGGTGAGCAATTCACTTGGCATATGCTTTTAACATTATCATGTCAATTGGTGAGCCCTTATATAAAGTGTAACGTGCATATCACCGTGTCTTCTAGATGTCATTCAAAAGTAGGGGAGATAGCGTCTCATAGAGAATGAAATTATAATCAAGGCTCTCTCACCGCATGGCCACAACCTTCTTGGATGTACTGTCTAGAGGAACCTAGTGTGGATGGACCTTACAAACATGAACGGTGCTGAGGGTGGTCGCAATAGATGCAGGGAGGCCTATCGGAGATGTTCTGACATGATCCACTGTGCAGCCAACATACAATGCTGCTATAAGAGGGTTAGGAATGCCACTGGAAGTGGGCCACCCTTGCCCACCCCTAATGAGATAACAGTATTCCTAGCTTCACATCATACCACCAACTGGGATTGTCATATACTTGGGGGAGATATGGAAGCAGGAATGCCAGATTGTACAGGTATGTCATAACTTCCAAAACACTGCAATATACACCATTTCCCATTGAGGAAATTTATTTTACAATTACTACCATATCATTGTATGTGTTACAGTGGCAGTACAGAATGAATGTAGTAGGACATCTGATGAGAATGCACAATGTAATTATTACAGCCTGTTATCTTACCAATCAAGTACATACATAGCACTCTCAGAAACATATTTGATTTTTTTTTTCAGTTGCATAGGCTCCTCAACATATAAAAAGTGCAACCCATGTCATGTAAGTGTTTCCATATACTATTAGTGTGATCCATAGTTTTCTATGCCTCTGCCTCATGTCGTGACTATGGAGTTTACACACAAGTTGATATTTTGTGCAATTTTAACCTATAGATACATCATCATAAAATATGGGCCTTGAAGCTGCACATGCAGACAGACCAGATAAAGTTGTCCATATTGTTGATATGATGCAACACTTTGTAGCACACCTGTGATCGAGAATATTCATGCCTTCTTGTTCCATACACTGGTGCATCAAGAAAATATGTGCACTGTTTGTCACATAAGTATCCCATATCCTATTAATGTGAGCTATGTTTGTTCTGAGCTTCTACCTGCAGTCATGACTGTGGAGCATACTCACATATTGTGTTTGAGTGCCTTGTTATTCTACATGATCTGCATTACAACAGATGATGAGCTCACCAAACAGAGAAGAAGTACATGGTAAGCCATTGCATCTCATTCCTACACTTTAACACTTTTACTCACATCTGTGCCCTTGACTGTTGTTTTTTTGTTTAACTGCCTAGTACACCTGCAATCTGAACATAGGATCATAGGATCATAGGAGGTTACTAGGCTATTGGCCCTGGGGCCCTTATAAAGCTGAATCAAGAGTTTAGCCCATGTTTAGACAAGTCAGGACCCAAAGCCCCTATCCAACAAGGACACAGGTGGAATCCCAGGGGTGCATTTTCTGTTTCCCATCTGATTATCCAGGTTGCACTTAAAAAGGGATAATGAGGTTCTCTGCTTGACATGGAGAGGGAGTCTATTCCACAGATAGGGGAGTCTCTGGGACACAAATCTGTCCTGCCAACAAGTCTTATTGCTATCACAGACCAGATTGAGGTCGCTCATATGGGTTGCTTGAGTGGAGCTTGACTTGTGGATATGCAGCAGTCCCATCAAGGCGGGGTCTGAGATTACTTTGTATGCCAAACAGAGGTCACCTCTGAGGAGACCGTATGAAACTGAGTAGAGAGACAGGGATTTTAGCCTATCTGTGTAGGGTAGATGTTTTAGGCCCTGGATTCTCCTGGTGAGGAACCTCCATGGTCTCTCCAGCTGCTGCATATGCTTTGTAAAGTACATGACAAGAGGACATTGTACTCAATAATTGGCCTTATATTGGAAGAATACAGGAATGTTATAATCTCTTTGTCCCTGGATAAGACTCCCTTACTTATGAGGTGGGCCATGTAGAAAGATTTCCATACAACGGAAGCAACATGGTGGTCAAAAGTCGGGTTGCTATCAACCTGGGTGCCCAAATCCCTCACTACTGATTCTGTACACAGGACATTGTTATTAATGTGATAATATGTGGGGACATCACTCTCCCCAAAGGGGATTATGATGCATTTTTTGGCATTCAGCTTGAGGCCATGTTTCTGGCACCAGTCATTTCTTTGGGTGAGACCCTCTTGGAGGACAATCACATCACTTGGGGAATTGATGACTGCAGCCATCTTGCAGTCATCTGCAAACTTGGTCAGCCATAACCCACTGATTTTGGCCTGCACCTCAGAGAAGTATATCTCAAATAACAGAGGCCCCAAGAAATCTAGTAGATGTGGCCAATTTGGACCTGAAGTTGGCTTTAGAGGATCTCACTAGTGCTCTTATTTGCTTGTTCAGGCTAATTGCTTCCAGATGGGTACATGATCATTCTTGGTCCTGGACAGCAATGTTTTTCTTTTGTTATGTAGTTTATTTATTGCTGATGTCCACCAAACATGTTTATTCTTCCTTGCAGAGGATGATTTTGTTCTGTCAGGTATTCCTGATCCCATGCATCTATATAAATGCTTGTATAGTACTTTGGTGTAGATTTGGACATTGGTGCCAGTTCCTACAGTGGAGGAGGGGGCTGTGAAGCTGTTTATACCATCCCTCAGGAGGTTGTAATCAGCTTTGGAGAAATTTTTCTGTTTGACCCTAGCTGGGAGGGGGGGGGTGGTCGGGGGAGATGGTGACTTCAAAAGTGACTGCTTTATGGTTGGATTTCACCAGTGAAGATGATACTGTACGGCTGCTGCAGTGGTTGCTCATGTTAGTTAACACCAAGTCCAAGATATTATCACCTCTTGTGGGGGTATCGACTAGCTGTTCCAAGGCATTTGCATTGATAAAATCAAGGAATCTCTGGGCATTTGTGTTCTGGCATGAGTAGTTTTTCCATTCTATGGTTGGGTAATTAAAGTCACTCAGGATCGGGGTAAAGGTGTGAATCTTGATAGATTTGAAGAGGTCCAAATAGGTGGGGTGAGCATCTTGAGTCAAATTTGGGGGCCTGTAGCTAGCTATAATTTGAGTGGAGGTTTTGTCAATGGTTAACTGCACCTGGAGTGTCTCCTGTGCATCATACTGTTTGACCAGCCTGGAGGTGTGTGTGTCTTTAATATATATTGAAACTCCACCTCCTCTGACTTTGCGCCCACAGTTTGGGGTCTGAATGTATGATAGGATGAGTAAAAAGGTAAGGCTGGGGTGCTCTCCTCAGCTTTGAACCAGGTTTCTGTAACTGCACAAATGTCAGCATCTTCCAGGGTTAAGAATGCTTGCAGTGAGTGCAGTTTCATGTTTAGGCTCATAGCGTTTAGCAGCATGACCTTTAATTTTAATTTTGTTGAAATTTTTAGGTTGATAGTATCGACCTCATGACTTTTCCTAAAAAGGCACTATGGGGGAGGCCAGGACCTTTGCCAGAAGCCTGAAGCCCAAGTTTGACAAATGCAGGTCATCTCTAGCAAAGCATCATGGTCTGTCGATCATATCTTTCCAGGCTGTCAGGCACTCTATTCCCCCAGAATGACACCAGAAACTAAGCCAATTGTTAAAGTCAATTATTTTCTGTTTGTATTGAGGCATCTTAGTGGGTGATGGTAAGAAGCTGCTTAAGGCTAGGACATACCTGCCTGGGACACATATTCAGAGAGCTCAATCATGTCTCTCTTCATATAGTCTAGGGAGGTACAGCTCAAATCATTCACACCAGCATGGACTATGACAGAGTCATAACAGTACCTGTTGTTTAGAGACTTGAGTGCATGTGTGATATGGTGGATTCTGGCACCTGACAAACAACTAACTGTGACTTGCTCCTCATCCAGCCTGGTGAGAGGCACATCTCTGTGTCTCACAATGGAGTCTCTTATGACTGATATGTTGGGTTTATGGTTAGGCCTTAGTGGTTGCCAGACACTGGTGTGTGGACTATACATGGTATGTGGTGTGGAGGGTTGTGGAGTTATCTTATGTTTTTGCCTCTGAAGTCTCCTTTGTTTGGGTTTGTTTTTGTTGAGAACCTCTGCATATGTGGGTGTGTTGTGTAGTTGTGGGTGGTGTCTGAGGTGCAGTGTTTGTGTTGACAACCTTCTCAGTGCCAGATAAACTGGCTTATGAGGGAGAGAGCATAGACTCTAGCTTCTTTATGTAATTGCATCTCTCACAAATTGTGTTCCTAGGTGGGAGTAGTAGATGGTTGTCCGTGTACATGAGGCAGTTGCTACACTGTCTCAGGATACCCATATCAACCAGGCTGGCAGGAGAAACCATAGGAAGATTGTCTGTCTATATTTGTCAGAATCTGAGGGAGAGATGCCAGGTAGAGCTAAGGGGTAGGCCTAAAGCCTAAGTGCTTAAACCAAAACTAGGATGCTTAGAATAACACTTAAAATTGAAACAGGCTAAAAACAAGCAGTAATAAATACAACAAAGAAAATGCGGGTCTATATTAGAACACCAAACATTCAAAATGTCTAGTGTTCTAATATCGAACCCTATCAATCGAAAATTCAAAACATCGAACAGTCAGAACAGAGAATTTTTTCCTAGGGAAAAAATTCACTGTTCCGAAACACATACACACAACACAAGCACACCAAACAAACAGCAATCCACAAACATACACCTAAACTCTTACACCTAACCCTACACTAAACTATACATACACCACTAGCTATCCACTTACCTTAACCCAAACCCTAACCTAAGGTCCATCATTATCACACAGTCACCTCACCTACGCCCTAACCCTAACTTACCTACCCCACCCTAACCCTCACGTCCACACAATCGCACACTTACCTGACCGACGCCCTAACCCTAACTCACCTAACCCGCCCTAACCTTCACGTCCACACAATCACACACTTACCTGAACCCGACCCGTAACTTTCCACCAGAGCACTGAAAATACTGAAGCAACAGAAATGGACAACCAAATTCTTTCCCTAGGAAAAAATTTGGTTTTCTGTTTCCTCAATATTTTCAGCGTTTGCTGAAAACGGGTTGATATTAGAACACTCGACATTGTGAATGTTCGGTGTTCTAATATAGACCCGAAAATGCAATTGAACACTTTAGAGAACAAGTAGCAGAAAAAACAAGATGAAGTAAAAGAGTAGGAGGAGGAAACACAAATATCATCACTCATCTGGTATGTGTCTATTTTATCGCCTGTATGTTATACCTCTGCTGGAATGCTACATGATGCCTGGTATGCTGTTAATGATGATATTTTCATATCTATCTTTTCACATGACAGTTGCATTTTAACCCTCACCACCAGCAGTGGAGTTAAAACAGGACATGTCAGGTTGTTTTTTTTTTGTTTTTTTTTTGTATTAACCTCATCTGTCATATTTGTTTGACATGTAATGTACATGTCATATCTCTGTTATATAGTGTCCCTAAACCACCCACAGTCACAATGTCCTGGTAAGTCCATATTATCATTAGCATTGCAGTCATATAGTTGTCCCATACAGTATTTCAATACTAAATTATAACATTTGATTTCTCTGAAGGTCTGTGATACATGTCATATGTCTCTTCTTGTAGCATGTTTCACTGCCTGGGCCCTCCACTGATCCTGAGGTGGAATGTGATGTGCCTAACTATTCCCATGGCACACAGACTATTGAACTGGTTTTATTGTCCAGCCAGGAAGGGGACAGCCATGTGGATCATGGTGTAGCCTCAGATGTGCAGCATACTGTGGCTAGACATTCTGATGATCTGGCAACATCAGATAATGGACATGATGATTACCATGACCCACTGTCCCACGTAGAGTCTGATAATTCTGGTGACGCATCCAAAAGATGGACTGACACTGCTCATTGGACTACACATGGGAGAGAAGCTGATATGCATGAATCTGTATCAGGGGGCGTCTACCTTCTATTAAAGACAAATGAACATTCACAGCAATATTATGAATCTGACCTACATGTACTTGATCTAGTCACCAATCATGTAGCACACCAGCTACGTGTGTTACATGAAGGTTATGAGAGCAGACATGGGGAGGTTATAGCAACATTGGCTGTACAGCACAACAGTGCATTATTTGTTGTACTGTCTGTTGAAAGCCTTGTTATGGCAGTGCTGTAGTACTAATCAGATGTTACATGACTTAACTGTACTAAACAGATTACCTCCAGTAGGAAGAGAAAGAACCCTCTCATTAGACCCACTCATGATCCTTAAACATCAATGCCTGTGCTGCAACATGCACCCATATCTGCTATTGGCCACTCAGCTGTGAGTCCAGTATTGCAGAAATGTTCCTACCCACAATGTGTCCCAAAATGCTAGTGTAATCACATCCAGTTTTTCATTACAGCAATATGGGCCAAGTTCTCAGATATTTATGCTGCCTTGTTCTTTGGACAGCCAGAACCATGGTGTGACCCATCAGCGTGGGCACCCTAGACTGCATTAGAGTAACACTTACAGTCGATCCAATGTGTGTCCTGTTGTGTCATTCTGATGCTGTGGCAATGATGACCACTGTGCTGACCATTAATTAATCTGTAGGTGGTAGCTCAAATGTTTGATGCCACAGAGTGTTTCTGATCATTTATCTGACCTAGGTATTAGATTCAATTTGTGATATGTAGTATTTTGCTTTGTCCTTCGTATATGCTAGCACAGATATTGACATCAGTTATACTATATTACTGTAGTATGTTAAAATTTCTCCAGAAAGCTTTTTTACAAATAAAAACTATTTGCTTTAAAACTAAAAATTTCCAAGGGACGACAGTTTCTTTAACTTCCTACCTACCTTAAATCCAGACCATTTTTTTATTGTTTTTTTCTGGTCCCAAGCACACGGACTGGTTCATTCATTCCCATTAAGAATCGTTTTTCATCTGACCAATGAGGTAATCCTTTCACCCTCCGCCTAAGGTACCTAGTTACTTTATTTAAACTTTTGATGATCCAGTGCCATTTTTTAAAAAATAAACCAGATACTGCTCATCTCATAGCTGGTCCTGTGTGCTCTCCATGTAAGTATCCTTGCTATTTTCTCAGTGCTCCTTAATTGTATGCTACTTGAATTCAGGATTTAGAATATTAATAGCATTTTACATCTGTTGTTCTTTCATATTTCCAATTTTTATTGACATAAGGGGTAATGATACATATCTGTGTATATTGACTCTATACCAACTGTTTTCATGCTTAACAGGCCTTCTCTGAAACTCTGATGTTATAATTCACTATACTACTAAAACAACTATGCAGCAGTTTTAGTACTTACTTCTAAGGCTAGGTTTTATATTTATAATGTACAGTCCCCTTTAAGATACTTAACACTGTTTACTGGTTAAAAGATTGTATTGTTGTTCACATGATTATCCTAACCAAACCAGAATGCTATTAGCATCCTGCAAGACTGAGTTATAGCTTTTAAATTGAATCAATATACTTATATTTACTTTATTTTTAGGCAAGGTTTTTCTGTTGGATTCTACCTTTATGTAATACCGACAGCATTTTCTTAAGTGTAATGTATTGTGCAATAGCAAGGAAAAAGTACTAAGACAACTGGAAAACTAAAAAAACAAGGAGAAACTATGGCTAAAAAAAACCCACAAGGACCTTTTCTTAGCGCTTTCATTCTCTTTAATGTTTCAACAAGAACTTCATCAGAAACACTTTTTTGATGAAGGTCTTGTTGAAACAATAAAGAGAATGAAAGTGGTAAGAAAAAGTGTTTTAGCCATAGTTTTGCCTTGTTTTTTTTAGTATTGTTCCATAGCTGCCATAAGAATTGCATAAAGTGTTGTTTCCTAATTGTATCTGTATGCACATCTCCCTATTTTACTGCAAGTCTTGTTTGTTCCTTTTACTTAAATACTGCTAGAGTTTACATAAGTATAATGCATTGTGCCACAGCTGCCACAAGAGATGCTTAGAGTAAGTGAGGAGAGGTCTTTTTGTTTAAATAGTGCTTTACTAGTGTAGGTATTGGCAAATATATTCATCCCAATACATTTTCTTTACAGTACACTAAGCCTAGCAACTATGTCTGAATATACCCAGTATTTCAGCTGTAATTTCTTCTAACTGCACTAGATGAACTCACTCAAGTGACTGGGAACTGTAAAGTTCTGGAAGAAAGAAACTTACAGCATCAAAACATCAATGTAGGTCAAGGTCAGGACTCTGATTATTTAGCTTGCTTGTTATTAGAGTATTTGAAGAGCACACCACCAGAGGCAATATTCAAGCAACATCCACATGTTTTTATCTACCCCCTCCCAAATTCCTGATTTTTAAAATTTTTTTTTTATACAACTTAAAATTTATAGCTGATGTCAACACACATTGCCAGGTTACAGGGGCATTGTGATGTCATCAGCTTCTTGAGGCAGTGCCTAATTGCCTGTATGACTCTCAGAGAAGTGAGAGATTTTAAAAAAATAAAAAAAAGCTTCAGCTGTTAGCAGCCACTGACTTGTAGGGGCAGCTTGTAAAGATTCGGAAACTCTCACTTACTTACTTTAACTGGACATAATTTCCTCTTATCTCCTTCAGCTGTGAGCTTGTGTTTGGTTAACAGTGAGCTAAAATACAAAGCTGTAACTTTTATAGATGAACGTACCACTGTAACCAGCTATTGTTACGTCTAACATAGCTGGGCTGCAGCCATTTGGGCAACTATTCTATTGAGTCTGTCAATAACATGGACCAAGGAAAGGGGACAGAGTGGATGTTGAATCCTCTGAGAAGCTTAAGGGTTCTGATCATTAGCTTCAGCTGCAACTGTGCATCTTAAACAAGATTCTGAACAGAGAGAGAGAGAGAGAGAGGGACTACACTGGTACCCTACTACATATTCTCTAGTCAGTAAGTTCAGTGCTGGTTTTATTTTGAAGTGGGTGACTGGCTTTTATTTTCCCATGATGTCTCTGAACACTTTGCCTAATCGTATTTTCTATGACTTCCATTTTTTTCTCAAAATATAACCTGTCTTTAAGGTACTTTGACAGCTCCACAGTTTCTATGGTTTGCTTGTATGCTGTTATTGCTTATGAAACATAGACTGTTAGTATTATGAACTCGGTCCAAGACTCTGATTAGTATTGTGGATTAAACAAAACAAAATGGAGGTTAACAAGGAAACAAGTTGCTGATCAAATAATAATTTATTGAAGATAAGTGCTTTCATCCACACAACCCATTTCCTTGTCAACCTCCGTTTTCTTAGGTGTTATCAGTTTGAATTGTGTTTTGTTTTCCACTAGTATTGTGGATTGTTATGCCTGGCAAAGACTTTACTGCTTTATCTGTCACAGTCACTTTCAACTAAGAATGAAATAAGAAGAAGTAAAGGGGGAGTGAAGTAGAAGAGTGGGATTCTTTAAAGTAATGTAGTATAGACAGTGTTTATTGACAGCAGGTAAGGGATTATGAAACATTTCTTTAACGTGTCACTGATAGATCACATTGTTTTCAGCAACCTTTAGTGAAGACTGTTCTGTGCTTAATGTTTAGGACAGGATCATATTCACTTACTGTTGTGAGCATCCATCTTCTCTTCCAGTGTGGTTTACGTATAAAATGTATGTAACTGTCTGGAACAAGTTTATGTTGTGGGTAAGTGTTAAATATATGTCTGAGCCGATATGCACTTTTTAATTCTAAGACTTTAATTCAATGTCTATTAAAGTCATGCATCCAGTTTGTTAATAGTTTAATTTTGGCTGTTTGATATTTTTGTAAGAATCTTTTTAAGAGGTATGGTAATTTTGACAGTGGCATGTAAACTCATTTATGGATGAATTGTTACTGTTACTTTAACGTATCTTAGTGGGTAGATTGTGAAGAATTTTACTTTCTTGTTTGTTAACTAATTTGTTTCCTTATTGTGTTGGTAGGGTATTCTTGTGTAGCTTAGGATAGCCTTATACAATTTCAAATGTTCATGTATTGAGTTTTATTTTTATAAAGTAAGATAGCATTTCAGAATAAGCATGTACTATAAAGGACTCACCAGTTACGATCCTTGAGCTTTTTTGAGCAATTCAATAGAGGAAGGCCTGATCACCTCTCTTAAGGGGTATTCAGACTTTTGGGATGGAAGATATGTCCACATTTATCTGCTATAAGGAAATAGTTTATGTTGTTCCTGTCACAAAATGTTTGTTTTCTTTTCAAATTACCAAAAGGACGTTCTAATAGTAGCAGTGAGATTGGTAAAACGTAATGTGTAATGTAAATGACTGTTTAATTTCTTGATCTATTTATTATATTTGTTGGCCAGGAATGTCAATCTGAGAAGTGAGGCTGGTATATTTTTATTTTTTTATTTTTTATTTTTGGTATAGTTGTTAAGATATTTGCCTTACAGACAGAAGGTGCAAGATTTGATTTTCACATGGGCTAATTTGCTAGGCTTAAAATGACCCCCAAGGGCAGTTAGCCTAGCACTAATCTACGAACCCATGTACTGACACACAGTGTAGGGATATATCTTGATGAATTGGGCAGTCCCCTTTCATGAAGTGTCTTGTCCATTTTTCAGGATAAGTTTAAGGTCAGTTTTTGTCTGGTGACTGATAAAATGTAAAAAAAAGAATGCAGGCATGCAAGTCACCTTAGTATCTTCCTTCCATCCTAAACTTTGATTTCCAGCATTACCCATCTAATTAGCTTATGGGTGAGTTGTGCCTAATTCTGCAAAGAAACCTGTGGTTCACAAATGACATGTCACCAGAACTGGTTGGTAATGGTGAGTCTGTAGTAGCCATTTAACAGGCAGCTGGGAGAGGTTGAGGCTGTGTTATAGTGAGTTGAGATCAGCAGTTAATACTTTATCATGTTACTATAGGTAGTGGGTAGCAGTAGGTGTTTTGTTTTTTCTCTCTTATCCTTGTTTGAACTGTGCTGTACAGGAAACAGCAGTTGCTTGATCTGTGTAGATGATATGTTTTGATCCTGCATGGGCAGCAGCAGGTTGAGCCATGGCTGGGAAGCAACAGCTGACTTGTTTATAAGTGAGATGAACATTACAAAGGGCAGCTGCAGCTGGCTGCTTGTACTGAACAGAGCCCTGTAGCTGGACCGCACTTGGCAAGCTGAAATCTTCAGTTATCTCGATAAAGCCTTAAATTGCGTGTAATATGTTGTCTGTTCTTCGTTTTCTGTTTAAAAGTTCTTATCCCACAATTCTACCAGAGTAGGCAGGGTTACATAATTATGTATGCCAATTCTATGTTAATCAGCATACAGATTTGCACCTATTTTTCATGTGCCTTTAAACAGATTTCTTTATGATTTCAGGTTGAGAGGTATGCAAGGGACTACAGTTCATTCAGCTTCCTACCTACCCTCAACCCAAACCATTTTGTTGATTGTATTTTCTGGTCCCAAGCACACTGACTGGCTCTACCCACTCCATTCGCCCTCACTTCGCTTGGGCTCTCTCCACTCCCCTACCCTACCCTCATTTCCCACCCACACCTGCTATGCCTAAACTTAGTTCAAAATAGCCATTCCCCCTAAATAAAGCAAGCCAATCACAACAAAGAAAAATACATATTTATATAATTCCAGTTATCCAATTTCATTGTATCATACTAACTTCCATATATCACACTCCTCTTACCTAACTACCTGCTACTTAGGTCTTTTAATGTAATAATTCATAACCAGACAAAATAATAGTTCTAAATCCTCAACATATAAAAACTCAATTACAACAATTATTCCTACCCACCCATAACATTATTACTTTAACTTAGACAGATCAGAAACATGAGTAGTAAGCAATATGGTAACTTTATACTCATCAATTCTGCTATTTCTATCTAATATGGCTCACATAGCCTTTTATCATTCAGAACTTAACACACAGTCTACGTACACTATCCCCTTCCCAGACACACTATGTTGAAAGCATACACATTTTATAATAGCACCAACTATCTATAATCCCACAAACATAAACAATGTACCATTTATCTTACTAACACAGCAATCTTATCCTAGTGTTATACAGAAGTACGATAAGTTTATATCAAAATACTTAAAATTTATAGCTCACATTGCATCACAGCTCATACTTAGTGGGGATATTCACCTCAACTGTGGCCCCCAAACCAGTCCAAGCCGTCTAGATCTTCACACCCCAACCCAGCCCCAACAAATATTAACTCAGCCCAGAAAAGGTACTGACTTACTACTACTTAATATAAATCTGAGAAGTGTCATGAGCAAAATACAAGACTTGCATGCCACCCTTGCTCTGTATACTTCAGATATAGCCCTTACAACAGAAACCTGGCTTAAACCAAACATCTCTAGTAAGAAAATACTTTCCCCATGATGCAATATACATAGGCTAGATAGACAACAGAAAAGAGGTGATGGTATTGCTTTTCTATACAAAAACATTCACAGTTTAGAAACGTTAGACCTAACCATCCCAAACTTTAACAACACTGAAGTACTGTTTACTAAAGTAATAATTAATCCAAAGAAACATTGCAACATAGTGGGAGCCTACATCCCACCTGGGAACAATCTGACTACCCTAGAATACATCCTAAATTGGACAGTAACATCCCTTCCTCAGGAAACAATTATAATGGGTGACTAATGTGGACTGGCTCTCCTGTACCTCTCAAAATCCCACTGATCAGATTAACCTACATGATTTCTCACAAACAATCCAAACTTGTACTAGTGTAGGCAAAACATCACACAAACATTCAGTCCTGGATTAGATCCTTACAAACAGGCCAAATTTATGCCAACACTTTGGCTATCTCTCAGACAGCCTCAGTCACCAGATTCCAACTTACATTCTCTGACACTGAATAAATCAACAAAACCTTATCACCTACCACCAGATCCGAGATAAGAAAAAAATTATCCCTCAAGACTTCATAACTAGTTTAAAAAATGCAACTAGGCCCCTCTCAAAAATCTCCCTTTATATATTGCAGTTGAATATTTTAACTCAACCTTCCTCAATATCCTATACATCTTGCCCCCTACATCTTGCCCCCACCCCAGAACAATAAGGATAAAATCCAATTATGCCCCCTGGTTAACCAAACAAACAAGATCTCTGTTAAAACTAGAAATAAGGCCTGGAAGAAATGTCTCAATGACAAAACTGGAACAAACAAACAAACATATCTAGAACAATGAAATAAATCTAGAAAGCATATTAGAAAAGACAAAATAAATTACTATAGCAGTATCCAATCAAAAAAATCAAAGAAACCCACACATATTCTGGGCTGCCTTCAAAAAACTTCCACATCCAGGGCAAACTAGTACTCCCTCCCCAACACTCACTGATACTAAAGACAGCATACCCTCACAATTTTAAGAGATACTTCACTGAATCTATACTTGCCCTCACAAGCAATATTTGCTCTTCCCCTACCCAGACTCACATAGTACCCATGCATGATCCCAACAACTTCACTTTCCAATCTGTCCCAATAAACACCGTATTTAAATATCTCAAAAGGTTTAAACCTACTACACTTACTACCAACTGTCTACCTGCCAAATATCTAAAAATCAGTGCAGAAGCACTATTCTATCTAGTATCCATATTAATAAATCGATCCATTTCAGAACAAGTCCCTAAAATTTGGAAAATATCGTATATCATCCCTCTACATAAAGGTGGAAACTTGACAGGATTATCAAATTACTGGCCTATAGCTATACTATTTCCATTATCTAAAATACTTGAGAGGTACATCCATTCACAAATCTTGAACTATCTTGTTGTGTCTTTCGGCTTTTCCCGGTTAGGGGTCGCCACAGCAGAACTCCAATCCGCTAATGATTGGCAGTGGACTTTTACATGCTGAGTTGCCAGCCCTGACACACAACCTTCAACGAAGGTACGCCCATTCACGCATGTCTCCACACAGAAGACGCTCTAGCTGAGAATCGAATGGGACAATGTCTTGCTATGAGGTGACAATGCTACCGCAGCACCACCACCGCAGTATAAATCTTGAGCTATCTAATAACCAAAAATCTTCTATCTAACACTCAGCATGGTTTCCGTCCTAATCATAGCACTACCACTACCCTACTAATTAATATTATTAACCGCCATCGCAATGTAGACAATTTAGTTTCCTCCATCTTTCTTGATCTGTCCAAAGCTTTTGATACTGTCTCTCATTCTAAACTCTAACTACACTCTAGCAACTTAAACTTAGCCATTTGGCACTTACTTGGTTCCAGCAGTATATCTAACTGATTGGCAGCAAGCTGTAAACTGGCAACAAAATCTCTCTTTACTACTGCCTGTAACCTTGGGAGCACTGCAGGGATTTATTCTGGGTCCTCTCCTTTTTATTATCTTTACTAATAGTCTTCATGCTGCCACTGCAGTTGCCTCTATAGTTTAATATGCGGACAACTCCAACCTGATTTGTGCTGCCGCAACATTCCAAAAACTCCAAAAAATCACCCAGCAGCCATTCTCTGCACAACTTATACTTAACCCTAACAAAACAAAACTCATGCTTCTATTCAACTGGAGTTGCAGACATCCACCCACCATTCAATATATCATCATCAAACCATACAATTATTTCTCCAGTTTCTCAAACAATATTACTTGCAGAGGTCATTGACCATAATATGAAATTTTACATACACATATCACAGACCAGATAAAAGAAAGCTCGTGCTATGCCTAATCCCAGCAACAGTCACACGAAGTAGTATCCACAAAGAAAAAACGTAGCTGGAAACTGCTGATGTTAAAACCAAAGAAGAATTTATTAACAACACAAATCCACTTGTAGTTAGCGCTTTCGGGCCAAAACCCTTCACCTGACTAAATCAAAAAGATGTTACAAACATATTTAAAATACTCATCCACCAACCAGATTTCAATGAAAAGCCCGCCTTTTCTTGAGGGCTGGCTTAAGGGGCACAACATCATTTAAGCCAGGAGTCCTGTGTGCAGCTAATTCAAGAATCCATTTAGATTCCACTAATTCAGTAGTCTGTTTTATATCTTCACCTCTACTGTTTAAAACAACATTTTGTATAACCCTAAAACTAAATTGATGTGTAGGATTATGTTTTACATGCCTATATAAAGCATTGTGTTCATCATGATTTCTTATTGAAGACATGTGCTGTAATACCCTAACTTTGAGCATATTGTTGGTCATCCCTACATAATAGCTCGGACAGGAATTACAGTTAGCCAAGTATACTACATCCATTGTCCTACATGTTGCTCTCCCTTTTAACAGAACCCTCCTTCCACTAACCGGATGTACAAAAACCACGTCCCTGTTGATGTATTCACAGGCCTTACAATAGCCACACGGTACTGTGCCCTTCTTTATGGGCAAAGCTTTAGTAGTGTTAGCAATCCTCTCTTTACAAAGCATGACCTTGAGGTTCCTGTTTCTCCTATAACCAAACTGAGGATTACTTCCAACGATGTCCCCTAAGTGAGCATCACTGGTGATTATATTCCAGTTTTTGTTTATTATATCACAAACACCCTTTATGTTGCTTCCATAGGTCAACATAACCTTCTGTCTTGTTTGTATGTTCCTAGCAGCTATGTCCTTCCCCTCTTTTACCCCTGTTGTGTTAATCCAAGGTCTATACTTGTCCTTCCTGTAGGCTCTACCTTTACTTACTGCTCCCTCTATCAGGCCCTCTCTGTAGCCCCTCTCCCGAAAACTTTTCCTCAACTTTATTAATTCCTCATCAAATTGGTCATCCTCCATACTTATCCTTGAGGTCCTACTCACCTGCCCTTGCACTATATTGGGGAAAGTGAATCTGGGGTGCATACTATCAAATGATAGCAGCGTGTTCTTCAGCACTCCTTCCTAAACAGTTGTGAACTAAAGCCATTCTCAGTGAGTCTAACCCTGACGTCCAAAAAATCTAGGGAATCACTCGAGCTGTTAACACTAAACTTCAAAAACGACGTTGTGGAATGGAGAAATTCTATGAAATGTGTTAGCTGCATGCTATCCCCTCTCCATAGAATAAAAATATCGTCCACAAAACGTAAATATGTACCTATATGTTTTTTCCATTCCTCATTCTCCAAAACATGTTGTTTTTCCCAATAGGAAAGAACTAAGTTCAAGATAGATTCAGACAGGGGTACCCATGGCTACCCCCTGTGCCTGTCTGTATGTAGAATTAATACCTACAAAAATGTTGTTTTCCAGAACCAATGTAAGTAATTCTTTTATAAGATCCAATTTCATTTCTGTGACCCCCCCCGTAGTCCTAAGAAGTTCCAATACCGCTTGTATACCATAGTTGTTCCCTATGACTGTAAATAAGCTTTGGACATCAAGTGTGACCATTATTGATCCTTCTAACGATGTATTTCTATTCAAATCTCCCAAAACTGAGAGAAAATGACCTGTATCCTTCAGTATGTTCTCTATGCTATCCACAAATGGTTTTAGTGTGACTTCCAACCAAATCGATATATTTTCGGTGACCCACCCTCTGCCTGACACTATAGGTCTGAGAGGGGGGTCTATTAGTGATTTATGTACCTTTGGTAGGGCCTTGAACACCGGTGTGACTGGCTTATCAATCAGGAGGAAATCTAGTAGTTCCTGCATTATGTACAAATTTGTGTGCAACCAGTGTAATCGACTGTGCACCCTATTGATCACCCCTTTTACCTCTATTGGATTCAATTGCACATAAACATCACCCTCAGAGAGCAGCTCTTTCATCTTGGCTTTATAGCAGTTTGTATCCAGCACCACTACCGCCCCACCTTTATCAGCCATTTCTATGGATAGATCCAGGTTATTACTTAGATCATCCAATGCCCTCCTCTGTTTTTCACTTAAATTATAATACCTTTCATAATCTCCTTTCTGAAAATAGGCTGAAAGATCACTTTCACATTTGTTTATAAACAAACTTAATGCTGGTAACAACGGTGGAACATAACAGCTCGGTTTGTGTGGGTGCTTATTCATGGAACCAGTGTCTCCAAAAAGCTTCCGTAACATGACATTCCGACAGAAAAAATAATGTCCATCACTACATCACTATATGCACAAGTTCTACTCGGCACAAACATTAACCCCTTGTTTAAAATCTCCAGTTGTTCTTTACCTAAAACATACTTTGATAAATTAAAAACAATACCATAGTCCAAAATAGGAGTCAGTCCAATGTCCTCCTCTTCTTGGTGGGGTCTCGGTCATCGCTCAACGACCTCTTCCAGGATCCTCTCTTCTTCAAATTGGCCGGTAGTAACCCCAAAAAATGTTGTTGACCCATCTTAACCTTAGGGCGAGACCCCGTTTATAGGTTGCTCATCCTCGGCACATTCTCTTGTCTAGTGACAGGTATATCCTCCTGCTGTGTTGTCTCCTCACATGCGTGATTGCTGTTGCTATCATCCCGCAAAACAGGAACTCCTAATGTACCTGCGTTGGGTTCATTTGAAATCGAGTAAACCATTGTGTTAATGCCTTCTCTATTACTCGTGGAAGGACTGGTAGAGACTTTTTCTATAGTTGAATTTTGCTATGGCTTGTCCTTCTTATTCAAAACATACATATTTAACCTTCATAAAAAGCAATGCTAGTAAAAAAATAATACCAAATAGTATTAAGAACTTCCAGTAAAAGTACATCACCAGAAACATATTTAAGGTGATATAAAAAGATTAATTGGTCCTCCCCTTTTTGTTTTTAATTTTATTGAATGGTAATTTCTCTCATTGATTTTGTTAATGAGAGTTGTTCCCTTATGTTTCTGTATGTACTTTTACTGGAAGTTCTTAATACTATTTGGTATTATTTTTTTACTAGCATTGCTTTTTATGAAGGTTAAATATGTATGTTTTTTTAAGAATGACTAGCTGGTTGTTAATAGGATTGAACACAATGTTTGTGATATTTTATGTAACAGACCCTCTATAGGGTTAATAATTTTAAATACGAGTGAATCGGAGGAAGTGACATCAGGTCATGTCACTACTGTGGTTTTAAATTTGAAAAGTTGGCGCACTTTCTGGTGTATTCTGATGAAGCTTCTGCAGGGGCAGAAGTGAAAACGCTTTTACTTGTGTTGAAATAAATTGCGTTAATTAAATTTCGGTAGTCCTTTTTCGTGAACGCTACTTCTTGTTTTTTCAGTAGTTTTTTAGTCTTTTTCAGTTGTTGGTATGTCGTCTGGTGTTTCTACGAGTCCTAGGACACCGAACATTTTTGGCTCAGCGAATGTGGATACTATCAATGAGCCATTGAGCATTCAAGCGTTACTGCTTTCGTTGTCTCAACGGTTGGACTTAATGAACACTCGGTTGGAGAACATCGAGAAAAATGGTGTGACTAAGGCACGGGTTAATAACTCGGGCATACTTCCATCTAACAACCAGCTAACTAATGACAGTTCGTTTTCCATCCCAGCAGGGCAGTTACCTCGCCCTTGCACTTCTGCAGCCACTATTGGTTTCCAACAGGCAACTCCAGCTGGCCCGAGCGCCTGTGCGTCAGCGCCAAATGCTATTAATGGTACCAACAGAACCACTTATAGGAGCCAAACATCAGGGGATATGGCTCCAATAATGCCTGGAATTCCGGTCGATAACAATTCTGCACTTATGGGTGTGCCTTCAGTTTCTGAATGGGCAGAGAATTTGGCTTCATTGTCGTTTGCTCACATTTCATCTGCTGGCTCACCGGTTGCTGACTTGGGTACTCCAGGTAATAACCTTGAAAATATTGCTGAAAAATTAAAAATTTTGGATGGTTAAATGCTTAAAATAAAAAAACTACAACTGGAGGTTGCCTATTTTCAGCAATGCCTTGCTGAAAAAATTATTCCTAAAGGGCTACGAAATACTTTCTCACCTACTGGTTTGTTCATTGATGCAGCTTTTTCAGACGACTTACTGGCTTTGTTTAACAGACAGGGGACTGAACTGTTGGAACTAATGATTAAAAACTATTCCAACCACATTATCACCCTTTTGTCTGAAACTAGTCGACTGGATGACACTATAAAGACTGACATCAACTTCTTGAGGTATAAGTACGATTATAATCGTATTTTTTCCAGTATCGATGCACTATTGCTAAAATTGAAATCTAATAAAATAAAAAAGTTGGCAAGGGACAGACATGCATATCAAACCAATTTAGCATATCCGAATCATTTTAAAAATAATCCAGATAGAGACAACCAGAATAAGGGGAATCACAATAGAGAATAGAGGTGCTAGTGTTACTAGAGACATTCCTGATGAATTTTCCCCTGATGTTGTTGGCACTGGGGATGAAGGAGAAGAGACATTTGTACAAGGACCAAGGAGAAGCAACAGGATTAAAGCCAATAATCAGAACAATAATGGCGTATCTAACTATAAACCTCAACAGAAGTTTTTTTTAGGGGGCAAGATCAATCGCCAACAACAAAACAAGAACTGGAACAAACAACGGCATTGAATGCAAAGTGTGGCGATGGTCCTCTAGATAGAAATTATCCTACCATTCTGTCTAACACAAAGGGGGACTTTCAGATTTATAATTTTTCTAATGTCCCTATTGACAGTGATTTGGTTGATTTATTGGCTAATGGCTTCTCTTTTGTACCTGATCAAAAATTCAATTTGGATAAAACCTTAATTGATCTGAAATGCTTTGTACACAAATTAAATTTGAATGTCTTCTTCAATAATGAACTTCCCAGAGATAGAACAACTCTCAAGCTTCCTAGTACGTTCAACCCCCCCTTACATCCCAACTTACATATTTTTGAAAGCGTTTGCGAACTAGACTTGAGGCATTTATATGCCTCTACTAATTGGATAGATAGTCAAAGTAACATCTCGATTGACCAAGTTATGGCCTTGAACAATCTATGTAGGATGGCAGTCAGAGTTATTAAGCCTGACAAAGGGGGTGGGTTGGTTATTTTTGATAAACCTGAATATAACAACAGAATGTTGTCTGTTCTGAATTCACCTGCTTATGAAAGCTCTTCTCTGAATGAAATGACAGGATCTTACAACAGAATTAAGGGTTATTTTAGGGACTTGTTCCTTGGAGGAAAAATTGACATTGACACTTACAACTTCATTGATATTACTTTCCCAAAGGTCCCAGTTATGTTTGGGATCCCTAAAATCCACAAAGACTTGGCAAATCCGCCAATGCGAGCCTTAGTGGATGGGAGATGTTCTATCATTCACCCATGTGCCCGCCTTATTGATATTATCATTTCAAAATATTTACAGTTGATCCCAGAAATTTGTAAGGACTCATGGTCCTTCTTGAGATCTATTAATGAGTTACAATTTGATGCTTCTCTCAACTTCCTCACCATCGACGTTGTGGATCTTTATACTTCCATACCACACCAGGAAGCTGTCGAACGGGTTGAGTTAATGTTGAGAGATTTCAACGCTCCAAACAATGACATCGCTGTTGTAACAGAATTATTGGACATTGTCCTTTCTTCTAACTTTTTTATTTTCGACAATCGCTATTACCTCCAAAAACAAGGGATTGCCATGGGCTCCCCTTGTGGTGGTAGTGTAGTGAATTTGTTCGTAGCTTACTGGGAGAAAACATTCCTGTTCAATAATTCAGTTTTTAAGGAATCTATAAGTTTCTACACTCGCTTCTTAGATGATGCTTTCATTTTAATAAAAGGTGGCGAGGAGGTAGCAAATGACCTTATCACCTATATGAAGGGGACGACTGAATTTCTGAAATTTACGTACCACTTTTCAACTAATGAGATAGATTACCTGGACGTGAAGTTAGTGAAGGACACGTGTAACAACAGTTTTCGGTCATCTATCTTTAGGAAACCAACTTATTGCAATTCCTTCTTACACTTTTCAAGTAACCATCCATGGAAACAAAAACGGTCCATAGTGAAGGGACAATTAGTGAGGGCTGTCCGAATGTGTAGTACAGCTCAAGCCTTCGACCACGAATGTCTATTTTTGAAGGACATGTTCATGAATCGTGGGTATCCTGAAGATCTGATCGATGACCTGATAGATGAAGTGTCTTTCAAGAGGACTAATGGTATATATCAACCATTGCTCTCTTACAATGAACAAGATATATCTCAATCAATTGATGATATGGCCGACTTATCTAACAGTACTCCATCTCTGTTAGATGTTCACCTTGGTGTGGCCACAAAGGAGACTAACTTCATGATAAGTTTTGTTACAACTTATAATAAGAATTCTGAGAACCTCTATTCTATTATTCGTAAAAACTGGTACTTTATTAAAAATAGTCCTGGTTTACAAGATAGATTAGGATCGCATCCTTCTATTGTATATAAAAGAGGTAGCAACCTGAAGGAGCTCCTTCAAAGGAATAGAGATGATAATTTCCACACTAGACAAAAAGGTACATACACTTGTGGATCTTGTAATTGGTGTAAATTCCTTAGAACAGGGAACTCATTCTCTATTAGGAATAAGAAATATTTTATTAACCACAAGGTAAATTGTAACACAAAATCTATTGTTTATGTGGCCATTTGTGACTGTTGTCCTGCGTTCTATATTGGGAAAACGGACCGTAAGTTCCTCGACCGTATATATCAGCATATTTACGCCATAAAAAATAAAAAAGCGATAATGCTTTATCAAAACATATACTGAGTCACGCAGGACACAGTTTCCATTTCATGGCCATTGACCATATCTCTGTAGGCATTAGAGGTGGACCTCATTCGTTAATTTTAGAAACACGGGAACTTGAATGGCAAATTTTACTGGATGCCTTCACAGTCCCCGGTCTGAATGAGAATTGTAACATCTCTTCTGTGTTAAAATACAGAAGTTATTTAAGGTGATATAATAAGATTCATTGGTCCTCCCCTTTTTGTTTTTAATTTTATTGAATAGTAATTTCTCTCATTGATTTTGTTAATGAGAGTTGTTCCCTTATGTTTCTGGTGATGTACTTTTACTGGAAGTTCTTAATACTATTTGGTATTATTTTTTTACTAGCATTGCTTTTTATGAAGGTTAAATATGTATGTTTTTTTAAGAATGACTAGCTGGTTGTTAATAGGATTGAACACAATGTTTGTGATATTTTATGTAACAGACCCTCTATAGGGTTAATAATTTTAAATACGTGTGAATCGGAGGAAGTGACATCAGGTCATGTCACTACTATGGTTTTAAATTTGAAAAGTTGGCGCACTTTCTGGTGTATTCTGATGAAGCTTCTGCAGGGGCAGAAGCGAAAACACTTTTACTTGTGTTGAAATAAATTGCGTTAATTAAATTTCGGTAGTCCTTTTTCGTGAACGCTACTTCTTGTTTTTTCAGTAGTTTTTTGGTCTTTTTCAGACATAATTTATTTCATATATTTGTAAACACTGAGATTATTTGTGTAAAATAAAGGTCCCCTACTCTTTTTGATTGGAGTATATGATCTTTTACTTCCACCAACTCAGAATGCTGGTGCCTTAGTTTAACGTCTCCTCTAAAGAATGACACCCTCAGGAGTGCAGCACCTTTCTTGTGCTGCACTTCTGTGTCAGCTATCAATCTATCTGGTGTGGAATAGAACCAACGGCCTTTTTCATCAAAGCCAAGGGGTGCACACACTTAGGTGCAGGGAGATTCAGTTCAATTTCCTGATGGACACTGAAGATACTGCAGCTTATCCTTCCCATGGAGTGTAGCTGCTTAGAAGGAACTTTCCTTGTGGAGGTGATGGAACAGTCTCTGCAGTCACCACATTGCATGTCCTCCTCAACTGCTTAACTGAGAGCATTTTGGGGAGTTAGTGCCAGGAAGTAAAAAAATCCAAACCACCCCTGATGGCTGGCTAAATGATGGTCTCTCTCCAAGCCAGTTCTCACACGGGTAATGGGGTAATAATGGATGAGGACTGGAAAGCGATGGGGAAAAAAATTAAAAAAAAAAGAAAGCTAGGCAGGTGCTGCCTGAAGACACTGCAACACGGAGTGTAATTACTCAGTTGGGTCAGTAGAGTGGTGCACTTGGTGGAGTCACCTATATTTCAGGACTGCAATCTGGACCTAGGAAAGGCCTGCCAACTTGGACTTTGGTTCGCAAGGCAGCCCATTACTGCAAAGGCTATATAGACTATGTATATGTGCTGGAAAAAATCTTCAAGGTAGTGTTTTTATTTGTTTTCAAAGCCAAGTGATGAGCATGTTATTTATAGATAGATAGATATGTCTATAGATATATGCATCATTATCGTCATCATCAATCCCATTTTCACATTTTCTACATGGGGTTGGGGTGCCGTGTCAAATGCCACCATGTCTTTCTATTCATTGCCACTCTCCTGCCTTCTTTGACACTCATGTCTTACTGTCACATGTCTTCTCTCACACAATCTATCTACCTCTTTGCTGGACACCCTTGCCTCCTCTTGTTTACTTCCAGTCTGTCCCAGATCTTCTTCACTAGATTGTCTTCTGCTTTCTATCACATGTGCATGAACCAACATAATCTGTCCTCTTTGACTTTCTGCAGTTGGAGCTTTGGTTTCTTCTCTTATGTCATCATTTCTTCATCTGTCCATAAAGGTGGCATCCTACCACCCTTATCAGGCACTTCATCTCCACCACCTCTAGCTTCCTCAACTGCTCTGCCTTTACTGCTCAGGTTTCTGTGTCATACAGTAGTACTGGTCATTCCACTGTTTTATACACCTTATTTCTCAGCTTCTTTGTCATTCTTCTGTCACATTCTATATCTGACTCTATGTGTCAGTTGGTTTTAGCCCCCCTGATTCTAGCTGCAACCTCCTCATTCAGACCACCCTTCTCCTCAACCATCGCACCCAGGTACTTGAAGCTGTAACCTGTTCCACTATTTCCCCTTCTATCTCAATTATCATGTTCATCTGAACTCCACCATTTGCTGCCATTACAACTGTCTTATCTATATTAATTTTCATCCCATGTGCCTTCAGTTTTGCATTCCATTCCCCTTTCCTTTGCTGAAGTTCTTGCTCAGAGTCTGCCTGTAATGCCATGTTGTCTGCATACACCATCTTTGTTGATCCATCCCATCCAACCTGTTTGCTAATGTAGTCCACCACCAGTATGAACAGCAGTGGGCTCAGAGCCAAACCCTGATGCACACCCGCTCCCACTTGTAATCTCTGTATTAGACCAAACACTGTTCATCCTTGAGTCATTGTGTCCTTGTACGTAGCTTGCACTCATTCTACTAATGTTTCTGGGACTTTGAACCACCACAGAACTGCCCAAATCATCTTTTTTGTAACCTTGCGATATACTTTCTCCATGTCTAGAAATGCTCAGTTGGACTCTTTCCTCACCTCTAGCTTCTTCTCAACTATCTGTTTCACTGCAAACATTGGATCAGTTGTGCTGTATCCTGATCTGAATCCAAACTGCTCTTCTCCTATCTTACTTGCTACTACTCTGCATATTCATTTATCAGTCATTGCCTCCAGAACTTTCATGCAATGGGATGGGAGTTTGGTACCTCCACTGCCCACAATTGTGAATGTCCTCTTTGTTCTTGAACACTGGCATTAGTATGCTTATTCTCAGATCATCTAGGACAAGCCTTTCTATCCAAACTGCTGTAAGTACCCTCAGGATCCATTTGTCACCTATCACACCCAGCAACTTTATCATCCATTCATGACCTCATCTGAACCTGATGCTTTTCCTGACTTCATTTCTCTTAGTGCTGTTATGACATTCTTCTATGGTGGGATCCTCTTTTTCCTCTCATTGTAGTCTGTGTCTGGAGCAATCTAGCTTTTGTGGAGTTTTCTTCATTCAGAAGTTGCTGGAAGTACTCCTTCCATCTGCCTTTGATGTCCTGTGGACTGCTGAAAAGGTTGTTGCTGGCATCCCTTATGAAAGGTATCTGACTATCTTTTTTTTTAACTTTCTGTCTTTGTCTTGTGTTTGATATAGTTTCTTTGTGCCATCTACTGACTTACTTTCCAGAAGCTGGTAGAGTACCTCTGATGCCCTGCTCTTTGATATTGCAACTCTTTTGTTAGCTTCATTGTTAGCCAGCCAGTATTCCTTCCTAGCCTGGCACAACTTTTCTATCTCCCACTTCTTCCTGAAGTCCTTTTTTCTTTTGCTGGCTTCCTGGACTTCTGCATTCCAACATCAGCTTTCCTTATGTACGTCATTTCCACATCTGACTCAGCCACATATGCTGTGTTAAGGTGCTGCCATTTTTCTTCATCTCTACTTATTTCCTCTTCTTCTTGAGGTGCTAGAGCCCTGAGTAATTCCTTGAAATGTTGTGATTTCTTTTCCAGTCAATTTCCAGGTCATCAACCTAGCCTCTGTTGACCTTTGAGCCTTCTCTGACCACTGCTTGCAACTGATTGTGTCAACCAGTGTTTTATGCTGTTGACCAACTGCATCACTGGGGATGACTTTGCAATAATACCCCACTGCCCTTTCCTTACTAGGAGGAAGTGTACCTGAGTTGCATGTTGGCCATTCTTGTATATGATCCTGTGACTGTCTCTCTTTCTGAACCATGCATTGGTTACTATCATGCCATTTAGCAGACAGAGGTCTAGAATGATTCTACTTTATTCCTGTTGCCCCACCCACGTGGACCCATTCAGGCAGTTCTCATTTCCTGTTCTGTTTGTCCCGATATGTGCATTCAAGTCTCTAATAGTTTCTCTGACTGCTGTCTGAATGCACTCTTTTTCTCACTATCACAACCCTGGTGTGGGGCATAGGCTGAAATTATGAATAATGTCCTATTATTTGGCTGGAGTCTGGATGCCATGAGTCTGTCAATACTTTCTGATAACATCCCTCACTGTCGTGAGTCCCTCACCAAAATTCCCACACCATTTTTAGCCTGTCCCCCCCTCCTGAGTAGTAGCCTCTGGATCCCAAGGCAAATGACTTTTCTATCTTGTCTCCTGGATACATAGACTGTCCAGCTTCCTTCTAACCTTCATGTCATCCACTTCCAAGCTGCATCCTGTCAATAAACCTACAATGAGTTTAGCAATTCTTAGTTCATGTTTAGCAGGTTGATTGGTTTTACATCCAGCTTTTGCTCAACAGAGCTACCCCCTGGTAACCCAAGCTGAGCCACTGGATACCGGCCAGTCCATATCTTTTTGATGCAGGGCTGCTGGGCTTTATGGTGGGTACACATTGGACAATAGGGGCACATACGCTCCTCCCACCATTAGAATGACTCCATAGCATAGATCAGAGTAGGCCAGGTCCTCAACCCACTTATCACTGGCAAATACTCATGCCCATTTGGTAACATTAGTCAACATGACTAAATTACCTGGAGGCACATATATATATATATATATATATATATATATATATATATATATATATATATTTTTTTTTTTTACCCACACCAATAATTAAGGAAAACAAAATCCTATTTCTGCTACTAACCTGTCACAACAATATTATTCCTAAAAAAAAAAAAAAAAAAAAAAACTGGCAACTCTTGAATTTAGTGCTTTGTCAGCTGATTCTGACTATTTCTTTAACTGCTGTCCTTGTCATTTAAACTAGGCAATTTCCTGACTCAGTGGTGGGAAGTGCATATCTCCCTGCTCTGCAATAGTCTTCATACATCTACCCCACTGAACCATGGATCCCCCCACCCCATCTGTACCATTGTGCTTTATTGTCTTCCATGAATTAGTGGAAGGACAGTTCTATTGAGAGAGGCCCTTTTTCTGCTCTTAACAGACAGCAACCACAGGTAACTCTTTGTTAGCTGTCCAGCAAGATCCAAAACTGACATCGCCTTTGCTATACTGCTTAATTTGGTTGAATGGGCTCCTTGTCAAAAAGTGTTACTCATCAATTACAGTCTGAAGAAACAAGTTCTGGGACCAGGCTAGTGACTTTCCCACCATCTCCCACCTAACACCCCTTACTGGTACACTCATCTATTCTTTCCCTTAACCAACATGCCTTCTAATCCCATTCATGATCACACCTCTCCATTGTATACTCAGTAAAATGTATCTCTAACTTGGCCTCATCAGATACAATTCGTACTCTATAGTGCATCCCCTCAAACTATCCCTCTTCTATTTAATCTCCTACCTCCAATCTCCCCACTAAGAGCCTGACCAATAAACTTGCACACTCACATGCCTGAATTGCTAGCCTGACCAATACACTTGCACAATTACTTGTCTGAATTGCTAGTAACTACTTGGGCATTATTGCAATCACTGAAACCTGGTTCAAATTACAAACAAAATATGTAGAAATCTTGCCCCAAGGATACAGCATTAGAGCTGATTGAATAAGTAGTGGGTGGTAGTTATCCCCCTCTATTCACCAAACTCCATGCAAGAATAACACTATTCTTCATGGAGTGGTTAATGTCCATTTAGAACAGCAGAGTGCCCTGAATATTCATGAAGGCATGCTGCTGTACTTCCTATATGGACATTAACCGTGAACGAGTGCAGGGGGCATGTCCAAGTAGTGCATGGACACTGAACACGCTTCCTGCACTCAGAAAGTGCTGTACAGCAGTTTCTAAGCTGAACTGGCATAATATTAGAGATTTACTATAATATTATGCCAGTATTTCAGTGTCCGTGAACACTGAAATAAACAGCATGAAGAAAGCAATGCAGGGGGTGTGTGACAGGTTCTATGACACACCCTCTGGATTGCTAAAGTTCCATATGACACTTCTGCAACTGACTAAAACAGGAAATGTGTGCAAATGCACACATAATGGGAGATAAATCCCCCAAATATGACAAAACAACATATAGCCCTCAGAAACATAGAAAGCTAAAAGAGAACAGGTCATGCATTAGCATGAATTACAGAAGGGTAAAAGTATGAAAGCAAATGTATGCCAATATTCCCTTACAGCAGTGCATTTGACAAAGGCACAAATGATGGGGGGAATAAATAATAAATTAGGGACACACCTGAAAAATTGCCATTACACACTTAGAAAGTTGATAGAAAACAGGATATGTATTAGCAGGAGTCCCTGAAGGGCAGAAGCCTGAAAACCAAATGAATGCCATTATTTCACGATTGCAGTCCTCAAGGTAGTCAGAACACCACAAAACTCACTGATATAACATAATAATATAATAATAATATAAACATTTTTTTCAAGCCTAAGGAATGTTTATGTGTAGGTAAGCAAGTGTGCGCATTATGGCCATCTGCTTAGCATAGCTTAAACATCCCCTAGGAGATAAATGCAAATATACAAGTGAAATTTCCAAGCTGAGATAGTGTAGTGGTTAGAGTCCCAGCATTACATGCAGGCATTCACGGTTTGAACAAGACAAGCAAATTATTAATTTCTATGGGAAAGTAGTTTTAAATTATTTTTATAAACTTAAATTATGTAGCAACTGTTTTTTTGTCAACCAGGGTAGTGTAGCAGGTGCAAATGTGAGATGTCAGTCTAGAAAAGATGTGAAACGCCCATATAAACACAAGTGCCCCATACAGCATAGTCACACAAGAATATAATTTAATGAAAGCACATAGGAGGATGTCATGGAAGGTAAACATAAAATTATCAATGTCAGTAATGAGGAATTAGTCCGACAATCCTGATACTTTATAAAATGAAATGTGAACAATGCTATATAGTGCACAGCTATGCTAAGCTGGTGTAAGCATTGCTTAAATGTAAATGCTAAGCAATCAGTAGCCCAGCTAGGTGGATTTGTGCATTGGTAAGCAGTGCTCAACATCTATCCCTTTAAGCACTGCCAACCTTAGCTAAGTGGGTTTGCCCATTGCTTAGCTTAGCTCAGCATATTCAAAATGGTCCAATGATGGCAAAGGGAATTTGGCACTATTTAAACCTTGGAGGTGGGAATACAGCCATAACCAGTTGCAGCTAATCCTTGTAGGCAATATGGCTGGTGTAGGAGAAGGTTTCACACTTTCAGGTGCAATGCTGGGGCATTCAGGAGTCCAGGTTCATGGTTGGACTCTTAGTGAAAGACCATGAGGAGAAACTGCTGCAAGGCCAGTACCAGGGATCCCAATACAAAGCAGAGGCCTGGAGCCATCTCTCATGTGATCTTATCAGTGCTACTGCCATCCCTCAAACTGGTGATCAGGTCCGGCACCATTTTGCTGACCACAAGCGTAGGAAGAGGGAGCTCTTGGACCAGTTGACCCAATGTGCATGGGCACAGATTGTCCCAGAAGTGTGTAAGTATCAGTGTCAGTTAGTGTTCAACAAAGTGCAGCCTGTGTATGTGATTGATAAATATGCATAAATGTGTCTTTATCTCCTGTACAGCTGCAGATGAGAGGGCTACGAACATAGATGCCCATGCCAGCAGGTTGTTAAGGCTGCGCCATGAGGCTGGTGAGTATAAATCTAGCTTGTAGTATTCAGGGCAAATAAATAGAAAGGAGTAGAATGTCAACTGCCAGTAGGTTATAATGTGTACTGTGTGTAATGAATGAATGAGACGTTAGCAGAGTAATACTGATGTACAGGATATCTACTAATAAAAGTGCCAGTACCCTTCAGTAAATCTAAAAAAAAACACAGGCTGTTGTGGTTACTTTGGTATGTGGTGGTACGAATCTAAATGTGTACAGGTTCTGCACAGCAACTATGGCTCTGACAGCATGAATTAATTGAGACTCATCTGACAAAGATTGTGGAGCTGTAAAACAGGAGATCAACTATATGAAATGTTCCATGCACAAAGATCTGATCCCTGAATAGTAATCTGTAAACTACCATACTCTGTCCCCTACAGCAGTGTTTAGTGTTAACCATTGGTTACCAGATTGTTATATGTCAAAGTATTAATACACAGTACAAGAACTATCTGCCATGCATGAATGTCAGAATTACAAGGTCAGATTGTCCAACCAAGAGAGTATTAGGCAGAAAATAGTCAAATATCAGACAGTTCCACAATAGCTCATTGCATTGAAACATGGCCTTGTTGTACCTTTTTGTACAAACAAGCACAGTTCGAATCCTGGGAGTGGTAGTAAGCTGTATGCATAATTTCACCAAAGAATATGTGTAGAAACAATCAGGTAGTGTTAACAGAAATTTCCTCCACAGGTCTGCCAGGTAAGGAAATGTTTCTATTAGCCGTGAGAAGGCTGTACTAATACACTGTGTACAACACTTCCACTGTACAACCCCAAGGCTGCAAATGACAGCAAAATAAGTACATACACCAAGCAGTTTCTCCTGATAAATATCCTTCAAGTGTCACTCTGTCACTGCTAATGGTCACTGTTGCCAACACCCAGGGTGACAGATAGAAATCCAGGCAGAGCATGGCAGTAGCACACACACACATACAGGATGAGTGCAGGGCACCCCTGTCAATGTCACATATGTAACCTTGAATATGTGAATATGTGCAGAAACAGTCAGGTAGTGTTAATAGATATTCCCACGACAGGTCTGACAGGTAAGGAAATTAATGTATGTATTAGTTTTAAGAAGGCTTTAGTAATACACTGTGTACAAACATTCTACTGCTCAACCACAGGCCATAGGTAGATGTAAAATGAGGTCATACCTGGAGAGTAATGAGTACAGTAATAATCAGTACAGCTGTGAACAATCAAAGCCTATACAGTTATTAATTGACATCTGTCACTCTCCCCCACCCTATCTGCACCAATAATTCATACACATAATCAACAGGTATGCTTTTCTACTAAACTAATGTTGGGACATGTGTCCTATTGCTCTACAAATATTGAATAATTTGATTATTAATGTTCCCCGTTCAAATACTATCATTGGTGGCCTGTTGCTATCAATGTAATCTGCATGCCGTTATGATTCCTACTGTTGTTCCATTTATGCATGTGTTCTGTTTGCTATGTAACTGTTTAAAATCTGTTGGTTTGGGTTAATTGCAACTTCCATGCATGCTGTTAAAACTAATTTTGAAATGTTTTGTTCATGACTAACCAACATATTTTGTAAAACATCAACACCATAGCACATCTGGGAAGGTAGATCCTGGCGGATCCGCCTGTCCCGCCTCATCTGGCTTTGGCACCGTGCCCCAGCACATCTGGGACCCAACCTGGAGCCTCCTTGTCTGCTGGTCCTGCACCACCTTCATGTGGAACTGCCTCAGGGGATGGGGCTCATCTGCCCTGGGAGCGGGACCGGACAGGAAACTGTCACCTGTAGCCAGGTCTGGGGTTTGGTGCATAGTGCCGTCCAAAAGTATTTTGGTGGACAGCTGCACCAGATTGAGGGCCATCTGGACCATCTTGAGGATCAGACTGCCCCTTGTTTCCAGCCCCCAGCACAGACATCTCAGTCCCACTTTATCCATTTGGGGGTTCATGGGCATCTGATTCCCAACCACCCTCCCCGTCCAAGGTGTTTACCTCCCACATGTGTCATATGCTGCCCCTGTCTGCTGTCTTGTCTGTCTTCCTACCCAACTTACCTCCCCAAATATACCTATTATCCTTCCCCAACATCCCACTCTCACCTTAAAAAAATGGGCAGCTGCTCCCCCCCAAAATTACGCCCAGTACATAGCTGTCCATTTCACGTGTCCACTGGACACATGTAATCTGATCCAAAGGCTTGACAACACATTACTGTTGTCCTCACCCCTCTCTCAGGGGTTTGAGTGTCCAAATTCACCTCCAGATTCTGTAGAAATTCACACCTCTTGCTGTAGAAGAAATGGACAGCGATGGACCTTTCCTACACCCATCGTGCACATCCCTAGCTACCTTTCATACTGTACGTCCCTCTGTGTGCCCCTTTTTTCACCACTTTCCTATCACTCCTTTTTCTTTTCTTTTAAAGAAATTAGCAGAGAGGTAAGCCAGAATAAGTGGCGGTAAATGAAGCTAAAACAGATTAACCATGTGTTGCCATCGCTTACCTTCGTGCAAACCTGTGCACAACTGCTTAAAAGTGCCTTAATTACTCTGTATCCATCAGACCTTGTTCTGCCCAGAAACAAACTACTCGATCCTGCCAAGTCTCAAACACAGGATGCCATACTGTACAGTCACAGCAACATACCACTACACCATCTGAGCTGTGAGACTCTGTGATGCTTTAACAAACATATTGTGCATTCTGGTCATTTAAAATTAATGGAAAAAAACATCAGTCCGAGCTCTCAAACCCATGACCCTGTACAATAAAGTCAGAGCAATGTACCACTACACCATCAGCGCTGTAGGAAATGCTATTGTTTTTTTCAAACATATCATGCAATAGGGGCATACAACATTAGGGAGAAAGCTCTGTGGAATCATTCATGTGTTGTATATTGGTATATATACACATATATATATATATATATATATATATATATATATATATATAAATGTATATATATATATATATATATATATATATATATATATATATATATATATATATATATATATATATATATATATATATATATATATATATATATATGTAAATATATATATATATATATATATGTCTGTTGAAACATATATATGAAATAGTGGATAAATAATATAGATATACATATATAAATATATAAAGGCAGGTAACTATATATATATATATATATATATATATATATATATATTTATTTATTTATATATACATAAATGTATGTACATAACATGCAGTGCAATCAGACCTCAGAACCATCCCTCTCAACCTCTTAGTGCAAGACACCTGTACAAAGGCTGCAAAAGGGGGGGCAGATATAGGGACATATTTCAACTATCGCTGTTAGGAACAAAGACATTTGCTACAGCAACAGGGTGCATTATAGCAGATAATTACTGAAACATATGAGGATGGAAACTGAAATGTTATGTCATTATTTACTGACATAAATCCTTGGATCATCACAGTGATTTACCAGACAAATACAAATAAATTGTGGAACAGAACAAAAGTATGGGCCAAATATCTGGATATTCTGTGAAATCCTGGCAGTGGAGAGGTATGCTCAGAAGCCCCCCCTGCAATGACTCTGAACCAAGCCTGACAAAGTGGATAGGGGGCAAAGGCATGAAATTAGGGACATATCCAAAATACATGAGTAGATAAGCTGCGGAAGTTGATGTACTGACACTTTATGTCCTAACATATATTGACTGAAATATCACAAGTCTGTGACTCAATTTCTTCTTTTACTGGTACTCGCTTGTCACAAATCCCTCATGACACTCTTCTCTACCCTCTCCATCCTGCCTGTACTCTCTTCTTCAACTGTCCTTCACAGTCATCATTACTCTGAAATGTTGATCCCAATCATTTCAACACATCCGCCATTGCCAACTATACTCCTTGCATCCTCAACATTCCGCTGTCCTCCCTCTCATTCACATACAGATATTCTTTCATAGTCCTGCTGACCTTCATTCCTCTCCTCTCTACAGCATATCCTCACCTCTCCAGGTTCTCCTAAATGTGTTCCCTACTCTCAATACAGTTCACAATGTCATCTGCAAACATCATAGTCAACAGGGACTCTGTCAACCTGTCCATCACCATTGCAAATAAGAAAGGGCTCTCAGCTGATCTGTGATGTCATCACACCTCCACCTTAAACGCATCCATCACTCCCACCACAGACCTCTCCGCTGTCACACCACCCTTGTACATATCCTGTACCACTCTTACATATATCCCTGCAACTCATGATTTCCTCATACAATGTCACAACTCCTCTCTAGGCACCCTGTCATATGCTTTCTCCAGTCCAGAAAGGCACAAAGCAGCTCCTGACCTCCTTTGTACTTCTCCATCAACATTCTCAGAGCAAACATCTCATCTGTAGTGCTCTTTCCTGGCATGACACCATACTGCTGACCACTACTCATCACCTCCCTGCTTAACCTAGCTGCCACTACTCTTTCCCATAACTTCATGCTGTGACTGATCAATGTTATCCCTCTGTAGTTACTACAGCTCTGCACATCAACCTTATTCTTAAAATGGTACCCAAACACTTTCTCTCCACTCCTCATGAAACCTTCTCACTTTCCAAGATTTCATTAAACAATCTGGTTAAAAACACCACTGCCATTTCCCCTAAACACCTTCAGGCTTCCACATGTATGTCTTGTGGACCAACAGGCTTTTAGGTACACATCCTCTTCATAGCTATCCTTACTTCCTCCATGGTAAGCCATTACATTTTCTGATATACTATACCCACATCATCCCACCTTCTCTCTCTCATTCTCTTCATTCATCAGCCTCTCAAAGTACTCTGTCTATTTGCCCAACACCCCCCCTCGCTTGTAAGTATGTTTCCCCTCATTATTCTTTATCACCCTTACCTGCTGCACATCTTTCCTAGCTCAGTCCTTCTGTCTAGCCAATCGGTATAAGTCCTTTCATCCCGCCTTAGTATCCAGCCTGTCATACAACTCTTCAAATGCCTCATCCTTAGCGTTTACCACCTCTCTCTTTGCCATGCACCTCATCTCCTTGTATCCATGTGTTTGACTCACTCTGTCTGTGTCCCCCATGTCGCAGTCTCTTTCACTGTATGCCTCTCAATTCCTGACATCTATGTGTGTGTATGCTTGACATATGTTGTTATCTGTTGCCCATATATATGTGTGTGTATTTCACACAACAATGCAGATATATCACATATGGGCCACCTACAGCTAGCTGAGGGTAATCCTGTCTGATGTGTGTGTGTGTGTGTGTGTGTGTGTGTGTGTGTGTGTGTGTGTGTGTGTGTGTGTGTGTGTGTGTGTGTGTGTGTGTGTGCGTGTGTGTGTGGGGACAGTTAAGGTGTAAATAGCTGTCTGTATCCACAGACATATATACACGGGTTCCTATCAGCAGACCGAAGATGCATGTTTTCGAATGTGTCTTGGTCGGACTGTGAAATATCGAAGCGGCATGTAAGCAAATTTTTTCCTTGGGAAAGAATTTGCTTGGCCGCTTTGGTTCTTTGCCATTTTAGGCACTGTAGTGCGGTCTCGGAGTTGGCATATTTAAGTAGGGGGGGTGGGAGGTGAAGCCCCCCACTTAATCTCATGTTTTAATGTGCTTTCTTTTTCTTTTTTTTTTTTTTTTTGGAACAGAGATTTTTTTTCCCTTGGAAAAAAATTGCTGTTCTGACAGTTCAGTTTTGTAAGCGTTACTTACATGGGGTCGATTAATCACTATTCACTTACCTAAGCATTCGGTGATCTAATATAGACCCATATACACAATGCAGTCATATATTCCAATGTGGGTTCCAATGTGTCCTTTGATTCTGTAAGAGTAGGAACATGTCCAGTGTGACCTTCTATAGTTAGAATGGAACTCCATTCCAGAGATAGGTATATTCCAGTCCAGGGTTTTGTGTGTTACAGCCATGCCTCTCAGAAGTACACATGACTTCCCTCAAGGTAATTGGTTTGTTTAGCAGATATTTTCTGATATATCTGTAGTCTGAAACTGCAATGTATTGTGTCATTACCTAGTGCCCGACATCCTCAGATCATCACAGTGCTTTACCAGAGGAATACTAGTTGTATAATGGATACACCAATATTATGAGGGCAGCTATGTAAATTCTTGCCCAACAAGGCCATTTGTGAGATGTGGCTATAGCCAGTTTAGTAATGACATGGCTGTGTAAACAGTCCAGCAATCTGGTGATATACTGGCTGGGGATCTCCTGCTTGTGTGGTATCTTTCTAACCTGAGATGTCATATCCTTGTGTGGGCATACCTCTCATCTGTACATTTTTTGGCAGGTTGTCCAGGTGTTTGGCTAGAGGTTTCATCCTTTCTACATATACTTTTGTGTTTTTATGGCAAGTTAGTTACATATAATTGAAGAGTGATGTTAAAAAATAATGACAGACATTACTACATAACCTTCAGACAATTTCTGCTACTGCAAACCCCTCACCATATCAACTTTCTCAGTATGTAAGGGTGATATTTGCAACACATGTCTTTCATTGTGCCTTTGTTCCACTTCCATTTCTGCCATTGTCCAGACATCTTGCTGTCAGAGGTTAGCAGTTATGGGTATGGGTACGGAGTGCATTCAACTGTGCAGGCATGTCCACTATATGTAAAAACAAACATAAGAAAAAAGGATCATTGAGAATGGCAATAGAACCAAAAAGCACTTATATTCACAAAAGCCTTGGCACCTCTGCTATGCATCCTTCAAGATGTCACTGATATGTGTAGTATATTCCGCACAGCACTGTGACTTCGAGGTATGTCAGTGGCAGAGCAGTGGGTGTCATTGACATGCATAGCAGTTGGCATGGCAGTTATCTTCACATGGTCCTATCAAAGGCAGCACTGTACCTAGTGAACTAAAAGATGAATGCCAGGAGAACGTGCTGGCCAGATCCAGACAGTATTAACCACACATACACATAGCTTATTGACCCCTGCATGTTGTGGGCAGGCAACATGTTTTCATGTGTATTGGTACAGCCCTGCCAATGTGTGCTATGCTGCTAATTTCCTGCAAACATACATGTTACTGCATTTGTGTGGGCATATGGGGGGAGGCACCTCTGTCAACTGTACACATTTGCTCAGATTGTGCTGATATTTTCTTTACATTTTGGTTCCATTTACCATACTATTGCATCCTGTCTTGGGGACTAGAGACATAGCAGTAAAGAGCCCAGGTCAGATAGTACTGGCATACATTTGAGTTTCAGACTTCTTACCCTTCATAGCCTTACTGCAACTGCGGGTCCTGCTGTACTATCACTTTGTGAGTCTGTAGGGGGGTAATTTAACATTGCCCCCATTTGTGTGCCTTTACCAGACATTTCTCTGTGGGTTTCTACAGCTGACGTGCTGTGTGGGTGTGAAGGGTGGGTATGGAACCCCCACCCTGACATCCATGACAGTGACCTATGACCCCCCCCCCAGTTAGCTGTCCTCCCACATATACGGCAGTGGGATTTTCCACATTGGGTACTACTGTATAGTGAGCCAGTTTGGACAGACATTTTTTGGTGTCCCACATAGCTGTCAGTTGTGTGCTATTATCCCTGCAGGCCACCCCATTCCTTTGCATGCATGCAGCATTACCATAGACATGCTAGCAAAATATACTAATCCATTCATTTATTGTTAAGAAGACTGACTTACCTTGTCCTTGTGGCAGTTCTGAGGATGGTGCTTGAGGGCCGCCTATGTTGGATGCACACAGTACACTGCCTATACATGGTAAGCTACAGGTAATGTGATTTGTGTGTCATCCATTGTACTGTGTGTGCAAGTCAGAGAGAGGTGTCAGTCCCTGGGGTCCCTAAATTTTCAGTGTGTGTGCCATGCATAGCCTCTTTGCCAAGGCCTGGGCATACTGGACATACCTCTGTCTGCTACAGGAGCAGGCTCAGGGGCCTCCTCCTGTGAGTCCCTCTGTACCTGTGGGGACCTTGGCAATGGTGATGGGCTGTGCGGCCCTTCCCCGTGCTGCTCTGCTGCAGCTATTTCCACAGGATCATATTGTGTAGAATGGCACATATGATGAGCATGTGTGCACATGTTCCTGGAGAGTACTGCAAGACTCCACCAGATATGTCAAGGTAGCTGGACCGTGACTTGAGCATCCGAAACACATGGTCTATAATGATCCTCATTTGTACATGTGCCTCATTATGGCATTCTTGTGTGTGTGTGTGTGTGTGTGTGTGTGTGTGTGTGTGTGTGTGTGTGTGTGTGTGTGTGTGTGCATTTCTGATGGGTGTCATCATCCATGGCTCCAGTGCATAGCCAGCATCCCCCACCAGATGGCCATATGGGATGTCCCCACTGGCATTTGCCTGGTACAGCTGTGATGAATGCCAGATGTAGGAGTCGTGATAGCTTCCAGGGCTGCCAGCACACACATTCATGATAATGCCCTGGGCATTGCACACAACCTGGCAGTTGATGGAGGGGAAGCTCTTGCAGTTTATGTAGACCCTATCCTGTTCACTGGGTGGTGCTTTGATGTGGATGTGCGTGCAGTCTATGGCACCCAGTACCTCAGGATATTCTGCTGGATCTACCTGAGATGGTCGACAAGCCATTTGATCGACACTCATTTGGTCGACAGTGCATTTGGTCGACAAGCAGTTTTATGTGGGGGGCTTTGCCCCACCTCCCCAATGTGGGGGGCTGTGCCCCCCACACCCCCCCTAACTATATATATCAACTCCAGGGTTGCTCAACATTGGGGAGGGGGGCAAATCTGCTTGTCGACCAAATGAACTGTCGACCAACTGAGTGTCGATCAAATGGCTTGTCGACCATCTCAGGTAGACCCATTCTGCTACATGGTGGAAGAGACATATATTGCTGGTCCTCTCCTCATGGGTGTTGGGGAAGTAAATGTGCTCACTGGCATGTGGTAGCATGGCATCCAGGAACTGGTGGAGTTCCCAGGATGCAGATAACTGTGAGACCCCCGTGATGTCCCCACTAGGTGTTTGGAAAGTACCTGTAGATAGAATTATTAAGGCTAAACATACCTTGGTATCCACTGGGATGGGTTCCCCTCTGTTGGTTCTAGGTCTGAGTTGAGGCCGGCACAACTCGGTGATTTGCTGAAGTATGTCTCTGTCCACCCTGTAGCACTCTACTATTTCCAGATCATATAGCCTCTGGTAAGTCACCCTGGGTCTGAACACTCTTCTCCTTCTAATTGGTCTGTGGCGGTTGTCAACATTATCCTCCTTTCTGCCATCAACCTCTAGCACATACTGATGGATCAAAGCAATGGCTGCCCCTAACATTTTTCCATTTAAAATTCCCCTCGCATGTGTACATCAATGGTGCAGAGTTTGTGAGACAAACCAGACTGTAAGGTATTTCCATACCTTATATTGTTGTGCTGCAGATGCTGTCTGTATGATTGGCTGACTATAGTACATTCCACCTGCCAGCTATGTTATTTGTACTTGATTACTTTAATTCTGCTATTTATTTTTTTTTTTTTCATTTTCCCCTTCCCATTTCCTCCCCTTTTAAGCCCCGAGGCATGCAGCGCAAACCCGGTGCTTAAATGTAAATAGTCCTGCTATTTCTGGTTTTTGTTTGTTTGTTTGTCTGTTTGTTTGTTTTAGACTGGGTGCACACCACGCAAACCATTTAGCTTATGTAAGTAGTAAGAAGTGGCCTTTCCCTGGACGTGAACATGCTCCTTAGTTCATGGAATAAGACAATACAGCCTGAGACACACCTCCTTGCTTAGCTGTGCTTAGTTAAGCTTATTGCTGTGCCTTAGGGCTCCAATTTGCTTACAACATGCCTTATGCACCCCCTTTTCATGTCTGTTGCTCCTCCTAGTGACACCATCGTGCTAGAGCATCTACACGGTTAGGTGCAGTTTGGGACTTAAACGATTTTTTGTGATTCAGTACATTTCCCCTCATTTGCATGCCACACTGCCTTAGTCCATAGTTACTGCCCTTACACAGAGCTTTTCCCCTTGACAACCGCTGTTCCCTGGTTTTGTTTTCATTCTGCATGCCATAGACTATAATGGCAACATGCAGATTTCCCTTAAAATTGAGTTTTCACCTTTTTTTTTTAATTTTCTGTGTGATCCCATTAGCATGAGCTGCTGCCCTATGGTTAAATGGCCGAGATTGGCCAAAAAAAATTTTTGATTTTTATAAACAACAAACAGCTTTCCATATGGCCATTGGCATGCCTAACCACTGTAATACATGCTTTTTTGAGAGCTGTTATGCCTCTATTTTGTTATTTTTCAGAAATGTATTCAGTTAGTAACCAAATACTTTTCTGCAAATAACACTGTTCCTGCATGGATACCTGGTTGCTTGGTGAATCACTAATTCTCATCATTTGCATGTTTTTCACCAGCAAATGAGGTAATAGCATTTTGCAGCCATATCCATGCAGGAATAGTGTAGGGACACTCATGCACATCAGATCAGCTGTTTGCTGGCTCGCTCGGTGGCCATATTCCGTGCAGGAATGGCTGCACTATTCCTGCATGGAAAAATCATCTTCATGAATCACGGGGATCATATATGCTAACAATTTAGATCTAGCACATTTCCTTGGATGACGTGCCCCACTTTAACAATGCTAAAATCTTAGCCAGTCTTAAAAATAAATTAAAATAAATAACTATGTATCATTAGCACATTTATTTCTGCCACGTTTTATTTATAAGTGCGGCAGAGTAAGGTATGTAACAGCTTTCAAAGCTTTTCATTTTTTGCTGCTGTTATTTGCCAGCCATCAATGTCTGTTATTAATTCCTAGCTCAAGACTCAATATTAATAGTGCTTAGGGGTGTGGACCTTTTGACATCAGAAAGGTGTTTAACAAGCTTTTCTTTTCCATATTTTTGAAGTATAATTTTAGAGTTCCATATACTACTATGAGCCGCGGTGGTGCAGCGGTAGCGTTGTCACCTCACAGCAAGAGGTTCTCCCGTTCGATTCTTGGCTGATGTGCCTTCTGTGTGGAATCTGCATGTCCTCCCTGCAGTTGAGTGGCATTCAAAAGACATGGGTGTGCCTTCGTTGAAGGTTGGGCATTGGGCTGGCACCTCGGCACCGTAAAAATCTACTACCAACCATTAGTGGACCGGAGTTCCGCTATGACGACCCCTAACCAGAAAAAGCCAAAAGAAGAACACTACATTGAAATATAAGCACTATACTAGCCAGTTGCCTCTGCTTTAGTTTAAGTGCTACTGTTACACTTCTGTAATATCTATTTATGCTTTCTTGCTGTGTTTTTTTTTTTACTAGAATTGCTCTACCATATATATATGTTACTACATACGAATCCTATGATATGTCTACTTTGCTTTATATGATTTTTCTTTGCTGAGTATATTGAGTTGTACTACTTAATTTTGTTTTTTAAAGCCTTTTTGCATTGTTTGGAACTTTTCTCCCTGGGCGTCTGCTAAAAAATGGCATTTTATGGTCAAGTTGGACTTTCCCAATAAACAAATGCAAAAAAAAAAATATGACTACATAAATAAATAACTTCTGTACAGAGCAGGCATGCTACATGAATCAAACAAACTAAGTAACCACACGACCTCTAATAAATTCCAAAGATATGGACCTGCTGAATCAAATTAATATGCAGCTAAATGAACATACGGAGCAGATAAAAAATCTGATAGAAAAGCAACAAGTTATGGCGGTTGCATCAAATCCGATATTCGGAAGTTTGGGTATACCTTTGACACAATCTACCCCACCCGGAATTCATTCTGTTGTTAATGTGGAAGAGGCGAATGCTGAAATTCCGGGTAGCAACAAACCAACTGACAAGAATATTTCCAGTGGTGATACCAAACCGGACAAAATGCAATGGAAAAGTAACAATTTTAGTTTTCATCATGAAAATATTAATAGTGGGTCTTATCGATCAGTAAATTTTTCATTAACCGAGAGATTAAGGAATTTTGACAAAAAACTATTTCAAATGAAGAAATTACAACTGGAGAATAATTATTTATCAAGAAATATAGAATTGGGGTTGGTTCCACAAGGTTTAAGATTGTGGAGATACCCTAATGGCATTTCCGGTAACCAAGAAATGATAAATGAAGTTCATCAGCTATTTGATAAAACAGGATTGGAACTTTTGAAAATTATGATTACATTTAATGACATAGTTATAGTAAAGCTCATGACTGAATTGGAAAATGAAAATGAATTAATTTTAAGTGACTTGAACTTTGATCATTACCAAACTAACTATAAAAATATTTTGACCAGTGTGAATAATGGTATACATGATATGTTTGTGAGAAAGTCTAATAAAATCAAGAGAGATATAGAAGAATATCATGTTCAAAAGGTTTATCCGTTATCGAAAGGTCACCATGGTAACAACAGAAGGCGGGTGAATAGCCAGGAAGTGACATCACCAATAAATGTACCACAACATGTTTCTGAAGAAATTCCTTTAGAGGAAGGCCCGAGACGATCGGAGAGGCTACGCAATCGGGGCGAAGGTTGGCAACGTCAGAGAAGAGAAGAGAATGGGAGATATCAGGATCAAGGAGCCCGTCCCAAAAGATGGGACAATCAGTCGAAACAACAGGGTACTTATGGGGGGGACCTGAACTAAGGAACGAGCAATTTGAACGGATGCCCTCCAAAGCTGGTAAAGATATCTCAAAATTAAAGCAGTTCATCAACAGTTATAGTGAACGAAGATATTTCCGGAGTTAATTTGAATAAGGTAAATTTAACATCTATCGTAAGTACTGTTAACATGTTTGAAAATACGAATACTGTGTTGCACGCACAGACATTATGTTCTGATACTTCTATTAAAGAGAGAAGTATAAATGTAACTATTAATAGTGAGATGTTAAACAATTTAAGTATATATAATGTTTCAGAAGGTGAAGACACTAATGAAAAGTATATTAATAATGGTTGCAACAATACGGTCGTGGATAAATGTTTTTTAGATGAAATAGAAGTAAATGAAAGTTTAAATTTAACAGCTTTGATTAACATATTGCAAGAAGATTTAAATATACCAATAAAAGGCTTTAAACCTACCATTATAGTTAACAAACATGGTGATTTTCAATTATATAATTATACAAGTAAATGTTTTGATATTAAGCATGCAGATCTATTATCAAAAGGGTTTACATTTGTACCTGCAACAAATGGAAGTGTGGTGGATGTACTAATAGATTTAAAATTACTTACTCGAAAAATTAATATTAAGATGTGGTTTTCTAATAATAAGAATTATGAGATGAAAAATAATAATATAAAAGACTTAAAAAGGTCAAGTAAATTTAACCCCCCACCCAATAGTACTGTGGCTTTATTTGAAAAAGCTTGTGAGCTACAGATAAGAGAATATTTCAGAGATGGGTCTAATAATAAAAACAATAATAATACTAATATTAATCATATAAATTGTAATAATAGAAATGAAAGAAACAATTATGGTAACTTAACCGAGGACGAAAATCAACTGTTATGTCAGCTCATTAAAGACAACACTATTCGTTACATGAGGCCTGATAAAGGCAATGGAATAGTGATAATGGATAGGAATGACTACTCAAATTCTATGCATCAAATGTTAACTGAAGATATGTACGAGGAGGTGACTTTGAATCAAATTTATATAGCCTTTTCCAAAATTGATTTAATGACAGAATATTTGTTATTACAAGGCCAGATAAATGAAACTGATTTTAGTTACTTGAAAAATGAGTTTCCAGTGATTAGTAATATATTTGGAATTCCTAAAATTCATAAAGGTGTAGAGAATGTGACTTTTAGGCCCATAGTGGATGTAAAAAGAAGCAAAATGTATTTCATGAGTAAATATTTAGATTTTCATTTACAAAAAGGGCTGAAAATGTTTGATTATATTACCAAGGATTCTTGGCATTTCTTACACAAACTTAATTGTGTCAGTATTACTAACACAACATTGTTTCTTACCATAGATGTAGTGAATTTATATTCAGTTATTCCCAACAATACAGGCTTAGAATGGTTAGAAAGTCAACTTCTAAAAACAGGTATTTATCAACAGGATGAAATTAATGTTTATGTTTCTCTTATGGAAATTATGCTGACCAATAATTTTTTATTCTTTGAAGGGGGTTACTATAAGCAGTTAACAGGGGTAGCAATGGGTGCAGCTTGTGCCCCTAGTTATGCCAATTATATTATGTCATACTGGGAACAAAATTATGTATTTGAAAGTGAATTTTTCTCAGATATAATACATTATACACGGTTCCTGGATGATATTTTTATTATATGGAAGGGTGGTGTTAAGAAAATGCTTGAATTCATGGAATATATTAATAATACTATAGAATTTTTAAAGTTCACCTTTAATTACAACGAACATGAAATATCCTATTTGGATGTCTCTTTAAAGTTTGACAAGACAAAAGGTGTCTTGTCTTCAAAAATTTTCAGAAAAGCCACGTTTTCTAATGCATATCTGGATTATTCCAGCTGGCACCCTTTCCATCAAAAGAAGGCTATTATAAAGGGTCAGATGGTTAGGGCAGCCAGGATGGTTAATATAATGGAAGAATTCGACAAATAATTGAGTTTTATTTCGGATATGTTTATTAAAAGAGGTTATCCCATTATTTTAATCAACAGTATTAAAAATGAAGTAATTGTAAAGAGAAATAATGGTATTTATCAGCCCCTATTACAGTCAGATGTAGATACCACTAACGTGGGTAGTAGGTATAACAAAATATATTTTGGTGAAGGTAGTCAAAATAGAGACAGTAAAAAAGATTCTTTATTTTTCATAACCACATATACTTATGATACAGAATTTATTACTAATACTATTCGGAACAATTGGGAAATGTTAAAATTAGATGTAAATGTTAGTAGGAAATTGAAGGAGTTACCTATGAATGTATATAGGAAGGCAAGATCATTTAAAAACTATTAGAGAGAAGTACATATGTAAATAATAGTCGTACATCATGCAGACCCAATGGGAATTTTAAATGTGGGAGATGTAGCCTTTGTGCTTATATCCTAACCACTAAAAATAAAATGTTGGTGAAAAATGAAATATTGCTCTTTAAGGGGCATTTTAATTGTTATTCCAAAAATGTAGTATATATGGCCAAATGTAATGGATGTTCAGCATTTTATATAGGTAAAACCTGCAGGGCCCTTAGAGATAGGATAGGTGAACACCTTCTTGATATTAGGCATCAAAAGAATACAAATGCTCTTTTTAGGCATATTAAACAATATCCGGGCCATAGCTTTAAATTTATTATTCAACAAATAAAAAAGGATTTACAAGGGTATATCTTGGACATTCATTTGGACGTATGTGTAATGATGTGGCAATTAAAATTTGATGCCACTAGATTTCTCGGTTTAAATGATAACATTAGCATGGCCCCTTTATTAAAGCTTAGGTTCATCAATAGTTAGATAAGTTTTATTTATGGGTTTATTTATAAGTATTTATTACAAATTAATTATTACCATTATATATTTTCATATATATGTTTTTAGTATATCCACTAGGGATATAAAATTGTATTTTTTATAAAATAAAATTTACAAAATAAATATATTATATTATATATAAATATTAAATATTATAAAAATCATTTAATAAAACCATTGGTTTTAAGGTATTTTAAGTTTTTTTAAAATGTTAGTAGTGTTTTATATTTGCACATGTATATTTTTATATTTGCATATACTAATTTGAATTACATTTAGCGTTATATATGTTATTTAAATAATCAAGTGTAATTTAATTCATTAATTGCAGGTTGATTAAGTTTTTGATTGGTAATTAAGCTGGGTATTTATACTAGAAAACTGTTGTAGTAGTTGTTCTGAAGAAGTCTTTAACACTAAGACGAAACCTAGGTTAACAGTACATGTCGTAACTTTGAGATTCTTGTGGAATAATACGTGTGTATCGTGCCTTTTGTGAATTTTGTGGAGAATAAAGTGACATTATCGTATCCTTACCTTCATGGGGAGCTATATTTGATTATTGGATTTACGTGGTTCCTGTGATGAATTCAGTGAATATTTACTTTAAAACAATTTCCTGTATGCGACTTGGTTTGGTTGTGGTTCCTGCATTCAAACTACCATATCTTCGGAATTTGTTAGAGTTCATGCTACATGAATGCTTGATATTGCTAAGGTAAATTAAGAAGACGAGTGAAGACACTCCTAAAAAGTGTGATAGAGCCCTATATTAAACTGCAGGACAGTCTAATCATGCTAATACTAAAGGGGCACATATAGAAACCCCAACAGATGCAGCAATGTGTTGATAATAAGAAAGTACAACTCACAAACATAAGTCCAGAGTGTTATGTATTATTGCTACCCATCCCTCACCCCCCACCTTCCACACACACAGAATACATTTCTCACTAAGTAGTAGGGTGTCTTTGAGGTGATGAAAAAATAAATGCAATAAACTACAAGGTTAGATAAGCAGCAAAAAAGTTAAAACAATGTACTAAAGTCATGCAAAGAAGCAGAAAATTCAGTGGTGAGCTGGCAAGTGAAGTTTATACAGAAACAGCCAGAGAACTTCTACCTGAACTAGAGTAAAAATTGTAGGCGGGAAGTAAGAGAATTTCTATTCTAATTTATTTTTCTATTAAAAAATAAAGGAATGTTCTCAAACATGCCTGGGAGAACTTAAATAATAGAATATAACACAGAGACAACACCTGGGATGTGGTTATACTGATTGCTTACAGAGTACTAGAGTCACAGAAACAGTAAGAGGAGTTCAAAACTTGCTTCCATTAGGAGTGACAGAAGACTCACAAAGTTAATGGATCAGCCAGTTAATGCTGGTTCTTAAACCTGACAGAGGTAGCAGATTCTGTAATGACTGTAGAAAGCAGTTCTAAGTTTGCTAGCTATCCCATGCCCAGGACAGATGAGACGACAGACAATCTAGGAAATGCCAAACACTTGAAAACACTAGGTGACACAAGAGATACTAACAGATCCTCTGCCCCTTATGTTAAAGAAAATATTTAGCATTTGTAACTCATGATGGTTTAATTTAGTACCCAGTCACACTTTTGATCTACATGCATCTCCAACTAACTTTCAGAGGTTGATGGATGAAATACAATTAACTCACTCACAATATGCTGCTAATTATTTGGATGACATGGTCATTCATTCAGAGGACTGAAGGTCTCATTGACCAAATGTGCAGTGTCTGCTACACTCTGAAAGGCAAGGAGGGTCCACTGAGAATGCTAAGAAGGATATGTCAGGTGTGGTGAAAGCCAAATATCTGGGATACCTCATAGGAAATAGGGTTGTAAAGCCACAACTACAAAACTAAAAGTCAGGTAAAGGCTTTTCTTAGAATAAAAAGCAAAACACCAGGACTTGGAGACGGCTGTAGAATTCAGTATAAAAATCTTTATTCGACATAGTGCTTTCATGGGTAACCCCACTTTTTCAGATGTCTAATACATTTTAAAAACAGCTCTTGGTTTAAATATCCTCTTGAGACACATGATTAAAACCAACCAATACATTGTTCTGATGTGAACAAGCGCTTTCAATACAAGGTACCTGCCATTGACTAAACTAGAAATTTGAATGTATATGTATACACTTCTAAAAGCCTATTTATAAAGTATCTAAATTGTAATTCAAATTTCCATAACATTTCGGTTTGCAATCACAAGCACAGAATATATCTGCACATATTTACATTTTCCACTTACGTTCTCCAAAACACATACAAGTCTATAACAAGAAGTCAATAATGTATCATACAAACAATTCCACAGCACTTCTTACCTAAAAATCTACCTAGACCTAAACTTAGAACATTTTATTTTACAGTCACAAGCAAAAAATATATCTGCACATGTTTACATTTTCCACTTATGTTCTCCAAAACACATACAAGCCTATAACAATAAGTCAGTTATTTATCATACAAACAATTCCACAGCACATCTTACCTAAAAATCTGCCTAGACTTTAACCTAGGACCCAGGGGTATATATTTATTTAATCCATGACCTCAATCAGCCCTCAATCTTACTATCCACTTTGCTTCAGGCTCTTCAGTGATGTTTCGTAGCCCCCCCCCCTCTTATGTTCTCATACGTTCTTCCCATAACTGGAAATTTAAAAGCATGTTCTATATCATTATTGATAGTGTGTCTAGCCAAGGCATTCACTTTGTTCTTTTTATGGATGGCATAAATGTGTTCACGTATTCTTTCCTTCAGAGACCTGTCTGTCTTCCCTATATAGAAACTACGGCGCACAATCCAATGGGCCAAGTAGACTAAATGCTCTGTTTCACAGGTGGCATTGATGTCAAACTCATGTCTTTAACTGGTCTGGATGTTCAAACTTAGAAGTACTGTCTATATATTTATAAAAATTACATCTGCCACATTTTTTGTACCTTTTTCTATGGCTGACCTTATAAGGCCATGCTTCCTATCACTAACCTTAGGTTGACATAACTGTCTCTTCGAAGATTTATAGTTCTTCAGTGAATACTTAGGTTTCACATCTATTAAACTACTAATGCTCTTATCTAGTCTCAGTATATTCCAATGTTTCTCTATCCCATTCTTATACATCCATGCATCTTTAGAGTGGTAAAATGATATTCTAGTTTGTTTATTTTCTCTAATATTATCTTTGTGCCCATCACTGTCTGCTTCGCTAATTTCTTTACTCCTAGAGAAGTATGGTTTAGCCTTTAAACATCTCTGTTTACTCATTTCTTTAATGCTGCTCTCTATATCATTAATATGATACCCCCTTGCATACTATCTGTGGCTGATACGTAGCATTCTTTCCTGTGCAGACGAGTGACCACAGTGCCATCATTTTTCTATTCAATGGCACTGTGGTTACTCGACTGCACAAGTAAGAATGCCATGGAAACCATCTATTAGCCAAAGATAGTATGCACCCCCATATATTTATTGAAATGTCATTCAGAACCAGTTTTATAGAGCCTCTAGACTGAATGTGACAGATGAAGATTTTGTTCATCAAGTTGAGCAAACTAGCAGTGATTTATTAGAAAAGGGGTATCATATTAATGATATACAGAGCAGCATTAAGGAAGTGACTAAACAGAGATGTTTAAAGGCTAAACTGTATTTCTCTAGGAGTGATGACATTAGAGAAGCAGACAGTGATGGGCAGAAAGATAATATTAGAGAAAATAAACAAACTAGAATATCATTTTACCACTCTAAAGATGCATGGATGTATAAGAATATGATAGAGAAACATTGGAATATACTGAGACTAGATAAGAGCATTAGAAGTCTAATAGATGTGAAACCCAAGTATTCACTGAAGAACTATAAATCTTTGAAGAGACAGTTATGTCAACCTAAGGTCAGTGATAGGAAGCATGGCCATATAAGGCCAGCCATAGAATAAGGTGCAAAAATGTGGCAGATGTAATTTTTGTAAATATATAGACAGTACCTCTAAGTTTGAACATCCAGATCAGGTAAAGACATATGAGTTTGACATCAGTGCCACCTGTGAAACAGAGCATTTAGTTTACTTGGCCCACTGGATTGTGTGCCATAGTTTCTATGTAGGGGAGACAGACAGGTCTCTGAAGGAAAGAATACGTGACCAAATTTATACCATCCATAAAAAGAACAAAGCGAATGCCTTGGCTAGACACACTATCAATAATGATATGGAACATGTCTTTAAATTTCTACTTATAGGAAGAACATATGAGAGTATAAGAGGGGGGACCTACGAAACATCACTGAAAAGCTTGAAGCTAAGTGGATATAAGACTGAGGGCTGATAGAGGTCATGGATTAAATGAATATATACCCCTGGGTCCAAAGTTAAAGTCAAGGCAGCTTTTTAGGTAAGATGTGCTGTGGAATTGTTCATATGATAAATAACTGACTTCTTGTTATAAGCTTGTATGTGTTTTGGAGAACATAACTGGAAAATGTAAACGTGCAGATATATTCTTTGCTTGTGACTGTAAAATGAAATGTTCTAAGTTTAGGTCTAGGCAGATTTTTAGGTAAGAAGTGCTGTGGAATTGTTTGTATGATAAATTACTGACTTCTTGTTATAGGCTTTTATGCGTTTTGGAGAACATAAGTAGAGAATGTAAATATGCGCAGATATAGTCTGTGCTTGTGATTGCAAACTGAAATGTTATGGAAATTTGAATTACAATTTAGATACTTTATAAATAGGCTTTTAGACATGTATACATATACATTCAGATTTCTAGTTTAGTCAATGGCATGTACCTTACAGAATGTTACTTTAAATTGAAAGCGCTTGTTCACATCAGAACAATGTATTGGTTGGTTTTAATCATGTGTCTCAAGAGGATATTTAAACCAAGAGCTGTTTTTAAAATGTATTAGACATCTGAAGAAGTCGGGTTACCTACAAAAGCACTTGTGTCGAATAAAGATTTTTATACTGGATTCTACAGCTCTCACCTCACAACAAGAGGTTCTCTTGATCGATTCTCGGCTGGGGTGCCTTCTGTGCGGAGTCTGCATGTCCTCCCTGTGGTTGTGTGGGTTTCCGCCGGGTACTCCAGTTTCCTCCCACATCCCAAAGACATGCTGTAGGTGGATTGGACACTCTAAATTGGCCCTAGGTGTGAGTGTGTGCATGTGTGTGCCTTCTGTGGAAGGTTGGGCGCCGAGCTGGCAACTCAACACCATAAAACTCCACTGCCAGTCATGAGCGGACAGGTGATCTGCTGTGGCAACCCCTAACCGGGAAAAAGCCGAAAGAAGAAGAAGAAGATACTGGATTCTACAGCCATCTTCAAGTCCTGGTGTTTTGCTTTTTATTCTGGATCTGTTTTGTGCAGGACAAGTGAGTTCTAAAGCTTTGGCAGCAGTCTTGTGGTTTTGCTTTTTTCTTAGAATAACTTGTTATTATAGAAAATGTGGACCTAACTTTGCAAGAATTCCCTTTGCTTTGACAAATCTGATGAAGAAAGAGCTCCTACTAAGCTAAGATGATCTCCTGAGGCAGATAAATCATTTAACGACCTGAAAAGAATATTATGTTCTGAACCATTGTTAATAATGCTTCATTTTAGTAAGAATTTACCCTGTATCCTAAGGCATCTGGGGTAGCTTCGGGAGTAATGTTGTTTCAGGATATTCCAGGTGAGGATGAACCTGATGGTAAACCAGTCAAAAAATAAGCAATGCAGAAAAGAGATATTCAGCCTCAGAAGGAGTACTTGGCAGTGAAATGGGCATTTAAGTCATTAAATTATTACCTGTGATGGGGTCACTTCAGCCTGGTGACCAATCATATCTTATTGCAATGACTGAATAAAGAACAAGCTGGCAATACAAAAATGATACCACTGGGCATTGTCCCTCCATCTCTTCCATGACAATATTAATCCTATGCCTGGGCTAACTAACAAAAAGTTGATGCATTGCTGATGTGTTGTCTTGGTCTTGTAACACATCTGTTTAAGTCCAAAATCAGTGGTTTGTACTGCAAGGGGGTTGTTCTATTAAGTGGTATGCAGAGAATGGACTATATTACTTTAATTATGCCTTGTGTTTGTGCAGTTCTCACAACAGTGTAGCTAGGAAACTAATTATATTAGTTAGAATAATGAAAAGCTAATTGACAATTAATGGCATATAAAAGGATGAAACCTCGATCAGGAAGTTGACTCCTCAATTCAAGGTTCAGTATGTATCAAAGCATTAGTGCTGACTGAAGAATCGTGGTTTCTGGAGTCGGACAACACAGTTTTGGCTTATTGTGAATTTAGTGTGACAAGAGTACAGACAAAGATTTTGTTTGTGGAGCTGAAAATAAGGCCTGACTAAGCTTGCAGATATAATTTTTTTAAACAGCATATTTACTGGTATGGCTGTGAGACTAAACATTTGCGGCATGATTACACTTACAGACTGTAAATGTGAAACAAGCTACAATATGTATTTTATATAGCTGTGGGAAGTTTATTTTGGAAAGCCAAATGAGTTGTGTTTTATTTCTTGTTTAATAATATTTTATTCCTTGTTTTAATAAACCTGTTTATTATTATGAATCTCAGTGTGTTTGTTGGAAGGACTAATAATGTGTGAATGTGTGCGCGCACTCGTTCGCGCACTTGCGTGCGTGCGTGTGTGTGTGTGTTTGCCCATGTGTGTGGGTGTGTATATGCATGCGTGTATATTTACACATCTTTACACCTGAAAATAGAAGAACTATTTCACTCAGGTTTAGAGTGCATATACTTTTTTGAAGAGATGCCATGGTGCCATGGGACAATTCTATATGTCTCTCTCACTGGAAAAAAGACTGCCAACTGCCAAGATGAGTACTACATTGAACATTACTGAAAAGCTTCTAATCTCTTACAGTTTCAGACATTTAAAAATTACTGAATATTCTGTGGTTCTGCTACTTCTTGGTTATACTGAATATTTAGATGTTACTCTGTTTTCTTTTGAAGGTGTACTATCAACGTGCAGACATGGCAATTGGGTCCCTTACTATAAATGAAGAGCGATCTGAAATTATTGACTTCTCTGTACCATTCGTGGAAACGGGAATCAGTGTGATGGTTGCCAGAAGCAATGGTACTGTCTCACCCTCTGCTTTCTTAGGTGAGTGCCTTAAAATTTGTTCTGCAATTTCAGCTTTCCTGAAAAGCATTATGTAAGTAGGCTAAGAGTTAATTTCAACAAAATAGATCACATTATACAATCTGACATCGTATTTATTGCAATATGTACTTATACAGAGACAAACTCAAACTATTTTATTTTTTTTACAGTTGATTCACACTTGAGATGAACTGATATCTGCTATTTCCTGATGTACAACCTTGCAATGATGTTCTTTTTCTATTTTTGCAGAATTAAATTAGGATTAAAATTACAACATTTGATTTGATTAGTGCTACAATAAACAGTCATGCTTTATGTCTAGTGGGTTTTGTTTCTATCTTCTGATCAGAATGGAAACCAAAATCAGATTCTCAAAAAATATATATTTTATTTATGAAAGCTATTATACCATAACTTACTTTCATAATTTATGGTAGATATTTGAATCCTAATTATGAGTTAGCAGATTTTGCTCCTAGGATATGTTTATTAATATAGTTTTTCATGTATTTCCTGTAAGTTTACAATTTCAGTTTATGGACCTGTACAGTATGAATTGCAATTAACATATCAGTTGATTAAATAACTGCCTTTCTAATGACTCCCAATAAACTCTTAGCATTTCAGGTATATCAAAGGCAAATTGTGCATTACATTGTAGGCTTAAAGTTGAGTTTTGTCATCCATTTGATTTCAGAAAATCCTCCAACCTGTTTCTCTCTGAATTCAGTTCATTTCATATTTGTATATGTGCAGCAGTACTGTGGATGCATGAATATGCACTACTAGCTGTATCGTAAGGTGTCATGAAACCACTTATATCAAATGGATTTACCCATTTATATAAACAAATCCATAACAGTAATTTAGCATGCTGATTACATACAACTGATGCAAAGAATATCAGAAGGATCTGAGTTCTATCCCACACCAGATAACTGGATTCATGCCACATTAGTGACACATTAGTGCAGCATGAGTAGTTTCTTCACTCAAAAGGTAACATAGGTTAATAGCAAGAAGGTTGTTCACCTAGTGGACCATTTGTAGCCTAGCCACATGATCTGACATTGAAATTACTAAGACATTAAACGTTGCCATTCCCTATGAAGTGAAGTTCTTGTGCCTACTTTTTTTCCCTTTCCAAAAGCACATGAGGGGCCAGACCAGACATATACTTATACTTGCCTATCCAGTCATCTTGGTTAGGGGGTGCCATGCTTTATATCCAAGAAGAGTCTAATCCATAAGAGAGGTATTCTCTATGATAGATATCTATCCCATTAGCAGGTCTAATTTATGTTACAGAGGGAATTTAAATCTGTTGAGCAGGTGTCTAGGGTGATATTAGTTTTGCAGATCTGTAGGCAATGGAAAAGAATAAGAGCTTTAAGGCAGTTGGGGTACTCAAGGATGGCATGCCCTTAACAGTTTTAGCAAGGAAATGTCATGGTCTGTTAAGATGGGCCTTGTGCCCAGATAAGTACATACCAAAGGGTACAGTATATTCAGTTATTGACCTGATAAGGGAGGAACAAAGGGGGATGATAAATTCCATGAATCTAGAACATATATCCTTAGTGATTAGTCTGGCTATACAAAAGGATTTCTTAACAACAGTGGTCACACAGTGATCAAAGGATAGTTCATTGACTAGGAAGGTGCCCAAGTTCCTAATGACCCAGTCAATTTATTCAACTGTGTGATAGGAGCAGAGATGCCCTGAATTGCCAGAAGACACAATGCTGCATTTCTTGGCATTTAATTTGAGGCCATGGTTTAAGCATTGCTTGACTGTGTGTTAGGCCCTATTGGGGAATCCACAGGTCAGTCAGGGTATTTATGACAGCCCTGAGTTTCTACAAATTAGCAATCTTCATCAGCCACAGGCCCTTGGTGTTGGCCTTAACATCAAAGAAGTGGATACCAAAGAGGAGTGGCCCCAGGACTAGTCCCTGTGGAACACCAGTAACTACTCTTTTAAATGAGAACATGCCTCTAATACTGAGAGACCGAGTTTTTTCAGTGAGAGTGTGTGCTGTCCAGCTGGTAAAAAAGGGGTATATTTTTAACTGAAATATCTTATTGGTGGTGTCAGAATGTGGAACTGTATTAAAGGCCTCAGCCAAGTCCAGGTATGTGGTGTGAACCAATTTTCTTTAGTCTAATACTCTAATGCCTCATTGACCTGTTCAAAAAAGTCCACCAAGTTTAAGAAGCAGGATCTGCTTTTAATAAACCCAAACTGGTTTGTATCCAGGGTTTGAACATGGTGCTGTCCTTGTTAATAAGTTCTTTAATAATGTGCTCCATTCTTTAACAGATAAGGCTAGTGACATTTATGGGTCTGTTATTTCCCAAATAAGTAGTTGCCCCCCTTTGTGGAGTGGGATGCCTACAGCAGTTTCAAATACTTTGCCACAAATTCAGGGAGGCTGAGATTGAACAGACTTGATAACAAGCCTGTTAGACAATGTTTGATAGTAACAAGCAGATAGACTGGCACATTATCAGACTCTATGGTGACTGCACTTAGGACTTGCTTAGAAGAGATCAAGGGGATGTGGTGTAGACATGCAGCCATCCTGTGGTAATTATGGAAAGATAGGGAAGTAAAGCTTAATCCGAATGTGTCCAGTAATACGTTGGCATTGTCCTTAAGAGATAAGTACTGTTATTTTTTATTATCTCAGAGCATTGCTGGGTATTACATTTAAGGTTCCTGACATAGGTGAATAAGGCTTTGTGGTTATCCATAGGAAGCATGAAACTACTCAATTTATACTTGCTCTTGGAGGATTTAGTTTTGTTTCTTGGTTATTTGCTGATCTCTTTGAGTTCATGTCTAACTGATGGAGTTAAAGTTTGCTTATATAGGCTTCTAGGTTTATTCCTCTCATTGTATAGTCTATTAATAATGGGCACATAAGGCAACTTGCAATATAAACTATTATGCATTATATAAATCAATCATAAATTTAGTTGAAACTAACAAAGTTGAATAGTTGAATATTCCAATGGTATGAATTTGTTTTTTTGCTAGTAGAACTGCTAAAGATTTAATTACCAAAACTTGGGAACTTATAATTCATTTATGTAATTTGAAAGATAAATTAGGAGAGCATCACATTGTGGTTTATAACAGTGATAAAAATATAAAGGATATAGTGGAAAACATGTATTTCTAAGTGAACAACATGAGATAGCTAAATGTGGCACCTGCAGACAGTGCAGTTTTATTCAACACAGTCCCAATATTATGATCAATTTTTTCCCTAATTTATTAACCAACATTGGAAAGTTCAATAGAAATACAGTGGACATAGTTTATATTGCAAGTTGCCTTACATGCCCTGCATTCTATAGGGAAAAATGAAAGACATTTAAAAACTAGAATTTAAGAACATAATTTAGCTCTTAGGAAACAATATCAACAAAATACTTTATTTAAGCATTCTGCTAAATGTTCTGATTTAAAAAATATTTTTATTTTGGAGAAAGTGGAAAAGATGGAGAAAGATGGGGGCCTTAATGATAAGATGTCTTGGAACAGCATTCTAGTATTAAGAGCTTGCAATATATATATATATATATATATATATATATATATATATATATATATATATATATATATATATATATTCTTTTTTTGGTCTTGATCCACTTAATTTATGTTATATTCAGTTATTTTTAACATCTTGTATAGGATGTGTTATGTATTGCGACTTTGTTAACTAATTAATTGTATATGCTGGATCTTAACAAGACATCTCTTTTTGGTTATCTCCCTCCTTATGTCTTGGTTTCTAATGTATTTAAATTATGTTTTTACATTTATTGATTTGTTTGGATCCTGAAGAAGTTCTTGTTGAATGAACATGTTTAATCGTTCATTAATTTTTACATTCAATTTTTGGATACACCTTTATCTCTTGGTGTTTTGTGGATGCAATTCCAGCATTTACTACTGACTGTTGTTTTCTTATGCTGTATTGTGAATTTTTTTAGCAGAAGCAGATCTGCTTTACAGTAGTCAGTGAAGATGGAGGGGTTTCAGATTAACTCAGGTTTTACATTTAAACAATTACAACACAATGACCAGATTTGACCAGTGATTTGATAACTATAGGTAAGTAGCATGGGGGGGGGGGCTATATTAATGAGGACCAAGTCAATATTTTTAAGTCCCACATTGGGGTTTAGACTAGCTGGTTCAAGGAGCTGATATTATGTCCAGGTATTCCTTTCCATAAATATTTATGGCAGTACATATTTCCCAATCCGACGAGGAATAGTTGAACTCACTCTAGAAGATAGAGTGATTCTGTCATGAGGGTGTGAGTTTGTTTAAATATGCCTCATGGTCTGCCCGTGTCATGGAGGGAGTACGGTACTTGGCTAGAATGTGTTCCAGGATCTTATTTATCTTGAGAAAAAAGTGAAGGAGTTCAAGGTTATTGCCCTGCATTATCAGTCTGGAGATGAAATGGTTTCTTAGAAACACAGATAAAGGTCCTTCAGTTCTATTACCCACTTTGGCTTTTGGTCTGAAATAGTTTTATCATTAACTCCCCACACTACAGGGTGAGTGAGGTTGCTTTCATGGTTCTAAAACCATTTTTCAGTACTATGCATGTATTAATATTTTTGAAGATCAGTAGTGTCTGTAAGGAATACAATCTTTTGTTAAGGCTTTTGGTATAGAGCAATGCTACCTTTATATATTTTTGATTGAGGTTGGCTATGTGTTAATATTGAGGAGACTGATCTGACCTATAAAAAGGTACTATGGTGGACAAAAATGTTTTAGTATATATATATATATATATATATATATATATATATATATATATATATGTATATCTATATATAGATATATATATATATATATATATATATATATATATGTAAGCTATGCAGTGAGTCATAGATAATCCCTTGCAAAGCTACTGGGGCTGTCAAACATTTTCTTACCAATTTGATATATATTGGTTCTCAAGACTCACATCAGTAGCTAAACAAATAATAAAGTTTATTATCTCCTGTTTGCACTGAGGCATCTTTCTTGGCAATGGTAGGATATTGCTCAATTCTAGTTTTACACCCATGTCAGGTGCATATTGTGAAAGTTACATCAAAAGACCATTAAGGATCCTAACCCAATTTCCCAATTGCCCCATCATATGACCCAAGGAGGTGCTTTTCAAGTTATGCACTCCCACATGAGCAACGACCATGTGATATGTGTACTTGAGGGCTCTAGCAACACTATAGATTTTGGTAACTGATAGGCAGCTAACTGTTACACTGTCATCGCTCAGCCTTGTGACCGGGGCATCTGCATGTCTACCTATGAAGTCATCATCTATGATGCTGTCAATCATAGAACCAAAGCTACACTGTCTAGCCTCCCACAGTTGTAAAACAGGAGTGCATCTAAGGCTATGAACTGTTAAAAGCTACTCCCTGCATTACAAGATTTGAGTCCCCCAGCTTTCATGTGCCTGCTGTGTGACCTAGAGCAAATCACCTAACCAGGCAATGCTTTGGGGCAATTGAAAGTTTGGCCTAGGCTCCTTATTTGTCTCTTCTTAGCACCTATGAGCCTAATAAGGTGCTCTAAAGACAACAGGAAATCTAATCTCCTTGTCACACAGCAGTCATGACTAATATCATTCATATCTAATCCTGACTGAGGAGAAGTGAGGATATGTTATCCTCTTACTATGGTGATGAGAAAGGTATACAAGTCTTTGTAATGGTACTTACAGCCCTCAACCAAACAGCACTCTTTTACACTCTTTTCAAGGGAGATAATGTTCCAATAATCTAATATATCATGTTGCCACGATAGTCTTTCACTTCTCCAGATAACACACAACTGAAAATGAGGTACAGGTTAGGAAAAATGGAGACTATTTTAAACAATGCCTGCCTTTGTTTTCAGAAGGGTGGCTGCTGCTGGTTACCCATAGCACATATGGTGCACATATACATGTAAGGATTATGTTTGTTAATGTGTGAGCCATTACTAGCCACTAGTTATAGGTTCATAGGTTCATACTAGGCTATCTGCTCTGGGGCATTTATAAGCCTAGCCCGATTGTGTTTGGCTTACGCCACCCCTTGATTTGAGTATACTGTGCCCTTTTTAAAGTTTAGTTTACTGTGCCTCTGTGTAATAGTGACACGGAAGTAATCCCTGGGACAAACCTACGATCCCCCATCCACTCATCATGATTCTTCTTGAAGAGAGTCAGTGAGATGCTCTGCCTAACATGAATTGGAATTCTATTCCAGAGCGAAGGGAGCCTCTGGGTTATAAATCTGTGCCTCCAGCATGTTCTATTTATTTCTGTGCTGAGGTTCAAGTCCCTCGAGCGTGTGGCTCTAAGGGATTTAGATTTACTGAGGTGGAGCATGTCCATTAATTCTGGGTTGGACATAGCTTTATATGTCAGGCATAGATTGCCTCAAAGTAGGCGGTATGCAACTGAGTAGAGCTGGAGTTTTTTTTAACCGAGCAGCATATGGCATCTGTTTGAGTCCCTTGATCCTCCTGGTGAGGTACTTTTGGGGTCTTTCTAATTGCTGCAGGTGTCGGGTAAGGTACATCCCAAAGGGAGCATTGTATTCTATGATGGGCCTGATGAGGGATGAATAAAGGGGCACGATTACCTCTCTTGATCTAGATGTGAATCCTTTCATGATGAGGTAGGCTATGTAGAAGGGCTTTCTAACCACTTTGGCAATGTGGTTGTCAAAGGAGAGATTGCTATCAACTTGGGTCCCCAGATCCCTAATTACTTTCTCTGTACTTAATGGGTTACCACCTATGTGGTAATTTGTGGGCACATTGTTTTTGCCAAAGGGTATGACTATACACTTTTTGGCATTTAGCTTTAGACCATGGCTCTGGCACCAGTTATCCGTCTCTGCGAGACCTTTTTGAAGGATGTTTGTGTCAGCTGGAGAGTTGATTATGGTGCCCAGTTTGCAGTCATCTGTGAACTTGGTGAGCCATAGTCCTCCCACGTTGGCCTGTACCTCAGAAAAGTAAATACCGAACAAGAGAGGTCCCAGGACAGAACTTGTGGGATGCCATTTGTGACCAGTTTTGAGTCTGACATGGTTCCAGCAACTCTGACTCTGTGGGTTCTGTCTTTGAGCCAGTTTTCGACCCATCTTGTGACATAGAGGTTTATATTTAGGCTGGATAGCTTATCTATGATGCCCGAGTGGGGTATTGTGTCAAATGCCTTTGCGAGGTCCAGATAGGCTGTGTGGACTACCTTCCCCTTCATCTATGGCCTTGGTGACTGTTTTGAAGAAGTCAACCAGGTTCAAAAGGCAGGATCTGCCCTTGATGAAGCCAAATTGGGTAGTGTCTGTAGGTCCCCAATGTCTTTGTTTATGAGTTCCATGATGATCCTCTCCATAGCCTTGCAGACTAGGCTAGTCAGGCTTATGGGGCGATAGTTTCCAGGGTCCACAGAGGTGCCACCTTTGTGGAGTGGGACCACTGTTGCTGTACGCCATTCTTTGAGCACATATCTTGTAGTGAGGCTGAGATTGTACAGCAGTTTTACTTGAGAGATTAGTTCTTCTTGGAGTTCATGTAGGACGCAACCCGGGACACCATCTGGTCCCATGGAAGCAGTGTTTTTTGCTTTGGAGAGGGCAGCCTTCACCTGAGCATCAGAGATGTTTGGGAGGCTGCACTCTGCCGGGATAGATACTTGCCCTTTTGGGGGGAGGGGGGGAAGAAGTTTGCACTGAACCTGTCTGCCAGGATATTGGCGATGTCTGTGGGTTCAGTGTATTTTTTGTCGCTTTGAATCAACTCAGAACAAGTCTGGGTGTTGCATCCCAGGTTCCTAACATAACTGAAAAAAGCCTTATGATTGTCTTTAGTGTCCTGTGCAATTTTTCTCTCAAAGCTGGCCTTGGAGGATTTTATGAGGGATCGTAATTTTTTACTAGTACTGATCAGAGATGCCTTCCCTTTTAGGGATTTTGCTCTATCATGTAGTAGCTTCCTCCTTCTGTTGTACAGTTTATTTATGGCTGGGGTCCACCAGACTGAACGCCTGCCTTTGGATGATTGGGTCTTGATTTTGTTTGGGATAGCATGATCCATGCATTCCTGGAGATGTCCGTAGAATGCGTTTATATAAGATTCTGCAGTTTGGGCCATAGTTTTCACTGGCCCTGGGGCCTTGAAGGATTCCACTTCAGTTTTGAGAAGTGTGAAATTCGCTTTTGAGAAGTTTTTCACTGTGGTTTTCTGGGTTGGGGGTGGGGTTGGGATGTGGATAGCCAGTGAAATTAATTTATGGTCTGATCTTACCAATGAGGGATATACTTCTGGTATGGAGCATAGAGTCCCCATGTTGGTAATGATCAGGTCTAGTATGTTTTCCCCTCTTGTGGGAGTGGTGACTAGTTGTTCCATAGCATTTGAGTTTATAAATTCCAGGAACCTTTTGGCTAAGGTGCTGGGGCTTGAGTAATGCCGCCAGTCTATGTTTGGGTAGTTGAAGTCGCCTAATATAATGGTGTTCGGAGAGATCTTTATGTTCTCCAGTGTTTTCAGGAAAGCTGAGTGGGATTCCTGACTTTGAGAGGGTGGAATGTAGGATGCTATAAACTGAAAAGCAGTCTTGCCCACTGTCAGTTGCACATGGATGGTCTCCGATACTCCGTGCAATGCCACTAACCTGGAGGTGTGGATATCCTTGATAAATATGGAAACTCCCCCTCCTTTTGTGGTTCGGTCTGGGTTTTGCGGCCGAAAAGCATGATATGAGGTGTAACCTGGTAGTTCTGGGGTGCTCTCTGGAGCCTTGAACCAGGTTTCTGTCACTGCACAGATATCGATGTTCTCCATACTGAGGAGAGCTTTGAGTGCATGCATCTTGAGGTTAAGACTTCTGTCGTTTAGCAGCATTACCTTTAGTTTCTTGTTCCTTGTGCTGTCTATGGAGGTGGGTTTGACTTTTGAGCCTTTCCTAAAAAAGGCACTATGGGGGTGGCAAGAGCCTTTGCCAATATCCGAAAGCCCAGGGGTGACAGGTGCAAGCCGTCCCTAGTGAAGCAACGTGGCTTGTCGAGTATGTCTTCCCAGGCTGACAGACACTGGATCCCCTTTGAATGACACCAAAATTTTAGCCAATTGTAAAAATCAATCATTTTGCCTTTATACTGTGGCATCATTCTAGGTGAGGGTAAGATGCTGCTCAAGGTCAGGGTCATACCAGTCTGGGCTACATGATCAGAGAGCTCCTCTATGTCTCTTTTCATGTAGTCGAGGGAGGTACGTCTCAGGTCATTCACGCCAGCATGTACAATGACTGAGTCATATTTGTATTTGCTTTGGAGTGACCTGAGTGCTTGCGTTATGTGGCAGATCCTAGCACCCGACAGGCAGCTCAATGTGACCTTCTCTTTATTCAGCCTGGTGAGCGGGACGTCAGTGTGTCTGACAATATTGTCACCTATTACAAGAGTATCAGGAGTGTTATTCAGCCTTAAGGGCTGCGACTGCTTGGCACACTGACTTTGTGTGCTATGTGTTGTACATGTTTTGTTTTGGGGTAGTGTTTGCTTGGATGTCTGCTTTGGAGGTCTCTGTTGCTTAGGTAGATTTTTATTTAGAGCCTCCGAGTATGTTTTTGTGTTTTTATGTGTTTGGTTCGCTGTTGTGGTGGGACTGTGTGATACTGGAATTGTGTTGTGTGAGGTTACCTACTCCTCCTGACTGGTTACACCAGTTTTGAGATGAGAGAGCTCAGCCCCCAGTTTGGCTATATGGTTGCATCTCTCACATATATTTGAACCTGTTTGGAGGAGGAGAGGGTTGTCCGTGTACATGAGACAGCTGTAACATTGCCTCAAAATTCCCAGATTCACCAGCTGGACTGGAGAGGAAACCATTGACTGACCTTTGGACATGCTAGAGTAGAACTGAATTAAAACGGACCAATAGGGGACAAGGTAATCGTAGAGAGTATAAGAGTAAGTAGTGCTTATGGTTTATTAGTGCTAACTTGTAAAATTACTTATTTGGACCAGTGAGGGGCCTTAGAATGAGAATATGGTGTTTAATTTGAGAGATAGAGCAGTTCTAAGGGAAAAAGTGAAGGGCAGACTTTGTGGAGCCAGGAATAGTTTAAACCCAATTAGGCGGCACTGCCTGATGTTATGCAAAAGAGAGTTTTAAGAGAGAGACATCAAGGAGTTAGGAATTGACACAAAATGGCCAATAAAACTACAGTTTCAAGGCAGTAACCACTCCCACAGGGGCAGGCAGGCTGCTCAATGTTTATCACTGCCACTGATGAACACAGAGACTTCCCTTTAGCCCAAGCAAACAATGGCCTCCAAGAAACTTACAAGCAGTTCAGAGCAGTAAATCTGTAACTGAACTTTTTTAAATCTCAGAAAAGTGGGAAAAAAGCAAGATTTTTTTGTTTTTTTTTTAAGGAAAGCAGAGGTTCACAAGTATCAACAAGTTAGAACAGTGCAGTAAATGACCCCGCACTTGAGTGCTAGGCCAGAGACAGATAAAATGCAAGTTTTAAGAAAAAAACGATTTTAAAAATAAGCGCAGGCAGGAAATTCAGTAATCAGCTCTAGGTTGTGTTCTAAATACAGTTACCAACACAGAAATCAATGCTCAAAAGTAGGCAGCAATGCAGAAAAACTTAACAAATAATCTGAAGCAAAATACTTAAAATCTCAAAAGTGGCTCCTTTCTTCTCTCAGCGTTTTCTCCTCTTGGTGGGTGCTTCACCAACAGCCAACAAGTCCAAAAAGATGCCAAAACCATGAGGCAATTGGGTTTTAAGAGAGGGAGATCAAGGAGTTAGGAACTGACCCAAAATGGCCAATAAAACTACAGTTTCAAGGCAGTAACCACTCCCACAGGGGCAGGCAGGCTGCTCAATGTTTATCACTGCCACTGATGAACACAGAGACTTCCCTTTAGCCCAAGCAAACAATGGCCTCCAAGAAACTTACAAACAGTTCTGAACAGCAAATCTGTAACTGAACTTTTTTAAATCTCAGAAAAGTGGGAAAAAAGCAAGATTTTTTTGTTTTTTTGTTTTCTTTTTTAAGGAAAGCAGAGGTTCACAACTATCAACAAGTTAGAACAGTGCAGTAAATGACCCCACACTTGAGTGCTAGGCCAGAGACATATAAAATGCAAGTTTTAAGAAAAAAACGATTTTAAAAATAAGTGCAGGCAGGAAATTCAGTAATCAGCTCTAGGTTGTGTTCTAAATACAGTTACCAACACAGAAATCAAGTTTAACAAGCCAGAAAATGCTCAAAAGTGGGCGGCAATGCAGAAAAACTTAACAAATATTCTGAAGCAAAATATCTAGACAGTATCCATGTTTTAAAGAGATGTCTGTGTCTTCATTTAACATTCTTTAAGCTGTTAGGATTTTGCAAAGATTTTCCAAATATGTTAACAACTATGGACTGTTTTGAGAAAAGAATATAAAATATAAATTCTACAGGCAGTTAAGATAAAAAAAAAAGATTTTTCAAACATAATATCAAATAGGAACTCTTTTACAAAAATACCTTAATATATTTTGAATGAACAAAATACATATTATAAATATTTCTTCCCACCAAAGAACAGTGAAATGTATCTTTTTTTGTGTTGTCACTTAGGACATTGTGTCACAAAGAAGAATGTATATTAGGGTGTTACCTGATTATTTGCAAATTTTATATACGATCGATACTTTTGCTTTTTTCTGTATTTTTCTTTGTTGGAAACAAAACATCTGTTTAAAACCTTGAAAAATACACATCTTTTTTCAAACCAAAAATAATAATAAAAATTATCAGGATTTACAAAATGCCCAAGAAGCTTACAGTTTCATATAAATCTCTTCATTCTCCTAAATTGCCTTAAATAGCATTAAACATGGTTATTTATAATTCTTTTAAACTTGTTTTGACTTTAAGGCAAAAACATAGTTTTGGAGGTTTTTCACTTATATAAGTATGAAAGAATGTAGATGGCAGGTAATTTTTAGATGGTGAATAATGACTTTAAAGCACTTCTTCTGGCTTTTTCCCATTTAGGGGTCAGTACAGCGGATCACCTGTCCGCTCATGAATGGCAGTGGAGTTTTAGAATGTTGAGTTGCCAGCCTGGTGCCCAACCTTCCATAGAAGGCACACACATGCACACACTCTCACCTTGGGCCAATTGAGAGTGTCCAATCCAGCTACAGCATGTCTTTGGGAGGAAACTGGAGAAAGTGGAGGAAACCCACACGACCACAGGGAGGACATGCAGACTCCACACAGAAGGCACCCCAGCCAAGGATCGAACCGGAGAACCTCTTGCTGTAAGGTGCCAACACTAACCGCTGCACCACCGCATCTGCCAATGACTTTAAAGCACTAATTGAATTAATTACTTGGCTGTGACATCAAACCCTATTGATTGATAAGAATTTAAAAGGGTAGATTAATATTCTACATGGACAGATGAACCCAGTTCATACCTAAAGTACATATATGCATACTTCTGGCACTAAACCTGTCTGCTATCAGTAAGAAAAAAAATCAGGCCTATTGAGTTTACTCACTTAGAAGACATCAGGGAATGTCTCTTTTCATTAAACAAATAAGACTGTATGTGCATTCATGTTTATAATATCTTGCTTGTAAGTAAATATGCTTTCTACTACCTTTAGACAAGATTTTCTTTTTAAGAAATGAATCAATTACTCCAGTATTCCAACAAGTCTTCTATAATCCATTTGTCATTTAAGTATTACAGTTAGTAAACTCGATGAAAAAATATCAGCATCATATAATTTGCATTTGTTTGCAAATTACTTTAAACATACTTACCAGAAAAAAATCTTGTTTTATTAGTTTGTTACAATCCAAACTGGAAAATCGTAACAGAGTACCACCATTTTACATTGAAGAGAGTTAAGTGTTGTCATCACAAAATGTAGAAAAATATTTTACTTAGATGTAAGGATGTTATACTAAGGAAATCTTACCAACAGACAGATTAACCACACTCTCAAAACTGAAAACAACATTTAACAGATAAAAAATGAATCTCCTGCCTCTTTCCCATGTGCATTCATTTAAAAACATCAACACAGTACTATAACACCTCATTGTCCCTTTAGAGTATCCCTTCTCAGGTTGGCTTGTGTTCATTCTCATGGAAGTTTGTTGGATTAATTTCTGCAAAAATAGTAAAATAAAAATGTTTATTTCCTTTGTCTGCATTGTAATAATGCAAAAGTCTGAATGGCCTGAATACTGAAAGGTGATTGCTTTCCCTAGGAAGGAGAGCTGTACGTCCTGCTGGTTATATAACATGCATGTATACCTGCGGTTTGTTACAGTCTCATGACACAGTGCATCACTGACACTCTTCTCGTCACTTTCTAAGTGTTGATGAGCCAGACACCTTCGTTTGGAAACGTAAGCAATAAATAATATCGATTCTCGTGAAATGAAAACACCCTGACCTGTGAATTGAGAGAATAACCAAACAGGTATCAGGTAGGAATGCTATCTGCTTTTGTTTTTTGCAGGATATTCTGGCGAAATGGCAATCACCCCGATTCTATAGGAGTAAAATATCTTAACAATTCAAAACATTTTTGAGGAGAAGGGCAAATGTTGAACAATTTATTGATTTAATTTTTATTCATATAGAAATAGAGACATTTAAAAATATATTCAGTAAGAACCCATGATGGATTCCAATGTAGGGTTGTAGGAGATACAGGACAACTAAGTCAGGAGATTATTTGTTTCTTATCTATACCCACCTACTGCCAGAAGGCCAAAACCTGTAAGATCAGAGATGAATTTGGGATATCCATCCGGTCATCCAGGTTTTTTTGAAAGATGTGAAGGTGTAACTCTAGCATTTAATGACAATTTGGGATGACCATTGGGTATAAATCTGCCCTTGCAATATCATTTAGGTCTTTAGACTGAGTATTTGTGTAGCTGTTTGTCTTGCAGAGGTATAGGAGATCCAGTATGGTAGGGTAGGTTCTTTGATGGCTAATAATGCAAGACATAAATCTCCTTGTAGGACACCATGACAGAGTATATGGATATATTCTAGCTTATTTTCCAAAGTACTGCCCCTAGGATTTATAGGTAATACTACCAAAACAAAAAATAAAATAATTTATTACCTGTACAATTTAACTTATGTTTATAGAGTACATTGTTTTCATTACAGTACTCCAAATCATAAACATGCTCATAAATACACTTTTTTAGAGCACGTTCAGTTTTCCCAATGTAAAATGAATGGCAATAGTCACAAAAAGCAATGTATACAACTCCTTTTGTGTTACAATTGCATGTGTGGTGTAGTTTTATTTCCTGGGGGATGGTATTCAATTTCAAAGAACGTCCTTGGTATATGTTTTACACTGTGTACAAGACCCATATTAAATCATGCCCTTAGGTTCTCTCTGAGAACTTGCAGCAATGTTTGTTGAATTATATCTCTCTCTAATCCTTCTTTTTTAATTTAAGTGTCTTTTATAACTGAATTGTGGACCCATCTGGGAAGCATTTTTTATTTGCTCATCACTTTCTATAAGTCTAGAATTATTGGTGAAGATCCATAGCCTAGGCAATATTTAATACACATAGTATACTCAAACTCTTTGGACCTGGTTACATTAAGGTTTTCATTTGCAATTCCTTTCCCTAATAAGGAATAAAATTTTTCATCTCTTTTTGCAATCACTTCATCTTTAATTCCATTTAACATAGATGGCAGTTAACCTCTATGAATAAATATATCCGGAATACTTTTATTTTTATTTCTATAAGGAATTGATTGTGATTTGAAACTATTCATGAATTACTGTATAAACCAGATTCAAAACTGCATGTATTTGTATTTTTAGTTAAAGCCACATCTAAATAATTAATTGTTGTTAATGAGTGACTGCATGTAAATTTTAAAAATTCTGTAGAAGAATTTAGAAATGTGACAAAGTTTTCAAGTTCAGTTTGACTGGCTTTCCAGATGATAACGATGTCATCCAAAAAGCATAAAAATGTCAGTCGTGCACATATAATCAATGTTAAATACATAATTTTGATCCCAATACCACAGGACAATATTTGCATATAGGGGCATAATTGCCACCCCCATAGCTACACCTGTAATTTGTTTATAAAATTCCTCCTCAAAAAAAAAAAAAGAAAATTATTGTTCAACACCAACTCCATGAAATCCACCAGCATGTTAACCTCACCATTTTGTGTTAAATTGCTCTGGATACATGCTTCCCCAAACCATTCAGTGCCAATGTGGTGAGGGACACAGGAAAACAAGTCAACACCACCAGTTGTAACTAGTACCCAGTCCTTCTTATATAGTTCCTCTTTTATGTGCCCCAAGAAATCCCATGAATCCTTCAAGATATATTGGAGTTTCTGTAAAAACTGCTTTAAAGTTCCATTTATGGATAAGGCCAGTGGGTGCATCTTAGAACTGGATGCAGCTACAATAGGACGCAAGGAGGGATTCTGTGAATCTTTATGAACTTTGGGGATGTCAAAGATAGCCATTGATATAGGTTTATCAACACTTAGAAATTTGTAAAGCTGGCACTCATTCTGTCCTTGATCAAACACATAAAAACTGCTTTAAATCTCCATCTATAAATATGGCCAGGGGGTGAGTCTTGGAACCAGATGCAGCTACAATAGGATGCAAGGGGGGATTTAGTGAATCTGTGAATTTTTGAGAAGCTAAAGATAGCCTGTATTATATATTTATCAACACTTAGAAATCTGTAAAGATTGCACTCAATATGTCCTTGATCAAACACATCTTTAAGATACAAGTCAAGTTTATAGTAAAAAATGTTTATTTCATTTCTAGATGCCCTGACACACCAAGCTCCATTATTAAGTAGTTCATACATTTTAGCTGAATAGTCTATGGCATCCATCAATACAATTCCACCCCCCTTGTCAGGTTTCATAATTTTAAGCTCACAGTTGTTACTTAAACTATTCATGAGACCATTCTTCTCTGGTCAAATTATTCATATTAAAACCTTTTCATTGAATGGTTTCCTAATATCTTTTTTACATAGTCTTTCAAATAAGAGCAGCATGGAGTGTAGTGGGGGAGGGGGGTTAAAAGTAGCAGTTCTAGAAAATGTTATGGGATCATACCTATACATTCTTGAAAAAATAATTTGTTTTAATTCGCTAACATATAATTTCAACTCTAACAAGATATCACCTATGTCTGTAGAAATTTTGGGAACAAAAGTAAATCCCTTGCTAAAAAACTCACTGATAGGTTCATAAGTATAATTAAAAAATTTAAAACTTTGGTGTTTCAAAATAACAGAATAAGTAAAATTAATAGATGCGTTAAAAAAAATCCCTGAGTATATTGTGAGCTACATGGTTATTAATATTGTCATTTAGTAACATCCTCGCCTCTGTCAATAATAGTTACATTTGGCATGGTGTTGTGTGAAGTTCCTATTGGACTCGATCTGTGTGTGGATCTGGCTGCCCAGATTATAAAGAACTTACAGGGTTAACAACAGAATGCTAGCTGGTATCCTCATACTGCTCTTGAATGCTATTAAGATTACAACCCCTCTGGTAGATTACATCATTTTGGTCATTAGTGTAATCTAAAGGTAAATCTAAATTATTTAACTAGCAAATAGGATAAGCTGTCCCATTTAGACATTCATGTTCATCCCTAATCAGTTTTTTTATATTTCCTGTTTTTAATATGACCAGTCTCAGTCTCAATATTCTTCAGCACGTTGTTATAATTAATAGAAATAATTTGGAACATTAAATCTTTTTTAAGGGATGATTCAAGTTCATTCATTTCCACACGCAGCTTGTCCATCTCCTTTTCCTTGAACCTAATAAGAATCCTAAATATTTTTAAACCACATTCATCGAACGCTGTTAGCAGCTCATTTAATAAACCTGTATCTTGTGTAATGCCATTTGGAAATTTTCAAACCCTTAGCCCCTTAGGAACTCTTTGGTGTGTCACACACTCCTTCAAATATACATTCCCGGGGATTCATGAAGCTCGGCGCAAGGACAGCTTTAGTCTTGCACCAACCGTGCAGCATAGAGATGGTGCAGTAGCACCATATGCATATTAATGAAGGTGCGCTGCCACCACATCCACATGCATAGGAAATGTGCATGAGTGCATGGGGAGTGTCCAAGTGCCGCACGGAGGCATGGACATGTCGGCTGTTTACGTGCAACCTAAAATGCTGAATAGTACAGCCTGCCTCCAACAGTAATCACAACTATCAGTGTCCATGGATACTGAAATGTATGCAAAGCATGCACGACAGTTTTGCGAACACAAAAATAAGAAGCAAACACAAATGCACGTAGCTGAATATTGATTCCCCATCCCTCAAACAAATGACATTTAAAACCCTGTGACCGTATTCTATTGTAGTGTTGATAGTTATACCAAGTGGAAGCAAAACACATCGTGTTAGCGTGCCGCCAATAGCTAAGTCTAACCCAATGGTCAGGGGTTACCACCTGTCCCACATTGTAAGGGACAGTCTCCCTTTGGGCAGTTGTGTCCATACTAAAACCATTATAAATGTAAAATATCCTGCGATTGTAGGACATAATTATGTCCCACATCTTATGTAATAGTCACATACAATAGTTATTTCTGTATTTAACATACCTACATGTTACAAGTAACAGAATAAGCAAGTAAATGAAACAGAAGAAGCAGTTAAACTGCTGCAACAATAAGCTTACATTTAGGCATAAAACAAAAGTACTATCCATTGTACTGACCGTGGGTATGTGTTGGTCTGTAAAATCTAATGTGTGTCCCGAATATATCCTATCCTGGCCATATGAAAAGGTGGCAACCCTACCAATAGTCAGAGCATTTGCCCATAATCTGCCCATTTGTGGTTCAAGGCGTTCTTGTCAGGATGGGCCAAAAATGAATGAGTATTAGCCGGGTCTACCTACCATGTCATTAAACATAAGTATTTGCGTGTACCTATGTGTGTGATGTACAGCATGTGGAAGGTGAAAAATGCTAGGGTAGTCCTCACAACAATACAGGTACAAGAGATATGTAGTGTATGCAATGTGTTCCCTGGACCGTGCCATGGGCCATCAACCAGAGAAGGGATGGAAGGATTGTGTGGAATATGGGTGTGGGGGGGATGGGTAATATAATAATTCACCAAGAGGAGACTGTGTTGGATGCACAATAGGTGAACTGGAGGTGTATGAGGGAGCAGTAGGTGAATCTGAAAGAAACACAAAGAACAAACATACACATCCGCAATACAACGTGACAGGCCATACTGTAGAACACAATCCCACAAACATATGAATATTAAAATGTGCAATACACATGTACAGAAACGTCACTGGCACATACCCACATAATGGTCTGGCCTGAACTGAGCCATTCAACCACAATACATTTGGATGCATAATTGAATACCCATCATCCCCTCTACAGCACACAACCCCCCCCATTCCTGAACGTCCACCAAATCCAGCCATACTCGAGAAGCCAGCTTGGCGCAGCCATATCTGCACATAGTGACCACTACTCATATCTAGTAGGCAGTCTCACCATAGGCAGTCTCAGGATTGCAAACTATGTATCCCTTGCATGTATAACCCGATCGCATTTTCATAAATCCAAAAATATCGAAGGTTATTGGTCTGTTCAATTTTTGGATATCCCTCATGGGATAAGTATCCTGTGTAAACATCAGACTTGGTGTCACAACACAATGTCCAGTCCTGTAGACATCTGGACACAAGTTGTATGTGCAGTAGTGGTTCACAAGACTGCTCAGCCTCCAGTCGGTCATGCAGAACCTACTACCCGAGATTAAACACCTGACCATGATACACAGCTTCCCACATGCATTATCGAGAATATATACTTTACATATTCGCATAGTGGCAGTTGGATATAGGGTGATTAAGGCGCTGACGTAAGCAGGGTACCTCCTGCCCCACTTTGTGAGGGACAGTCCCTGTTTGGGTAGGTGTGTCCTGACCAAAAAAAATACAATGGCAAATGTCCTGTGATTGTAGGAAATAATCATGTACCATGTTTCATGTAACAGTTGCATAAAACAGTTATTTCTGTATGTAAAATACGTAAATCTTACAAGAAACAGAGTAAGCAACTAAACTGCTACAAGAATAAGCTCTCATCTAGGAAAATAAGTAAAGTTCTAAACCCTGTACTGACTGTGAGTATGTGTTGGCTGACAAATCTGGTGTGTCCTGAATATATCCCATCCTGCCCATATGAAAAGGTGGCAACCCTACCAATGGTCAGAACATTCACACAATAACTGGCCAGCCTCTTAATCCCCCCTAAAACCAGTGACCTTTGGAGGAAAGGTGGTGAATTACACTGAATGAATAATGACAATAATTAAGAGTAATAGACGTCTTTTACTTCAGAAAATAAGTATTAATACATATGCTCTGATTCTGTCAACTTTTCAAGTTAATAGTACTAATATTTTAAAAGTGTCCGTGATTGTCCCTGATTTGTCCTTGCCTTGTCCCTGTTACTGTTGAAATTAGTCCCTGAGTGGTTGAGAGGTCCGTACACATATGTACACCAACCAACTGTCACCTTTGTTGCCAGTACTGTTGAATACTTGAAGTGAAGTCATATATCCTAGCTACCATCCATGCGGAATGTACCATGGGTGGTGTAGTGGTCAAACTGGTGACTAAGGTGTGTCTGTTTATGGGTCCAAG
>NC_056744.1:283312411-283414911 GCF_019279795.1 Protopterus annectens
AGACTGAGCATATGTTAGTGGGAGGTCCAATAAACAAACGTCTACCTCCATCACCCCCCTAGCTACGCCAGTAAGACATACAGACACGCAATTAAGGTAAATACACTGCTACTTTCCAGACCACTGGCAGGAAACTACCATTGGGAGAGATCTGAAAGGTCTACACTTTAAACATGGATCACGGGGTTCTTTGTGGGACACCAACAATTTCCCTTTTAGGCAACCCTATGATGATCGATGCAACCAGGATGTAGCTGTACACGCAACAGTTGGTTGTGCAAGTCTGATAACACATGGGTTGACAAAACGTACGATGTGTCCTGACACGGGGAGAGTGAGCAGTGTGTAGGGGTGTGTTCATACCCCAGCTGCGCTCACAGTAAGGATGAGTGCTGTAGAGGGATGTCAGGTAGGGGAATCATGGACCTAAGTGTGCAGGTGTTGGTTGGCAGAGATGTATTAGGCTTGCCCCTTGGAAGTAATTAATATTCCTATGTGGGTATAGCAGACGCCCATACCTCCCAAACCTTAAGAGCACATCTACTGGATAGTCCGTAACCCATTGGGGGAACACATAGGGACTATATCAGTGAACTGTACCCGATTATCATGGGCGTCCATGATTATGAATCAGAATCTAACACAGTCCCAACTAAACCCTTTCAGAACTAGTGATATTAGGTGGACAGGTGGCAGAATACATGTAATGACTAATGACAATATGTATGAGTCATAAACAGCATGTACCTCGACAAATGTGTATGGATACATATGCTCTGGGACTGTCAATGTGTCAGGTTAATAGTACCAATCATCTAAATGTGTCCCTGAGGGTGTTATGCAGTGTCCCTGATTCAGTGTTCATTCTCCCCCATTCGTATGTGAGGTCTGCTAGTGATGGAAACCACTTATTCCGCCAACTACCTTAGGTAGATGATAGCATAAGAGGTAGGGGTTACCACCTGTTCACCTTTGTGAGGGACACTCCCCTTTGGGCAGTTGTGTCCTGCAAAATAAATGTTAGTATGGCACATGGCCTGTGATTTAGGGCAAAGAATCCATATATTGTCTGTAGTGGTTGCATAAAACGATTATGTTGTATCTGAAACACCTAGATGTTATAGGAAACAGTATTAGCAACTATAATGCTACAAGAATAACCTTTAATTATGGAAACCGGTGAAGTAGTCTATTTTCTACTGGCTGTGGGTATGTGTTGCCTTGCCAAATCTGACATCTCCACATATAGGTCGTATAGGGCTGACAACTTTCCAAATGGCCAAAGTGGGACCTGCTCCATAGAAATGTCAGACGTACCAGGTCAGAACATACCTACAGCTGTGCACAGTACAGAACTATATGTATTTGCACAAATAAAAGCTTAGTCTAGTAGCAGTCCAGTTGCTTATGCTACTTCACATAACATTTAGAAGTGTCACATATACAATAACTGTTACATGCAACTATTAGAGAAACGTAGAATATAATATTGTCCTGCAATCAGGACATTTGCTATGTCTTGATTATTTTCACATGACACATATGCCTAAAGAGGGACTGTCCCATGCAAAGTGGGACAGGTGTTAATCCTAAAGTCTCACCTCGGCCAATTTAAAAGGTGGCAAACCTACAATAGGTATATGGTAGCATGACCCGGCAGACGGATGTGGGTCCCAAAACACATTTACTTGTCTGCATTGCAGAGTATCGGTTCCCATGTATCAGCCAGATGGGAGCAGATTGTATAAGGAACACGCATATAATATGATTAACTCACTGGACAGGCTGCCGATTCTGTACAGTCAAACATCATGCCGTCGCCTAATGGTCAGCCATACCCGATACTGTTATCATGAAGTCCAATGTAATAGTCATCACAAGGGATCGCGCCCACCTGGCGTGAGTGACACATGCAAGCACCAATGTCAGTGCATGTGCAAGTGAGGGAGCGAGCGGGTGTAAGCGTATTTGGCTACGAGTATGCGAGTATTGCACTGGTAAAGAAATGTGGAGTCTAACCAAGTGTAAGAAGCTCTAACCAGAGGTCAGCAGTGCTTAACACCACACAAACCCATGCACAACCGCTCCCAACTGCTTCAATGTGCCTTACTCACTCTGTATCCAATGGGCTTGTTCTGGCCGCAAACAAATAACCATCCTTTGCAAGTGTTGGTAGCAACACCCTGCGCACACAGCTAATGTGAATTACCAATACAGCATAGCATATATACAGACAATAGACAGTACCACACACATACCATACAGCAAGTCATCCAACAGTATAGCAATGTACCGGCAGATATGTCCGGACCACTGCTGTTTGCAGACCTGGCCATCTTGTGTTTACGTGTGTGAGAATGCCCAGTATGACCATTCCGCATGTTGTCGACTGACATTGCCATCATTCCTTCATGTGTTTGAGCATGCCCAGTATGGCCAACTGTATTGTATGTGTTACATGTCCAGGTAGTCAGTACTGTGGTGCTGACCTCTGCGTTGTACACTGACAGGTGGCATACTGTGTCTGCAGGGTATCCATAGGTCATGTGGCATTGACTGTTGCTACATTTCTGCACAGCGTGTGGGGACATCCAACTGTATCCACATTCCTACACAGCACTGGGGGGGGGTGCACCTGACTGTTGTTATATGTGTACATTGGAAGGGGGGCACACATGACACTTGTAAACTTTTGCTACTACTGTACTGGTATGTCAGGTACTCCATTTCAGTGTGTAGACCTACCTATTGTGCTGGCTAGAGGCATACCAGTGTCCTCCAGATCTCAGCTTTAATTACCAACATATTAGTTCCAGCCATCCTAGCCTTCACAACCTATATCCAACTGCCTGGCCTGCTGTAGTCTGTCTGTGTGGGTCTGTGGGGGTGGGGGTCATCCATTGGTCATATTCAGAGACCATAGTACAGCATTTGTCTGTGTTGGTCTACACCTGTCCAGCTGGTTGAGACTTGTGAGGGCTGTATGGACACACATGATGCTCAGCTCATTACCAGCAGTGGGTTATGACACCCTGTGTACTACTGGCTACTATGGCAACCCCAGTATGTGCTACAGATGTCATGGTGCTACTATGGACATCTACTGTCTGCTGCCTTAACATTCGGCCACCAAATTCTCTTGCATGCTCACATACATACCATAGCTACAGGTAACAACACATTCTAATACAACTGCCATTTGGTACATTGATTGACTTTCCTTGAGGGTGTGCCAGACCTGAGGATGGTGCTGGAGGGCTGCCCATGTCGGATGCACATAGTGTACTTCCTATACAAGGCTGAGAACAGGTAGTGTCATGTTTGGCATCCCTTTTACTGTCTTTGCGAGTCAGAGAGGGTGACATTCCCTGGGTACCTACTGTGTCAGTGCATATGCTATGCATTGCCTCTTTGCCAAGGTCAGGTCATAGTGGGCATGCCTCCTTCCACCTACTGGGTCTGGCTCAGGTTATTCCTTCTCTGAGTCACTCTGTGCCTGTACAGGCCTTGGCATTGGTGGAGGGATGTCTGGCCCTTCCCCATGCTGTTCCTGCTGCAGCTGTTTCCATAGGATCATATTGTGTAGCATAGTACATACCATAAAAATGTGGGTGCATGTAGCTGGTGAATACTGCAAGGCTCCACCGGATGTGTCCAGACACCAGAACCGTGACCTGAGCATCCCAAACACACGCTCTATTATATGTCTGGCCTGTGCGTGTGCCTCATTATGGCATAGTTGTTCAGGTGTGTGTGCATTTCTGATGGGTGTCATGAGTCATGGCTCCAGTGGGCACCCAGCATCCCCCACTAGGTGACCATAGGGGATGTCCATATTAGCAAAGCTGTGGTACAACTGCATCAGATGCCATTCATTGGAATCGTCATAGCTTCCAGGACAGCCAGCACACACATTCAGTATAATGCCCTGGGCATCGCATATGACCTGGCAGTTGATGGAGGGGATGCCCCTGTGGTTAATGTAGGCCCTACCCTGCTCACTGGGTGGTGCTTTGATGCATATCTGCATTCAGGCTATAGCACCCACTACCCCAGTGTAGTCTACCATTTGGTGGAAGAGATGCATATTGCTGGTCAGCACCTCACGTGTGTTGAGGAAATGTATGTGCTCACTGGCATGTGGTGACATGGCATCCAGGAACTGGTGGAATACCCTGGATTCAGATGCCTGTAAGATCCCCATGATATCCCCAGTTGTGCTTTGGGATGTACCTGTGGCTAGTATACCTAGGCCTACACATACCTTGGTATCCACTGGGATGTGTTCCCCTCGGCCTGTTTGATGTGTCACGTGTGGCCGGCACAGTTCAACAATCTGCTGTAGGAGGTCTCTGTCCACCCCATAGCGTTCCACTATCTCCAGCTCATGTAGGCCCTGGTAGGTTACCCTGGGTCTGTACAGCCTTCTCTGTCTCCTCACTGAGGGTTGTTCAGCAGCATTCACATCCTCACCACCCTCAGCCTCCTGCACATGTTGGTCTATGTTGCCTGCTGCAGCCCTTCTCATTTCGTTGGATTGTTTTGTAAAATTTCCCCGCATGTAATACACCAGTGGTGTATAGTGTGGAAAAACCCGAGGGTATGGTGCTTGCTCACTTTATCGTACTGTTTTGGGCTGGGCTGGGCCTGTAATCTGCTGATTGTGATAATTATCACCTGTTTGCCCAGCTTGTTCACCTTGACTACTCTCCTACTGCTGTTGTCCCTCCCAATTGCACTAGGCAGGTATAGACACACCACTAGCTTAGGCGTGCTAAGCCTGGAGCAATCCCAAGACACAGGGCTCCAATCTACGTACAGTATGCTTGACAACCCCCCCCACATGCTTTCACCTATATTCGAGTCCAGTACCCGGCTAGCTATACACATGCACTCTTGGGATCTGCATCACACCCTGGGGATAAATGAGATTCACTATTTCCACCTCATTTGCATAGTATTGTCTTCTAATGCATAGTTACATGACCCATACTGAGCCTCCCCAAAAATAACCACTGCTTACTGTCGCGCAGACCCACACACAACTGGTTAAAATCACCTTACTATCACCGTATTCAATGCCCCTTGTTCTACCCAGCAACAAAACAACCGGCCTCTGCATGGCTTGAAACCGGGACCATGCACACCACAGATGATGTGCTTTACCACTAAGCCATGGCAGATTAACATACATCTGAGGTGATCACGTACGGATCATCCAGCACATGCAGTCAACAGTATAGGACATGTATTCCATCATGTAGATTTATGTGTGCTAATGTCCACATATGTATATATATATATATATATATATATATATATATATATATATATATATATATACATATGTACTTATACACACACATAGGTAGATATAGAATATATATCTCAACAGCGGACCAAGTGACACCAAAGCATTAGACAAGAATGAAAAGGAAACCACATGCACCTACTGCATTATGTACTGGTGTTAATATCAAGGTAAATGTGTTTCTCTGTGTCACACGGGTTCAGACTGTATTAAGAGTAAGATTAGGGCTGCTGACATTACTCATCAGACCTATTGCCGAATGTATGTGTATGTCTTGCCAACCCAGTCTCTTGGCCGATTATAACATTTATGGCCACTATATAGGAAAACAACAAAAAACACTCCTCAACACATCCAGTAGTTAGTCACTCACAGATACCAACACATAGGATATGACTGCCAAACACACACACCTCTCATGCCTTAGAATAGAACACTGACCTAACTACCTTATCACACTACAGCATCATGCAGTTACAGAACATGCTACTGAGATTACTGGGACACAGCACTCCCAGAAGTATACTTCTAGGTGGGTAACATCATCAGAAATGGCAAAGTTGGTGATAGGGATTGTATGGAGTGTGAGCAGTCTTAAAGCATTATTCTGTCCCCAGGCAGATGGTGACACACACACACACACACACACACACACACACACACACACACACACACACACACACACACACACACACACTTGGCATGGCTGGGATTAGAACACTGACCTAACTACCTTTTCACACTATAGCATTACGCAGTTACAGAATGCACTACCAAGATTACTGGGACACAACACTCCCAGAGGTGTACTTCTAGGTGGGTGACATCATCAGCAGTGGCAAAGTTGGTGATACTGATTGTATGGAGTGTAAGCAGTCTAAAAGCATTATTCTGTCCACAGGCAGATGGAGACACACACATACACAGATGGCATGGCTGGGATTAGAACACAGATCTAACTACTTTATCACACTACAGCATTACACAGTTACAGAATGCACTACCAAGGTTAATGGGATACAACACTTCCAGAGGTGTATTTCTAGGTGGGTGACATTATCAGCAATTGCAAAGTCGGCGATAGGGATTGCATGGAGTGTGAGCAGTCTAAAAGCATTATTCTGTCCCCAGGCAGATGCAGACACACACACACACACACACACACACACACACACACACACACACACACACACACACACACAGTTGTCATGGCTGGGATTAGAACACCGACCTAACTACTTTATCACACTACAGCATTACACAGTTACCGAATGCGCTACTGAAATTACTGGGACAAAATACTCCCAGAGGTGTACTTCTAGGTGGGTGACATCATCAGCAATGGCAAAGTTGGCAATAGGGATTGGATGGAGTGTGAAAAGTCTAAAAGCATTATTCTGTCCCCAGGCAGGTGGAGACACACACACAGTTGGCATGGCTGGGATTAGAACACCGACTTAACTACCTTATCAGACGACAGAATTATGCAGTTACAAAACATGCTACTGAGATTACTGGGACACAACACTCCCAGAGGTGTACTTCTAGGTGGGTGACATCATCAGCAATGGCAAAGTCAGTGATAGGGATTGTATGGAGTGTGAGCAGTCTAAAAGCATTATTCTGTCCCGAGGCAGACGGAGACACACACACACAGTTGGCATGGCTGGGATTAGTACACCGACCTAACTACCTTATAAAACTACAGCATTACGCAGTTACAGAATGCACTACCAAGATTACTGGGACACAGCACTCCCAGAGGTGTACTTCTAGGTGGGTGACATCATCAGCATTGGCAAAGATGGCAATAGGGATTGTATGGAGTGTGAGCAGTCTAAAACCATATTTCTGTCCCCAGGCAGACGGAGACAAACACACGCCAGTGGTGGGATCAGGACAACTGCCTATCTACGGACCACTATTACAATACTACATAGATATGAGCCGTGCCACAGACACTACACCTTTCAAGACTGTCAATATGACCTTCTAGGAATGGGGACATCGACATGGATGCTGGAAGTTATGATGTACATACCTGTGAACCTGTGTGTTCAATGTAGGAATCCATCCTGAAGTGGGGTATGGCCATCTGTTGACTGGACGACTACTATCGCTATACAGGGTTACAATGGCCATGCCCATACACATAGAGGCACATAACCAACATAAGGTGTCACTGGGCATGCTCATACACTTAGTAGCACACAGCTGTTTGGAATGAACTATGTGTCCATCTACACAACGTTATACTGGGCATGCTCACACACTTAGTAGCACAGGGCTGTTTTGTATGCACTCTGATTCTAAACACGGAAGGGCACAGTGGCCATGCTATTACAGTTAGACATGAACAACACATTGTAATGGACTCTGATGATGATAGTTGTCATTGATAGCAGAAACGCTGCATTACATATATCTGACACCGGTCTTCTACACAACATCTGCTGCTGTCCGTCACTTAGATGTACCAATCTAAACCTGGCACACTACTATCACCCATGGTGATGCCCTGCCAGGAGTGGCTACTTCACCCATATAGTGCCATTCATAGGTTCATAGGTTCATAGGTTCATACTAGGCTATCTGCCCTAGGGCATTTATAAGCCTAGCCAGATTGTGTTTGGCTTTCACCACCCATTTTAAATTAATTTTGCTATGCCCTTTTTTGAGGTTAGTATACTGTGCCTCTGTCTAACAGTGACACAGAAGTGATACCCGGGGTAAACCTACGATCCCCCATCCACTCATCAAGATTCCTCTTGAAGAGAGTCAGTGAGGGACTCTGCCTAACCTGGACTGGAATTTTATTCCAGAGTGAAGGGAGCCTCTGGGTTATGAATCTGTCCCTTCAGCATGTCCTATTTATTTCAGTGCTGAGGTTCAAGTCTCTCGAATGCATAGCTCGATGGGATTTGGATTTTCTGAGGTGTAGCATGCCCATTAATTCCGGGTTGGACATGGCTTTATACGTCAGGCACAGATCGCCTCTGATCAGGCGGTATGCCACTGAGTAGAGCTGGAGTTTCTTTAACCGGGCAGCATATGGCATCTGTTTGAGCCCTTTGATCCTCTTGGTGAGGTACTTTTGGGGTCTTTCCAGTTGCTGCAGGTGTCTGGTAAGGTACATCCTAAAAGGGGCATTGTACTCAATTATGGGCCTGATGAGGGATGAGTAAAGAGGCACGATGACCTCCCTGATCTAGATGTGAATCCCTTCATGATTAGGTGGGCTATATAAAATGTTTTTCTAACCACTTTGGCCACGTGGTTGTCAAATGAGAGATTGCTATCAACTTGGGTCCCCAGGTCCCTAATTACATCTTCCGTACTTAATGGATTACCACCTATGTGGTAATTTGTGGGCACTTTGTTTTTGCCAAAGGGGATGACTATACACTTTTTGGCATTTAGCTTGAGGCCATGGCTCTGGCACCAGTTGTCTGTTTCTATGAGGCCCTTTTGGAGAATGCTTGTGTCATCTGGAGAGTCGATTATGGCACCCAGTTTGCTGTCATCTGCGAACTTGGTCAGCCACAGTCCTTCCGTGTTGGCCTGTACCTCCGAGAAATATATACCGAACAAGAGAGGTCCCAGGACTGAGCCTTGTGGGACGCCACTTGTAACTGGTTTAGATATAGGTGTAATTGGTTTGGTTTGTAACTGGTTTCATAGTCGAAAGTCCTGAGACCAGGTTAACATCCTGGCACCTAGAGGACAACTGCATTGTATGTGTATGCTAAACAGTGCTAGATGTGTAGCATTCGCAATCACAGCTGCCCAATGTAGATCCAACAATGGGGAATACTGACATCTGTGCAGTGAGGATCACCTGGCTGAAGGCTCAGTTGTGCACAATAGCACTACCACCGGATACCTCGGATACAGACATGTGGGCCATAACACAGGTATGGACTGCTGCAAGTGGTGGTGTCCCCACATACATGAAGGCCACTCACATGTACTGACCAGTACACCCTCAAAAGGCATCAGAGATGTGTCAGGTGCAGATCACAGTGTCAAAAGCTGCGTTCTAGGATGTAGCCCTCAGACATCACCATGTCCTTGGACCAGCAACACACATCCATACATGTGGTAGAACATATAATAGTACAACACCATATGACCCATGAGCAGTGGACTGTACCTAGCTCTACATCAACTGTGCAGTCTACCCATGTACTGACACAGTTGCATCATGTGTTATGCAATGCAATGATACCACTGTTTCTAACCAGGTCAGCTGTACACATAACAGGGGCCTTGGGTCATATACAGCAGTAACAGATGACTGTTGCTGTACACCAGTAAACACCCTCATGTTTGGATATGACATACATATACCTGCCGTGGATATGTACATGCCACACACAACACATATGTATATAGCATAGCTGTTGCTGTCCTTCGTGCAGACAGGTGGCTACAGCAATTACACACACGCACATGGATGGTAGGTCCATAGCTGTTGAATGCTAACAGTACATAAGGTGTGATATCAATGTTGACTGAGTTAACATTCCCTCTGTACTGGCTACCCATGACAACTATCATATCATACAACAGTCCATGTGTCATGTATGTCATCACACATGTCCACCAATTGCAATGCCTACAAACATGGCTAAATGACAGGAATGTAGGACCTACAGACATGTACATGTAGTCGTGTGCATTCAGTTACCATGCATGTGCAGTAGCTGATGTTTGCAGGTGACGTATGTCTTACTACAACATGCAGTTGCAAAGCAGCCCCATCATTGCCAACTGTATATGGTGATATACTCACAGTATGGTACGATGTACATCAGGTATGGACAGATGTGTGGACATAACTAAGTGGTAGGCCATCTTTGCAGATGGATGTTTGGTGAGGACAGCTCACAGGTGTGTCACAAGCAGTCCTACAATAACATGTGCAAACACTAAGCTATGTTTCTGTTAATTGAAGGGGAACACATACAACCTACACCGCGGTCAGGGTGTTACTGACTGTAAATCACTTGACACCTGTAACACTTAAGACCTCCCATGTGCATATATCAGCACAATTGCCAAAGGTAGTGTCGGTGCACATTGTAATGCGGGCGATACTGCTGCATGTCTGTCATACATATCATAAAATAGCAGGTGTTTGATTCACAGTACTGCCATGTGTGTTTGCTTGTGTGTCCATATATGCCATGTATGATGGGGAATACATCCCAATTGTTACTCACTCTCCTGTACAATGTTGTAGAGGTCTGTACATACTGCATTGTAGAAAGCAAGACATAGGCAGGGGTGGGGTGTGTATCACACACATGTGAGCTATCTGTATGTGCATGACATAGGTGCATTCAATTGTGGACTCCACAGTGTGTGTGTGTGTATGTATGTATGGCTCTCTGGTCCATGGAGTGAGGATGTATGTTACCATTGTGAACAGATAGGACCCCTAACCCCTCCAGGTGATGCAATCTAATACCCTGTTGATGCCGTTGATCTTAGGCATTACTGACTACCTGTACATGTGTATTCTCTGTGTCACATCATGTAGGTGCACAATACTGTAATGGTGATTACCACATAGGCAGGGCTCATCACCTCAACACTATCAAGTGTGTTTGTGTTACAGTGTCATTGACCCCATGAGTGTGGGCGTGTTACTGTGTGTCTGAATACATGTGTGTGAATTCCTGTGTGTGTGTGTGTGTGTGTGTGTGTGTGTGTGTGTGTGTGTGTGTGTGTGTGTGTGTGTGTGTGTGTGTAGTTGTGTGTTCTCATCCTGTAATGTGAATGTGTATTACTGCTACACAGTGAGGCCTCAAGCTATCAACTGGTGTCTACCCTTGTCTTCAGCTAGACTGTTATGTAAACTCCCCACCCCATGTAACTGTACCTGTGATGTCACCCTGCATGGATGTCACATCTCTAGCTACTGTAGCTTAGTACACAGCTCCCATGCTCCTGGATCAGTAGATGTGTAGACATCTTTGGAATGGCAGCCTTTCTATCAGTGACATTGAAGCTATGAATAGCATGCTGGTATTGCCATACATGCCTGTAAGTAGTCCACATTTACACATGGGAAGCTAACTGCAAACAGTGACACTCAATAGCACATGCAATTAGACCTGAAGGAGGGAAGCATGACATCATGACCAACATGCTGTTACTGTTGTTACCAAGACACATACTGTGAACAGAAAACAATGCATTCTAAACCTGTACTACATGGTATGTCTGCTGCGTGTCAACAGTACACAACAATTGTAATCTACACTTATCTCCCTATTCTGTTCACCCTGTGCATCAGACCATATGAGCATGTACCTGCACCGATGGTGTGGATGATAGGGATGCAGCACAGGCATCATCATATGCACAGGGTGATAATGTTTGCCAGGGGCCTAGGCTGCACCAGTGGATGACATTGTGTGTGTGGGTTAGGGCCTGTGATCTAATTGGCCATGTGTGGTTGTTATGCATGTGTGTGTTGCAGCACCCTACAGATGTTTCTGGTGTGTGCGTGTCTGTGTGCAGCACACAGTTCTGCCATGTGTCTGACCTACACAGGGGTATTATTGACAGCTCCAGACTGTACAGACCAGGTTTTGCAGCTCACGGTGTCTGGGCACGTCCATGTGACCTGTGCCTGCCAGGGGTTGCATGGGCACTATCAGGCAGAGGTCCAGATTGGGTACTGTCCAATGACACATGTCCACTGGAACTGTGTCCCCGTTGGGACCGTCCAGGGCCACGTGGCCTGCTGTGTCCAGGTGTGGACAGCGCAGCCCCAGTTGCACTGCTGCTGCTACCGCCACTATGGGAGCAGGCATATGAGGTAGCTCATTCACATAGACCTGCACCAGGTGACGTTGCTGGCCTACGTCCACGTGCCCTACTCCTCACTCCTACCAGATGTTCCAGCACAGACAGCTCACACTTGCAGATTGTCATGCCACTGTCAAGGATTCCAACCATGTCACCCAATTGTCTGTCCAAAACCTCAGCAATCTGCTGTTGAGCATTTGCCATTGCCTGGATGTTGTTGTTTAAAGAATGGATAGCAGCCCTCTGAAGCCTCTGCCCTTCTCTGTTCTGCCATTCAGCATGTGCCTGTGCTGCCATTACAGCCTGAAACATGTGTCTGGTGACACCAGCTGCTGTGTTCTGTCCTGCAGGAGCATGTCAGCCAGAGGTCCTCCTACAAGCAGCACTGGCCACATGCCTGTGTGGCCCATCTCTAGTCATTTGCCTGACACCATGGTGTGAATACACACCTTCCATAGCCACCACACTTTCCTGTTCCAAGCTACCACATGACAACTGTCCTTCTTCTATGGCCACTGGTGATGGGGTATGTGTTGGCATGAGATCTGTGTGTGGGGATGAGATTGATATAGGTGGAATGGCAACCAATAGCACAGATTCAGCCCCTGACAACCATGCCTGTGCCTCAAGCATATGTTCATCATCACTGCTAGAGTCTGTGGGGACACTAACATCAGATGGACCGCAGGAGGGTAATGCACCTACATCACCTGTGAGGGCAGACAAAGACTCTACATTACAATACAGACACACACAGTCACACACAGACACACGCAGACACACAACATGCATGTGATTTGACAGAAGGCATGCAACATGCATGTGATACAGCAGACGGCATGAAGCTCAGACAATAATAGTGGTAGTTATCATACATCCCTGGGTTGCACACAACAGCATGCATGTGTCATAGCAGAAGCCATACATTTCACACAATCATGGTAGTAAGCATGCATCCCTGCATTACACCATGTGGACCAGCACAGGTTAACAGTACACATGGCTGATGTTTGGCATATGACCTTGACATTAACATGTAGTATGACATGTAATCTGCTGACATGCACATTGATATGCATACATGTTTAACACAATGGTATCCTGTCACATATACAGTGGGGTAATGGTGTCACATTGCAGTGTTGTCTGTCCCCCCTACAGATAAAATGCACATTTAGCAAATGTGCATGACCATTGCAGGGTATTATGAGGTGTCTATATTGCTATACAGTGCGAATTACAGACATAGTGCATAGCCATAACTGTGAGCATAAACAATACATATATACTGTGGATTGTGACCCACATTGCTGAGGTGTATACACACTAAACCATGATGTGGAATGTGTGACACAGGTCACCGAAGGCCATACGGATGACTCCTCTGCACATCTGCAAACATATTTTAGCTGCCTGGCAACCATGTCCACACATGGCAGACTTGTCAATACACCATGTCCCACATGACATTTGTGTACCACACACACGAGGTGCAAGGCTGACAGTGATGTCTAACAGCAGCAAGGGAAATATACTGTATCTGTGGCCTGATGTGGTTGTCTGTGTATGTATGTGGATGCTGTACAGGTGACTGCTGTCATGCTGTGACACAGTCATGATGTTCAACACATCTTATGTGGTCGAATGATGTTACGCCTCCACAAGCTGTGCACAAGCCTGTAGGATGTCCAGTGTTCCACATCTGCAATATAACCATTCAACAAAGGCTATAGTTGGACCATGTGTAGCCAATATACAACAGGGTGTACACACAAACACATCACATCTACTGTGTGTTGCTACATGTCTCTGGCCATTCTCCATGGCCATGTGTGAACATGTGTTGGCCAAATGGTTGTGATGGCCACCCATCTCACATGTCTGTGTTGTCCCATATGATATACACCCATAGATGTCATATACTCCACTGTCCACAGGGTTATGCAGATGAAGCGTTGTATGTTTGGTATGTGGGGTATGTTTTATGGGATAGTGAGACAATGTTGCAGCTGGCCCACTACATGTCATGGACATGTCAGATGGCACATCACAATGTGTGTACTCATAGCAGGGGCATAATCCACAATGGTGAATCCTGTGGGCTGCCCATACTCCAGCTCACTGTGTAGTACTGTTTGTGTACCCCACATGTGTAGTTCTGATGTGTAGTACATGTTCCTACATTGAACAACACTTCCATCGTTGAATGCACAGCTGTCCACACATCTATCAATGACAGTTTCTGAGGTTTCATGTCGGTGTTTCAATTAGTTTGTAAGTATTGCACATGGATAGCCATTGTGATGGATTGCATATGTGACCTGTATATTGTGACCGGATCATACATTATGTGTACGTGTTAAATGGCCACATGGCGAATAGATCTGTGCATTAACATGCCTGATACTTATAACTGTCTCACCTGCAATGGCCTGCTGTCTTAGCGGAACGCCAGAGGTACCTATATAGGGGTGACACAGCAGTATGATCATTATCCATGCCTGTATGACAGCTACAGGGTGCAATGTGCATGTTAACATATTCACCAGTACAATAGGATATACTATGGAGTATGCACATGTGCATACACAGAGTAGCATACTATAGTATGCGGCATGTGTGTATACATGCCTTGCATATGATATTACATTACATATTGTACAGTGACACATGCAACTATATGGGATATAATAGTTATATGTGCAGTAGTGACTTACCAGGCAACTCCAGGCTCAGTAGTTGAGAGACACCCACCTTCACGATGTCAGCTAAGGCTTGTGGATGCTGTTCTGCCAGTGTCCCCAGGTTGGCCAGTAGCTCCTCAGTATGTGTGAGTGGGGGCTGGGTTGGTGACCCACCACCTGTTGCACCTTGTTCCCTGGTGATTGCATTCGCATGCTGTTTCACACATCTGATTAGGTCCGTGCAGTGTCTGCGCACCTGCTGGTATGTGCGGTTATGGCCACCCACATCATTAACCCTCCTGCAAAGTTCCTGCCACAGGTCATCCTGCTGCTGTGCATCCTGTGGCACATGGCTAAACAGGACATCATAGTTGTCTTGGAGGTAAGATATAAGGGCCTCATCCTCCAAGCATGTATAGGCTGCTAGCATTGCTTGCGGCATATCTGGAAGACATAATGATGGAGACAGGTCACAGTATCTCAGAGATGCACAGAGATACAGCTGCACATACATGTGTATCACATTTATTACATATAAATAGTTGTCTTTGCAAATCTTAATGATACTGACACCACTGACATGTTTGTGTCACACACATGTGACACCCAATGGGGATTGGATATTATCACCATATATGTGTGTCATCTGATTACATTGCTCATACTCCATGTGGATGGTATCTTGATGTGGGCATGTCTGTTTGCTTGTACTGGCATTCTTACCTATCAGCACATGCCTGGATGTGTCCACATTAATGCTGTTGACCTTGATGCTGTGTATATGTCACATATAAACACATACACTGCCTTAACGGACATGACCCGTGACATTGCAGACATGCACATGGAAGGCTTTACATGCATGTGGTTTGCCATATACATCTACAAGGCACTGTACAGCAGTTCAACATCCTGCCACATATCGCCTGTGTTGCACATGTGATACACATGGGACACTGGCTAGCCTGATGGTATTTGCAGGGATGGTTATCTACTATAGCATGTACGGCCAAGGTCATCTAGTAGTCTGTATGCCCTGGACCATGTATGAGCCTAGGATGTAAGTTTACCTAGCTGTAGCCAACAGCCGTGTTTCCAGTGCCAGGTGAAGCAGTGCCACATAACTGATCCACACGGTTAATGATACATCTACCATGCGGTCATCACACCATGTCTGACAGAGGTGAAATGTGCAGCTTTGCTGGACAGGGTTGCATAGTATGGCAGGAGTATGTAACGTGTATGGCACAAGGATCTGTCCAGCATGTGGCGATCCTTGTACTAGGAAGGTGGATGTCCATGACGTATGTATTTCAGATCAGGATATGTACATGTAGCATGTCCAACATCACAGTGTTGGACATGTCTTTATGCAGGGTAGGCATCATGCTACATAGTGGAGATGAGGATTGTGAAGGCTGGTGTCGGCCATCCAAACATGGCCAATACCCCTTAAAGATGATATGTAATCCAATATAGGTCACTTGAGTGATGAGTATGGCTGAACAAGGATCTCTATATTCATGGATGGCACCCTGTCATGACTAGGGTTGCCACTTATGACTACCTAATAGGCTTGGTGATGTCACTAGCTCAGGGAGGTAAACTGCACAGCAGCATCCCTTACACACAGTGTCCATTATGTTGACCGCTGCCTAGGTGGTAGTTCATGGGTACAGGGTTATTAACCTAGCAGTGACAATGCAATATGCAGCTGTCAGATTGTGCACATATGTCACACACCTCACCCACAAAGCCCCTTCTCTATGTTGTCCACAACACTGAGTCAGTTATTGCTCATAGGTCATAGCCATTCACATACGTACATAGGCAGATGCCTCCCATTTGTCTGTGTGGTATGGGCTACAATGAGGGGGAGTACAACAAATTAACCCTGTTTTACTGTAACTGGCACTGGTGTGATATGCACATACTAATCAGACACCTTCTGTAGTGTTGGTTCTGTCAACAGTCCACTGGCAGAACACTCCTGTGACATATGAATGTACATCTAGTATACTGAGTGTAGGTGGAACACAGTATGAGTGATGATGTCCTATGACCTGTCACAGGTATGATATGCAGTGGGAAATCATCCGTACTGTCATCTACATCTGTACTGCTACAACATATATGTTGATTAAGGTTCATGACCTTTCAGACCAGACTCAGCAGGGTAGTAGTGCAGTGCCTCCCATTATGGGTGGTGTCTCCACTTTGTGGGTTGTGATAACTGTTGGTGTGCACCATTCAGTGTTTTCACAGACTGATATGAAGCTATGTTTTACATGATGTGTATGTGTAGAGCAAACTGTTTTGCCATATGTGTATGATACAACCAGGGATGTAGACAGGTCCTATGCAGCCTGAGTGCACCTTGTACCATCATAGTTATGGTTACAGGGGCTCTGTAGTGTACATGGATATACGATTGTGTACCTGTTGGGGGTACTAATTACTATAGCACTCAATCCTCCTCATTACCTACAGGTAAACATTGCTTGTACTTACATTTTCCGCTTGCTTAGAGTAAAACAGCTCTTGTACACACTTTCCTCACTTATCTAGTGGGAAATAGTTATATATTCAGGCATGCCCAAGTGTCAATTCCCAGTGTTCTCGCCTGTCTATATGATGAATATGGGCATCATGAGGCAATATAGAAATTGTCTCATGTACAAAGTCAATACTCCCCTCCTAACATGCAGCACTACAACCTTTGGGAGATGCATATATCTAACGATGCTGGAGGTAAAGCTCTCTCCAACCCAGACTGAACCTGGCAATCATGTGGGGATGTTAAATGTTTGCACCACACCACACTCATCACATAGTCTCACTAGATCTCCACCATCACAGGCCACACATAGTAAGACAACAACATTTGCGGAGCCTCTCAATACTACTCTGTCTAGGCAACAGAGAACTCCAAAGCAGAAACGCAGACAGCCCCCATCCCCCAACACAATACCAATTACTTATAGCCCACAGACTCAGTGTGCCCATCAACTACAGCCAATAGGGTGAAATAACGTACCCAACACACTAGTCAAAGGTGACTCTATAGGCGGTCACACTGATGTCCCATCACCAGGCTACACAAGGAGATAGTTACTTTCAGCTGCCCGTCGGGTAACAGGATCCGCAACATAACCTATGCACTCAGGTCACTTCTCAACAGGTACAATATGACTGTGTCATTCTCCATGTTAGTGTGAATTCCCTGAGATGTATCTTCCTGGACTACATGTAAAGAGACATGGAATAGCTCTCCGATTTTGTAGCTTAGGCAGGTATCGCCCTAGCCCTGAGTAACATTCTGCCATCATCCAGACTGATAACGCAGTACAAGGACAAGATAATTTATTTCAACAATTGGCTATGCTTCTGGTGTCATTCCAAGGGTATCCAGTATCTGTCTGCTCTAAATGACATGGTCGACAGAACATGATGCTTTAGCACAGATGGCCTGCACCTGTTGGCCCTGGGATTCTGGATAATGCCTAAGGCTCTTACTGCTCCTATAGTGCCTGTTTTAGGCATGGTTCAAATAACATATTCATCACCATAACAGGAACAGGCAAGCAAAACCTGAGGGTAATGCTACTCAATGTCTGACGTCTTCATCTCAAATGCACTCACCCAAGACAGTCCTTGTAATGGACCACTTTGATATCTGTGCAGTGACTGGGACCTGCTTCTAGGCTCCTGAGAGCACCCCTGCACTACCAGGCTATTACTCATACCACACCTTTCAGTCATGTAACCAGATTACACTCCAATGGCCAATGCAGATACCCTGTACTCGAGCAGTGAAATAATACGAAGCGTAAACCACGGTCTTCCTTTTACACAGCTTTAATGTAAAAACGCCAGCAACAGGATACACAGCTAAATGCAATGGTTAAGCGCTTTCATCTGCAATACCAGATTTCATCAGAACCACTTGCCTCCACATTCCATTTCCATTTAAATCCATTTTGGCGCCACAATAAAAAATTCATACAATAATAAAAGACATATGTATATCATTTGACATGTACATATATATATATTAATTAATTATATTCAGGTAATTACTTTATAAAACTCTTACAAATACATTAAGCATAAACAACTATTACTTATGCTAAAAATCTAGCACAATACACAACTACATTACTAATATAATTAATTAATATATATATATGTACATGTCAAATGATATACATATGTCTTTTATTATTGTATGAATTTTTTATTTTGGCGCCAAAATGGATTTAAAAGGAAATGGAATGTGGAGGCAAGTGGTTCTGATGAAATCTGGTATTGCAGATGAAAGCGCTTAACCATTGCATTTAGCTGTGTATCCTGTTGCTGGCGTTTTTACATTAAAGCTGTGTAAAAGGAAGACCGTGGTTTACGCTTCGTATTATTTCACTGCTCGAGTCCAGGGTATCTGCATTGGCCATTGGAGTGTAATCTGTTCATTTTTTTCTGTTTGTTACAAGTTGCGTTATGGCAGAGGTGGATTCCCTTGGGACTCCATTGAGTCGTGAAGAATACTGTTCTCTCCGGTCGGAAGTGACATCGCTTCAAGGTGACGTCAATAGGTTACTTGAATTAGTGCAAAAGTTAACAGAAGCAGTTACGGCAGGTGGTGAACCTGCTAAAACATTAAAAATCAATACCGAGGAATCGCATGTGGAAGCTGTGCTTGTGGAGATCAATAGCGATGGTAGTGAAATCCCTAACGGACAATGTGAAGGGATAACAACGAACAATCAGCACGACTTGGACATAAGGGATGATAACACAAATGTATCAGTGGAAGCTGACTTCACATTTGATTTTAGTTTATTTCATACTAATAGTGAGAATATTCGAATGGGGGCACGTCCAAAACAACAGCGCGAACCATTACGGATTTATTCAGCAATTGCTAGGAAAGCAAATGCTAAAAATAAAGGTACTGTAAATATTGAACAAATATCTAGTCCTAAATTGAAATACACTCAAAAAAGGGAGTGTCGGGAACATGTCACAAATATGTCTAATGTATTGAATGATTTTCTGGCCGAGGAAGATGATTTTGTGGGGAAAAATATAAGTGAATTAAAGCATAGGTACCAAGTGAGTGAACATAATGTTATAAATGAAGATGTGAAGGCTAGAATTTATTCACTGGGTAAAAAATTAATACAACTGAGGAGTGTGAGAATTGACAATGCATATCTTGAAAAATGTTTATTGTTACAAGTGGTTCCTAAAGGACTGAGATTTTTTAAATTACCTTTGGGTATAAAATATACTTCCAAAATTGAGCAAATGTTCAATAAGATGTTTGATGAGTTTGGTTACACCTATATGAAGACACTTATTAAATGTAATGAAGAAAAAATCAATGTTTTAATACAGGAGGTGGAACTACTGAATGAATCTATTATACAAGATGTGAATTTTGTAGAGTGGTATGATTTGTATTCCAAACAATTTAGCACTGCAAAAAGTAAAGTGCACAATGTATACAATAGAAAAATGAATAAAATTGAACGTGACTTAGAACTGTATAGGATAGGTAGAGCATATATCTGGCCCCAATATGAACATGATGGGGATGGAGAATTTGAATTGGTACATAATAAAGGGAGAAGAAGAAAGTATAGGATGAATGAAGATGAAAATTTTCAAGGGGGGCGATACTACCCAGCACCCAAGAGATGGCAAAGGAGATAAAATATATTGCCAGACCAATAGATGATGGACAAAAAAGAAAAAAATATTATTATGAAACCAACATCCATACCTTCACCAACTTTGTGTAAGGGCATTAGGCAAAGGGAGAAGGAAAAAGTATGTGATCCCTTTACATCTCGGGCTGTGGAAAGTTTGGTGAGGTATCCTAGTATACACAGTTTTGAAGGGTTTAAAGTATATAACTATACACAAGTTCAGGTTACGAATGAAATTATAACTTTGTTTAGTAAGGGGATGAAATTTATTCCCACTGTACACTTTGACATTTTTGATGCTGTTAAGGAAGTTAAACTGTTTTGTAGAAGATTAAATCTAGCAGTACAGTTCAATGATGACATTAATAAGAGAAATTGTAATACTAATAGCAACAAATTAGTTAAGAAAAGTACATATATTCCAGTTATGAATACACAAATTGCTCTATATGAGAAAATGGTATGCAAGGACTTATATACTTTGTATAGGGATATAAAAAACAATAGGGTTGATTCGACTGTTTTTGTTGACAATCTAAAAATAGAAGAAAGAAAATGTTTGGAAAATCTGATAATGAATGATGAGATCAGAATAATGAAGCCCAATAAGGGTGGAGGGATTGTGATTTTTGAAAGACAGGTATACCAAAATGAAATACACAAAATATTATATGAATCAGGTAACTATGAACAGGTATCCCTGAATCAAATTAATATTGGACATAGAAGGATTGATTTAGTAATTGAGGAGTACTTACTAGATAATAGAATAACTAATGAACTATATGAATATTTTAGAAATGAATTTCCTATATTGTCCCATATTATAGGGATACCAAAGATACATAAAAACATGGAACATCCACCCTTTAGGCCAATAATATCAGGCTCAAAATCTAAAACTTTCAAGTTAGGAGTAGCAATAGATCATTGGATGAAACACATATATACTAGAGTGGATCACATAGTGAAAGATTCATGGGATTTTTTGAGCAAATTAACCATGGAAGTATGGGAAGAGAATTTAGTTTTCCTCACAGTAGATGTACAAGATTTATTTTCTAGTATACCTGCGAATACGGGTCTAGAATACTTTTGTGACAGTATGACAAAATACTCAGGATGTAGTTGGGATAGGATAAACTTAATTATGGATATGATGGGACTTGTTCTCGACCATAATTATATCTCCCACTCAGGGGAATACTTCAAACAAGTTCGTGGAGTAGCTATGGGGGCCTCTTGTGCCCCCATTTTTGCAAATTTGGTCATGCTTGAGTGGGAGAACAAATACATATTTCCCAGTGAGTATTATCAATACATAGGATTATATACAAGATTTTTGGACGACATGTTTATTTTATGGAAAGGTCCAGTTGAGAAGATACCTGTGTTTATTGAATATCTCAACAAAACCACTGAATTCTTGAAATTTACTTATCAATATGATAAAGTTGGTATAGCATATCTGGACACTTGGATTAGTAATACAGGACAAGGGTTTGCGTCTAGGATTTATAGAAAACCTACGTTCTCAAACGATTACACACATTTCAGTAGTTGCCATCCAGCACATATTTTCCGTAACGTTGTGAAGGGCCAATGCATACGTGTAGCCAGAATGTCATCCTCCAAGGAGGTTATGACAAGTGAATTGAATGTAGTATCCAAATTATTTTATGACAGGGGATACCCTAAAAAGATGTTGGATAATATTATATCATATGTTAAGACTGAATGGGGACACAAATATGTACCCTTGCTAGGAAAAGGTAGTATGTTAAGTACCAATATTAATATTGATCGTGACAATAGAGTGTGTATTTTAAGGTTCAACCCATATACCAATATAGTGATAGAAATTTTGAAGAAACATTGGGATTTGATTTCGACTTCTGTATCTATAGGTCACATAATAGGTACGAAACCATTAACAGTATTTAAGACGGGAAACAACTTGAAAAGGATGATTGAAAAAAGAAAAAAGGAGTATATTAGTAAAAGCAAGAAGGGAACAATGTGTTGTGGTGCTTGTAGTCAATGTAAGAATATTAACACCAACGTAAGGATTAGGTTAAAGAACATAACTAGATCTATAGTTTTTCCCAAGAAAGGTAATTGTAACACACAGCGTATAGTTTATATAGCTATGTGTGTTAAGTGCTCCGCGTATTATATAGGAAAGACCGAGAGGAAATTTAAGACGCGTATATATGAGCACTTGTACAGAATTAAGAAAGGGGACTCCAAGAATGCGTTGAGTAGACACATTATAGAAAAAGGTAGTGACCACACATTTAACTTTGCCATAATAGATCAGGTTGAAGTGAGTGATAGGGGTGGTAATTGGAAAACATATTTGGCCTGGTTGGAGAGCAAGTGGCAGATATGTTTAGATGCAACATCCCCACCGGGGATAAACGATCATATTAGTATAAAACCATTTTTGTTTTAGAATAGATTGAAACCTAACGGTTTAATATTTATATATAAGCATTTTTAATGGATCAGTAGTAGGTCGAGGGCTATGTGTAATAAGGGTATCCTTGCTATAGATACACAATAGACACTATATGGCAATAGGAGTAATTTAGTAATTTAGTTGTGTATTGTGCTAGATTTTTAGTATAAGTAATAATTGTTTATGCTTAATGTATTTGTAAGAGTTTCATAAAGTAATTACCTGAATATAATTAATTAATATATATATATGTACATGTCAAATGATATACATATGTTTTTTATTATTGTATGAATTTTTTATTTTGGCGCCAAAATGGATTTAAAAGGAAATGGAATGTGGAGGCAAGTGGTTCTGATGAAATCTGGTATTGCAGATGAAAGCGCTTAACCATTGCATTTAGCTGTGTATCCTGTTGCTGGCGTTTTTACATTAAAGCTGTGTAAAAGGAAGACCGTGGTTTACGCTTCGTATTATTTCACTGCTCGAGTCCAGGGTATCTGCATTGGCCATTGGAGTGTAATCTGTTAATTTTTTTCTGTTTGTTACAAGTCATGTAACCAGGACCGGAACACCCACGGCGGATGTGTGTCCATATTTCCTAAGGATATCCACTCCTCCAGGCTAGTCGCTTAGCACAATGTATCAGAGGTCATTCAAGTGCAACTAACTCTGGCTATAACTGCTATACAAATTGTAGGTTGCTACAAATCCCCCACCATACCCCATGGTTAAGGGTCCTCTCTTCTTGGTGTACTGGAAATTAGGGTTAAAACAGACACATTACTGATGTGCTTAACTGGGATACCTACTCATGTACCGACACATTAGGCCAACGCTTTCTGGGATTCATAACCTCCAATTGCCTGGATCAACCTATCCCCACCACCACCAGGGGCAACAATATCCTAGACCTGGTCATTACCAACATGTGTGACTGGTGTTCCACACCTGGGGTTATCTCCTCGTTGGTCAGATCCGAACGTACGCTAATCAATCTTATTATCCACATCCCGGCACTACACTCTTTATGGAAAACACAGTACAATATTTCTACAAAGCCAACTTCAGGTTTCTTATAACAGCAGTAGTAAACATCATGACACCCGTGCAGATGGACAGTACAGTTACAACCACTGAATCATATGCAACTGCACTTAATTAGCACTTACACAACTGCATGGATCATGCTATCCCAAACAGAACCATGACAGTAACCACCAGAAAATGGAGGCCACTCTGGTGGTCCACTACCATGGACATAATGTACAACAGAAGGAGGAGACTGTTGCAAAGTAGAGTACAATCCCATGAGTGGAGGAGCTCCCCAGTCAGTCTCAGTAAGAATCTGAGATCCCTTATCAAATCCTCCAAAGCTAGCTACGTAAACATAACCGCTACTAATTCCAAGGACTACCACAAAGTGTTCAAGAGGTATGTTAGACGATACCCACATCTGTTCTGACATTCAGCAGTAAGGCACCAACATTACAGAACCAGCTGATATTGGCAACATCCTGGCAGATAGGTTCAGTGCTAACTTTACACCCCTCTCACATCCTAAAGGGCTCATATCTATACAGGAATGATGCAGAGTCCCTGCAATCACAACTATGCAGTTCAAAGCTGCACTCTCTAAAGCCAGGAAAACAGCATCCATGTGACCGTACAACATCTCAGGCTGCAATTTCCACGAACTTCAGAATGAACTGGCTCCCCACTTAGGCACCATATTCAATAATAGCCTTGCATCAGGCATTGTGGCCCCTGAATGGTGCACAGCAACAGTTATCACACTCCACAAAGGTGGTGCCACAATGGACCAGGGGAACTATTGCCCAATACACCTGACTAGACTGTTCTGCAAGGCTATGGAGCACATCATCATGGATCTCATTCACAGAGAGATTGCTGGCCTCCAAACCTTGATCCCACCCAGTTTGGATTTGTTAGGGCCAGACCATGCCTTCTAAACCTGGTGGAGTCCTTTGAGACAGTTACCAATGCAGTAGATGAGGGTAAGGAGGTCCACACAGCCTACCTTGACCTCTCAAAGGCTTTCAACACCGTTCCCCATTCTGGTATTATCAACATACACATCCACCTGCACATTAACCCCTACATCATGAGATGTTATGCAAAGTGGCTCACGGACAGAACCCACACAGTGAGGGTAGCATACCCTAGGTCCTACTGTAAATCAGTTACAATTGGCATCCCCCAGGGCTCGGTCATAGGGCCCCTCATGTTCAGTATATACTTCTCTGAGGTACAGGCTAGCACAGGAGGACTTACCCTGATAAGGTATGCAGATGACTGCAAACTAGGGGCCATGATTGATTCCCCAGCTGATACAGACACCCTCCATAAGGGTGTCACTGGGATGGATGCCTGGTGTCAATAACATGGCCTCAAGCTTCATGCCACAAGGTGCATAGACATCCCCTTTGGATTACACCAATCATCCACAGACTATCACATAGGTGGTAGCTCCCTACATACATAAGCTGTAATAAGGGATCTTAGAATCCTAGTAGATAGCATTCACTCTTTTGATAACCATATTAGCAAGGCGGTGTGGATATCCTTCTATGTGCCCCCCCCCTAATCTCTAATGGGTTTGTAGCCAGAACAAAGGCAGCCATTGTGCCTCTCTACTCATGACTTGTGAAACACATTAAAGGGTACAACACCCCATTTGGGATGTACCTTATGAGACAACAGCAACGGCTTGAAATACCACAACATTACCACACCAAAAGGAATACTGACCTCCAAAGGATGACGTATGCAGCCCAACTACAGAAACCCCAACTGTGCTCGTTTGGATACTGCATACTCAGAGATAATCTCTGCTGAACATTCAAGGCCCATGTCCAAAATAGTATTGATGGATATGCCCCACATAAGCAAAAGCCCCTGAGAGCCACATGCTCTGGGATATGCACCTAAATGCAACGATGACTAGGACATGCTGGAGGGATACATTCCTGACCTGGACACCCATGCTTTGGAACATGATTCCTATGTACATCAGGCAGGGACCCTCACTAGCACTCTTCAAGAGATACCTCAATGGGTGGATGGGAGACAGACATGTACACCAGGGATCACTGCAGTGGCTCTGCTGTACAGAGGTGCATGAAACTAATGGCTTTGCTGTTCACAGGCACAGGAAACTAACCTAGGGAGGTGCCGCAAGTCAAAACACTGTAGCTAGGCTTATGAATGGCCTTGGCCAGACAGCATAGTACCTAACTATGAACCTATGAAGCTATTACATGTCCTTTGTGCATGGATAATTGACTAGCTCTTCCATTTCAATTAGCTATCATGATGATACACTGTCTGGTGACTACAAGTCATATGTATCCTGTTATTGTGTATTGTACATGCCAATAGACATACCTGATGTTTGCATAACATAACAGTAATACTGTGTAAAATGTTAGCCATATCTACCTACAATACTGTACATTACACATATTTTGCCACAATATCCCACAATGCAAATCATAATTGCACAGCAGGACCACCTTAGACATGTTATTCTCAGTTATACGCCCATACATATGCCCACTGTTACAGTATATCAACATAAACTATCCCCTGTTATGGCACGTACTTGTTGGACCAACCCTGCCACTGACAGCGGCTGGAGTGGATTTGTTGTGTTCAAAGTCCTTATATAGCATCCCTTGTGGTGTATGAGGTGTTTACTTTGTGGCCTACAGCAGTACACACAATTTCTACGAGCGTTACTATGCTCAACAATACATCACTACATAATACCTTTTCCCACTATATGCATTGTGTACACTTTAATTATTAAAGAACAGGTACTACATACACTGACATACTGAGTGTTCTACATACCTTATTAGTAACCCGAGTTGTCATTGATGGTAATATTCGTTTTGTGTTGCAATCCTCATTGTAACATTTTTTCTGGTATGTTCAGATGGTTTGAATGTATGACAAGCCATCCTTTTATACTTTGATATCAGTAACATGTGGTATCCTGCCACCATTTGGTGTTCCGGAATAGATGATTACATGCACATCAGCTGTGCAGCTACTCCATTAGCCAATGACATGGTAACAGTGGTGTATAATTGAATACCCAACTTGGGCGTTGTCCCTTTGCCCTACCTTCGAGGAAGATGGCCTAGATGTGTTGTTTGTGATAAATTGCAACAGTTATATGGAGACACACAGAGGTATATTAACTTCATGCCCCCCGTGGATTGTGTGTAATGGCTAGAGGATGTAGTTCTACATGTGAGTCTAGCTGTTATATTTCTGAACATTGCTACTTCTGCAGGGTTTGTACCTAATACATCTGCAAATGTTTAGGTCTGGCAAGGATGTTTGGGCAGCTCAAGGCTGTGTGACTATGCATAGAACGTTAGGTGTTTTGAACTGTGCTCACCTGACATCTTTAGTATACTGTACATATGTATCATACTGTGCTGTTAATCAGTAATTGGTAACACTTCCTGGTGTACGCACAGCCGTCTGATATGGGATTATTGCAACCAAACCCTGTAACATCGGTGTCTGTTCCATTGTACAACAGCAATGATTTCACATAGGGCCATTATAGTGTGTCTCTGACAAGGCATGTTAAGGCTTCTGCAGATGTTATACAGTGAGTGGATGCCTGTGATGTTATTACAATATGTATTGCAATTGTTTCGGGTGTGGGCGAGATGTAGGTGGGTGTACATAGCAGATGCAGGTGTGCAGGAACTGCATTTATACATATTCGATATGTGTGTGAGGGCTCCTTCCCTATTTGAAGACCTGTTCTTTAGTGGACTAATAGTATGGTAATTGCAGGCTGATTCATTAAGCCATTGTTAATTGGTTCCTGTATAACATGCAAGTGATGTTGGTCCTTCAATCCCTTTGGAAATACTTTGGTATGTAATGAAATGTTGCTACATGAAAGCTGTCTCGTGTATTTCTGTCACAGATATTTGCACTTATTGGAGTTGTGTTGGTGACTCATCCTCTTTGGCTTGGGTTGCCACCTTTTCAAATGGCCATAGTGGGACATTTGCAGGACACACACATCGGATTTTAGAGACTGACACATACCCACGGTCAGTACAAAGTATAGAACTTTACATATATGTCTATATAAAAGCTTATTCTTGTAGCGATTTAATTGCTTATCCTGTTTCTTGTTACATGTAGGTATTTTAGATGCAGATGACTATTTTATGCAACAATTACATTTAATATGGAACATGCCAAATGTCTCGAGATTGTAGGACATTGTACTCATTTTAGTCAGGACATTGTACTCATTTTGGTCAGGACACTATCGCACATAGAGGGACTGCCCCTTGCAAGGTGGGACAGGTGGTAACCCTTTCTTTAGATCATGTCCATAGCACATATTTGTAATAGTGTATAGACATATATACTCTCCACATCCTTTGTTCATAACGTTCGGTCATGGCGGAATGTGTGATTGCTATGGTCCATGTTGTACACATATTTGAAGACTTCAACCGCTGTATACGGCATACCCATGGATTCAGGAACGCACACACTTCCAACGACCACATTACCGTTTCCAGACTCCCAAACCCCACAATACCGAACACTCAAACTCGCGACAGTCAAACTCCCAGAACTAACACAAACACAGAACACACGCACACACAGACACACTGCTACCCATCACATCCAAGCAAACCATCCTACACTACGTATGGCCAGGTGGCCATGTCCCCATACACCCCCCATGTGGGTGGCTGCGCACCCCACACCACACCTACTTTAATAATCTATCTGCGAGATAGCACAAACAGACACATGAAGCAAACCCACACACACACACATTACAGTCCCCCAGAAACACACACCACACTCAGAACACATACTTACACACACTACAGCAATCAGAAACACACTTACACAAAGTACCTACCTGAACCGCAGAACCAGAAGCACTACCTAAATGTCCCTTAACATTGTGATAATAGTACTCACAGTTCTGGTGTTTTGGTACTGTGGTCTTTCGGTCTTTAAGCCTCGTGATTATGCACGTCGGTATGTAAAGCATTCAGTATTTGGTAGTATCCTATTTATATGTACTTCCATGGTTGTGTAGATATTGTTAACCTATCTATATATTTGCATTTATATGTATATCCATATATATCGACATATATCTATCACCCTTTATTTCTTTATATTGTATATATATATATATATATATATATATATATATATATATATATATATATATATAGAGAGAGAGAGAGAGAGAGAGCGAATACACCTTTCATTGGGTACATGGCGGTGTATACTATTTCCCGAAGTCCACTCTTTTGTGTTTGAACCTGTCACAATACACACCTGCCATTGGTACATCTCAGGTAGCTTATTGGTAGGTTACTGTGGAGATTGTGTACATGGTTGCGTGTTCTACTCCTGGCAGTGGTCATTTTACCTCTCAGAGCAGGCACTATTAGTACAAGAGTAAATACCGCACATTTCAGCGGTTCTGGGCAGCTTTGCCTGTGATCTGCGTGATATTCAGCAAAGGTTAGACCTGTGTTGCACATATCCATGTAGTCATGTTTAAACGCCGCTTACCAGCACCTACCGGTGCAAAAACCCACTAACATGTGCTTAAACATGCGCTAATGACCTGCATCCAACATCCATTATGCAGGACATCAGAATTACGTAATAGCCCTTGCTGGTCGTGGAACTGGGACCATGAACGACACAGTCAGTGGCTTTACCACTGAGACATCTGGGATATGTACAAGTGTTATGGTGTTTAGCATGTAGAGTGTACTACAGCTGTTCCTCCATACTGCAAGCAAATGTGTAACTCAGTTGGTGTACATATGGATGATACCTGTTAATGGTATGTCCAAGTGAGGCTTAATGGATATGCTCTAGCTATGGGAATCCATGTCACAGTGAGTCACACACTGTAATGAGCTACACCTTTCCACAACAATAACTGGAGAATGCTGGGGTGACAGATACCTGTCATGGGTACTCCCCATGCTTTGGAACTACATCCCTGATTACATTATATGGAGCCATACCTCTCAACCTGGAAACATCAAAAATCTGGGTAAGGCCCATGGAAAATAGGTACAAATCTGTACGCTGATTAACGTAACATTTGCATACATAATTATGTAACTCCACCCACTCTGGTGGAATTGTGGGATACCAACGTTTAAACACAAATTGAGGAATAGTCAAAATATTACACATAATTTAAGGCTTTAGCCAGATAACTGAAGATTTCAGGTTGCCAAGTGCAGTGCAGCTATAGGACTAGCTCTGTTCAGTACAAGCAGCCAACTGCAGCTGCCCTTTGCAATGTTCATCTCACTTATCACAAGTCAGCTGCTGCTTCCTGGCCATGGCTCAACTTGTTGTTGCCTGACTGCCTGTGCAGGATCGAAGCATCTCATCTACATAGATCAAGCAACTGCTGCTTCCTGTACAACACAGTTCAACCACGGATAAGACAGAAAAAAACAAAACACCTACTGCTACCCACTGCCTAGATTAACATGATTAAGTATTGTTAACTACTGATCTCAACTCCCACAAACACAGCCTCCCCCTCCCCAAACCTCCTCTTAAGGCTACTACAGCCTCACAATTACCAACCAGTCCTGGTGATATGTCATTTGTAAACCACAGTTTCTTTGCAGAATCAGCTAATGCTACTGGATAGGTGATGCTGCAATGCAAAATCTAGGATGGGAGGAAGATACTAAGGCAACTTGCATGTCTGCATTCTTTTTTACATTTTATCACCAGACAAAAAAAATGACCTTAAAGTTAAACATATCCTGAACAATAGACAAGACACTTCATGAAAGGGGAAGCTAAGCGTCCTCCCCCACCCAATTCATCAAGATAAATCCCTACACAGCATGTCAGTACATAGGTTAGTACTAGGCTAACTGCCCTTGTGGGCCATTTTAAGCCTAGCCAATTAACCCATGTGAAAATCAAACCCTCCACCTTCTGTCTGTAAGGCAACTATCTTAACCATTATGTCAATCTTACTTCTCAGATTGACATTCCTGGCCAGCAAATAGAATAAATACATCAAGAATCAAACAGTCATTTACATTACACATTACACATTACAGTTTACCAGTCTCATTGCTACTATTAGAATGTGTTTTCGGTAATTTGAAAAGAAAACATTTTGTGACAGAAACAACATAAACTGTTTCCTTATAGCAGATAAATGTAGACTTATCTTCCATCCCAAAAGTCTGAATGCCCCATAAGAGGGCAGATAACGCCTTCCTCTGTTGCTTTGCTCAGAAAAGCTCAAGGATTGTAACTGGTGAGTCCTTAATAGTACACATGTATTCTGAAATGTTGTCTTACTTTACAGAATTGAGGCAGAGCTAAAAGTGTAAAACTTAATGCATGAACATTTGAAATTGTATAAGGCTATTCTGGGCTACACAGGAATACCCCACCAACACATTAAAGAAACAAATTAGTTAAACAAGAAAGTAAAATTATTCAAGATCTACCCACTAAGATACGTTAAAGTGAAAGTAACAATTCATCCATAAATAAGTCCGCATGCCACTGTCAAAATTACCATGCCTCTCTAAAAAATTCTTACAAAAATACCAAACAGCCAAAATCAAACTATTAAACTGGATGCATGCACAACATTAACAGACATTGAATTAAAGTCTTATAATTAAAAAGTGCATGTCGGCTCAGACATATTTAAGACAACATAAACTTTTCAAGACCGTTACACGAATTATATACTTAAACCACATTGTAAGAAAAGGTGGATGCTCACAACACTAAGTGAATATGATCCGGTCCTGACTCCTAAACATAAAGCACAGAATAGTCTTCACTAAAGGTTGCTGAAAACAACATGAATACCTTACTCTCTGTCAATATATACCAATTACACTACATTACTTTGCCTTTGCCTTCCCTTTATTTCTTTCTGTCTTTCTCATTCTTAGTTGATTGAGAGTGACTGCAACAGATAAAACAGTCTTTGCCAGACGTTAACAATCCACAATACTAGCGGATTCGCAAAAGACATGCAATTCAAACTAATAAAACGGAGGTTGACAAGGAAATGATTTGTGTGGATGAAATGCTTATCTTTAATAAATTATTGTTTGATCAGCAACTCATTTCCTTGTCAACCTTCATTTTGTTTTTTTTTTTTTCTTTAATCCACGCACGCAATACTAATCAACTAAGACTAAGACAAGCAATAGCAGTATACAAACAACCCATAGAAACTGCAAAGCTCCTTACCTCAAAGACAGGGGCAGGGTATATTTTGAAAAAAAAAAAAAAAAGGAGTTATAGAAAATACGGTTAGTCACAGTGTTCAGAGACATCATGGGAAATAAAATCACCCACTCCCAAATAAACCCAGCACTGAACTTACTGACTGGAGAATATGTAGTAGGGTACAGTACCAGCGTAGTCCCGTTCTGTGTTCAGAATTTTCTTAAAGATGCACAGTCACAGCTGAAGCTCCGATCGGAAGTTGGAACCCTTAGGCTTCTCAGAGGATTCATCCTCCACTCTGTCCCCTTCCCATTGTGCATGTTCTCAACAGACTCAAAAGAATGGTTGTGCAGGTCTACAGCCCAGCTATGTCTAATGTTATACCTAACAGTAGCCAATGCCAGCAGTACGCTCATCCATGAAAGTTACAGCTTTTTATTTTAGCTCACTGTTGACCAAACACAAGCTCATAGCTGACGGAGATAGGAGGAAATTATGTCCAGTTAAAGTAAATAAGTGAGCATTCCCGAATCCCTACAAGCTGCCCACACAAGTCGGCGGCTGTTAACAGCTGAAGATTTTTTTTTTTTTGTTTTAAATCTCCCGCTTCTCTGACTGTCAGACAGGCAACTAGGCACTGCCTCAAGAAGCGTATGACATCACACATGCCCCTGTATACTTGTAATGTATGGTGACATCAGCTATATATTTAAAGTTGTACAGTTAAAAAAAAAAAAAAAAAAAATCGGGAATTAAACGGGCCACTCGGGAATTTGTGGCACCCCATTAATTTATCCTCAAAAACGGTAAATACCGAGGAATTCAGTATGGTTGAGAGGTCTGTATGGAGCCCCTCATTAACACACCAGGGAATCCTTGCAGAGTGGGTGGGGAACAGTGGTTACACCCCAGGGATCCTGCAATTGGCTCTGCTCCACAGAGGGAGAGTTAGTTAATCAATGGGGAGGCGACAGCAGACACATTTTGGCTAGGCTTATGAATGGCCTCTGACAGTTAGGCATGTACCTACCGATGTACCTAGGAACCTATACATACAGTATCAACACATGCTGTTAGCTTAATTTACTGTTCAGGTATTGACTTACCTTGTGCCAATAGCAGTTGTGTGTGCAATAGCTGAGGGCTGCCTATGTAGGATGCACACAGTAGACCACCTACACATGACAATTTACAGGTGGTTGTGTGTGTGTGCCATCCATGTTTACTGTGTGTGCAGGTGTATAAGTGTGTCAGTCTGTAGGGGCCTACAATGTCAGTGTATGTGCTATACGTTCCCTCTTTGCCAAGGCATGGGCATACTGGGCATGCCTCCATCTGCCTACTGGGGCTGGCACAGAGTGTTTGTGGTCTGAATCCCTCTGTGCCTGTGGTGCCCTTGGCAATTGCAGTGGGCTGTGAGGGCCTTCACCATTATGTCCCTGCTGCAACTGTTTTTGCAGGATCATATTATGTAGCATGGCACATACTATGAAGATGTGGGCACACATGCCTGGAGAGTACTGCAAGGCTCCACCAGATATGTCCAAGCAATGGAACCGTGATTTCAGCATCCCAAACACATGCTCTATGATGATTCTGGTTTGTGTGTGTGCCTCATTATGGCGTTCTTGCATGGGTGTGTGTGCATTTTTGATGGGAGTCATCATCCACGGCTCCAGTGCATAGCCAGCACCCCCCCACAAGGTGGCCATATGGGATGCCCCCCCTGACAAATACCTGGAACAGCTGTGAGGCATGCCAGATGTGGGAGTTGTGGTAGCTTCCAGGGCTGCCAGCACACACATCCATGATAATGCCCTGGGCATTGCACATGACCTGGCAGTTGATGGAGTGGTATCCCTTGCGGTTTATGTAGCACCTACCATGCTCACTGGGTGGTGACTTGATGTGTATGTGTGTGCAGTCTATTGCACCCAATACCTCTGGGTAGTCTGCCACACGGTGGAAGATGCGCATATTGCTGGCCAACTCCTCCTGAGTTCGAAGGAAGTATATATGCTCATTGGCATGTGGTAACATGGCATCCAGGAACTGGTGGAGTACCCTGGATGCTGATACCTGTGAGATCCCCATGATATCTCCAGTTGGCCTTTGAAAGGTACCTGTGGCTAGTATTCTCAAGCTTGCACATACCTTTGTGTCCACTGGGATGGGTTCCCCTCTGTTGTTTCTGGCTCTGAGGCATGGCCGGCACATCTCACCGATTTGCTGTATGATGTTCCTGTCCACCCTGTAATGTTCTACTATCTCCAGATCATCTAGCCCCTGGTAGGTTACCCTTGGTCTGAACACTCTTCTCCTTCTCCGGTGCCTGAGGTGGCTGTCAGCATCATCCTCCACACCACCTTCAGTCTCCAACACATGCTAAAGAATCAAAGCTATGGCAGCTCCCAACATGTACGTTTTAAAAGTTCCCTGTCTGTTTATACCGATGGTGCAGAATTTGGGAATAAACAAGTGTGTGTGAGGTGCCTTCACACTTTATACTATTGTGCTTTGGAAGCTGATGATGTCATAGGGTGTGTATGTACAATCCAAGCTGCACAGTATCTTACTTATGGGTTTTACCACAGGTACTGCTATTGTGGGGCCTTTGCTGTTGAATTACACTTGGCTGCCATGAATCATCTTTTGCCCTTGCCTTCATTTTTCAAACCGATTCCCCTCCCATTGTCAGGCATGCATCCAGCAACCTGCTTTCTTGTTTTGTGCTTTCCCAACCCAAGATTGTGTTGCAAAATGTGTTCTGTAGCTGATCTACTGCAGGTTTGCTTTGTTCTGCTGTGACAGTTCTCTTCTTTGAAATCTGGCATCTCCCCTTTCCTGTTCTGCAGGTTGCTGCTAGCAGCCTTGTTAGCTACTGTCAATGGTCCACTGTGAGTTAATAGGTGTTAATTACTCAGTTGTACTCCAATTACCCTGCTGCAGCATTTCCTTAATGTCTTCCCATAACCTTCCTGTTTCAGCTGTGGTGCACTCCACGTGCAGCCATTTACCAGGTTTCGAGCGCATTGTCTTCCACGTACACATGCACTTTCAGTCACCTTGTGTGCTCTCAGCTAAGCAAAGCTATGGCTACATCCACACCCCTATCCTGCGGCTTTGCTTAGCAACGGGCAACCTGGATTAGCAATGCTCTAATGTGCTTACAGCTACGTTGACACACCCCTCTCCTGATGTCATGTATACCTCCAGGCCACTCCTCAGTGTTATACTGCTATGCCGTATGGTACAGCCTTACGCCGACAAGGCGTTTACGATTCAGTATTACTTGCCTCATTTGCATGGCATTGACTACTAATTCTAGTTACCGCACCGAACACAGTCACAGACCCTTAGCTACCCTTGCACCTTGGTTGTGGTGTAGCATGCATACCATTGACTATTATGGTGAAATCATGATTTGTGTTACATTGCAGCTTTATGACATCTATATATATTTTCCCTGTGTTCCCATTTGCGCACACATGCACTGCGGTTGTACTTTGTGTTAGTGTGGCCATGACATTAAATGTTATTTTTTATGTGTTGTGCATGTTTTTTTATGCCATTGGCTGTATACTTAGCCATTGGCATATGATAACTTTGTAATACATAAGTTTGGTCCGCTTTCATAGCTCCGATGTTCTGTTTGAAAAAATGTAAACCGTTTTTTTGGTTTACATTTCTGTATGCTTACGCTATGCCTGCACCACTTCATGAATCACTATGTACCTTCATTTGCATGATGCACTACTGCGCATGGGGTGATTAGCATACATGCGCTGAGAGCTGCGCAGCTCTGGCGTACACTGGAAGTGCATGTGGATTCGGCTCATACCTGAATCGTTCAGCAGCCATATTTGGCGTTAGAACACTTACACTACACCTGCACCTGGCGCAAGCTTCATGAATCCCGGGGATTGTCTAATTATAGTGATTTAAATCTAAAAATCTTTTTCTCAAAAAGCTTTAACTGTTCATCAAAAGTAAGACTTACGTATTGCACAGGACGAGTTTGTGTAAAATCCATAAATGGGTTGTTGAGCCACATATTAAAACCCAGATCAATACTCTGGCCACTTGTCTACGATAATATGCTTATGGGACTTTGACCATTACCAGCAATCATATGTGTAGCAGGTTCCTGTTCTGCTGTGGAAGGAGTCATATTAGACTGTACCACTGCATAGTTAATTAGGTATATCTGCAATATCTTTTTTCGGGTCTATCACGTAGTTCATACCACAAGAGCTACTATTAATCATAATATTAGATGTACATTGTGTTGTGGTTGGGGCTTTAATAGCTGTACAATATGTCTGATGCTGATAGTGGCACTGTACTCTATAAGTAGTCTAATTAGGGCTGAGTACCGAGGCATGATAATGACTTTGGACCCGTGATATGCCTTTAGAAGTGACTTAGACTAGATATGATTTCCTGACTGCTGTTGCAGCAGAATGGTTGAAGGAAAGAGAGACATCAACCAGGTGCCACATTCCCTGGTTACTGTGTCCACTTTGAGTGGGTTACTGTCCATACTGTAAGCTGAACATGAGGAATGCTCACCAGATGTGACAATGTTTTAGACTTGTGCATTCAGTTTAAGCCTTTTTCACTACACCATTGGTTTGCAAGGATTATTTCTTGATTTAATGATTTAACATCTGGAGAGGAAAGAACAATAACATTCAGCTTACAGTATTTGGTAAATCTGTTTAATGACATGCCTGAGTTTACTGTATGGAAGTCAGAGACATATATCCGAAAAGGGATGGGTCCCAGCACTGAAACTTGGAGTACTCCACTAGTTACTTTCTTAGTTTCTGAAGTTGCTTCTGCCACTTTAATTATGTGTGTTCTATCTTCCAGTTTGCATTCCACTTAATCACATAAGATCTATCTTGAGGTCTTTCAGCTTATTTAGAATGCCAGCATGTGGTGTAGTGTCAAAGGCTCCGGTCATATCTACATATGCCGTATATACTGATTGACCCCTACTGACTGCCCGTGTAACATTTTTGAAAAGATTTACAAAATTTAGATATTACCTACCCTCAACAAGACAAAACATTTGTGGGTCTAGCTGTATGAGGTTTGAATATCATAGCTTATGAAGTCAGAGATAATTTTTTCAAGTCATTGCAAATGACGTTAGTTAAACAGATGGGTCTGTGTTTCTTCACTTCTATGGTAGGACCCCTTTTGTAAAAAGGTATTATAACAGCTGTCTTCCATACCTAAGGGGCCTACACTGTGACTAGCTCCAAGGTAAATTAGTTCTGGAGGAGTTCAGTGAGGGTTTGTTTGGCATTATCTAGGCATTCAGTAAAATTATCTGATCCCAAAGAAAAGGGGTTTTAAGTTTTTGATAGGACAATTGCTACTTGCTTCATGATGATGGTAGGGGGCAGTGTGGGACTCAGGGATTTACAGAATTTCAGTGACTGTTTCTGGGTATAAAGCTAGCATTAAATCAGTCTGCAAGTAAGTTTAAGGCCTGCATTGGTAATGCCATTTAAGATTAGTTCAGAACATTGTGGCATATTATTATTCAGTTTTTCTACTGTAATTAAAGAAAGACATAGTTATCCTTGTCTTCAGATGCTAGTTTTACTTCATTTTAAGTAAGATCCTTCATGGTAGTTATTTTTATTTCCTTGATGATCTTTTTCCGAACATTTTGTTATCTGGGTAGCTTTACGTTTGCTAAATGACTTGAAAAGTTTTTTTTTATTTGTTAAGGAGCTTAGTTATATTGATGGGCCACCAAGGTGTTTTATTTTTTAATTTCCCGTTATATTTACATCTTGTGGGGACTGCTAGATCTATGGACTCATGTAGGTGGGAGTAGAACTCAGTTGCATACATGGTAGATTAAACTGCATGGGCAACCTGGAGAAATTGTGGCTAAATTTATGAGAACTCATCATAGACATCATGTCTGCATGTTGAAAGTCTTTATATTCAGAATTGCATACAGGAGTAGTTAAAGGAGAATGTTACTAACCTGTGGTCTCTGTTGACCAGAGAAGGAGATACCACAGGCATGGTGCATTTGGGGGCTATAATGGAAAGGACTAGGACTAGAATGTTTTGATCTGTACTGTACTTGTTACCAATTTGTTGCAGAGAATTGTCCTTTTTTTAGGTCCAGGAATATGTGGGCATATCCAGCTTGTGAAATGTAGGTACAGCCTTCAAATGAAGGAAGATTGAAATCTCCAATAAAGGCTTCTTTTGTTAAAGATAATTCAGAAATCTCTTTCGGTGTTCTATGGACATGTATGATGTCCTATAGCAGGCCAAACATTCTACTTTGCCTTAAGTGTAAGTTGGAGTTAAAAAAAGTTCAGTTTGTGGGTCTTGGGAAATCTGCCTGGAAGTAATATGATCTCTGAGAAATATGAAAATGCTTTCATAGCTACCGTTAGCTCTAAATACATGATACATGCTATACCCAGCTAAAGAGGGAGTTCTGTCTATCTGGTCAAACCAAGTCTCAGTTATGACACAGACATGTACATGTTCAAGTTGCAGGAGACCTAAAGGTCAGGAAATGTATTACTAAGCCGTCTGTAAATGAGAAGAGTAGCCTTGATAGGGTCAGAATTAGAATTTGCTGTAACTGCGTCTCCTACATCGGGATGCTCATTAAAGAAGGCACTACTGGAGCAGCAGCAGCAGCTTTGGCATGTAAGCGAAGTTAGGAATGAGAGGTGCAGGCAGTCCTTTGTGAAGCAAGTTGGCCTGTCTTCAATCTTTTCCCAGGCTGGTAAATACTCTAGCCTGTAGAATTACACCAACTACTTAGCTAGTTGTTGAATCCAGTTTTCCTTTGTTTACACTTAGTCATCATTCTGGGTTAAGATTGGATTCCAGTCAGTCATGCCTGCATTTAGGACATGCATGGTGAGAGCCAATATGTATCTGTTCATGTCAGTCAGGATTAAGCTCCACAAGTCATTCACACACATGGGCTGCCACTAGGTCATATTCATATTTGCCTGGTGTAAGGGACTGAAAAGACATTATGATACCATGGATCCTGGCACCAGAGGAAAAAAAAAAACTGTTACCATATTATTCCCATGCTTCAAGAGTATTGTATTTGTGAGCCTTAAAATGAAGTACAAATTGCTAGGTCATTTCTAGTTGTTTTCACTTGATTAATTGGAAAATAAGGTTTACTTTTTAGAGAAAGATGAATCATTGATATGGAAGAATGTGGTGATAAGATGATATTACTTTTATGTTGAGACTTCCTAGTTCTTGGAAACTTAAAAAAGTGACACTTTGATAGCTTCAGCATATCTTGATAAGGTAGGTTCACGAAGAAGCATAAGTGGTACAGTGTGGTTTTCACAGGCTCACTTTTTAAGTGAAAGGGGTGCCACTATGCTACAAAGATACTTGCATCTCTGACATGTCCTGTCCTTTCAGTTATTCATCTGTGAGCATTAGATGGTTTTTACACTGCCAAAGAATCCCCAGTGCTATAAAAGTGGCTGCAGAAAGGGCACAAGATGATTTGTCTTCTGTGTCCACTAAAAAGGTTATTTGTTACAAGGATTAAATGACCACTTAGCTGATGTATGAGGAGACTAGAATAAGATGTTACAGTGGCAATAAAGTGCTAGGAGTTATACTAATGTCACCTCAGAAGCTATCTGTGTGATGCAGCTCAGAGTGCACCTAAGACAACTAATAGCAACTAAGATGTACATGGAATGGGTAGACTAATGTAATAAGGAAATTATAGAAGAGCATGGACTCTATAGACTGGGTTAATACCAATGACTTTTGACTATGGAGTGCACTGTGCCACACAAATGCTTGAGGCACAGCTCAGTGCAACCCAGCACAATGGAATATAAATGTATACAAGGGACTGCAATTTAAACACAAGACATGCAACAAAAAGCTACACAGTCAATCATTTCAACTGTCTTTGTTGCCTGGGTAATGAGATGCTAGGAGCATCACCAAGTTACTTGCTTTCAAAAAAGCAGAGTCTGAGTCCAAAACACACACAACCACAAACAAGAAGCTGATGACACCTGAAGAACAAAAGCCAAGAGCTTATGTCACCACCACAGGACTTAACTCAAAAGTAATCCACTGTATAATATAAAGAAACCATCAATGACCACAGGTTAAAAACAAAAACTTGTTTAATAATCCACAACTAAGCAATTTCATCCCACAACATGAACAGGACTTCTTCAGAGTTAAAAGATGCACACATACAAAGCAAGTTTAAATAGTGTTGGTAGCCCCCCCCCCAGAAAACTCACCAATCAATAAGTTAATTAGTTAATTGAAAAACTTAAAGAGATAAACCACAATTCATGCACTTAAGTTATAAACAAAGTAAAAATGTAAAGAAATAACATAGCTAAAAAATTAAAAAAACTTAAGTTAAAATAAAAAAAATGCCCAAACATTACATGGCAATATTCCTATCAGGTAAGTGTTTTTAACGTCAGAAGACTACTATTAGAAATATAATCATTAAGCCAATTTGAACCAGTGGCATTAGTTTTCAGTTGCCACTCAAGCTCTTTGACTTCAAGTCTGATCTTTAAAGGACATCCTCCCAAATTATTGTCAAAGACTTCTACCATAAAAAAAAGAAAAACAAACAAATGTGTGCCCTTCATTGTTCTGAATATTTTTCCATAATGCGTTCTTTTGTTCTTGTTTTTTATTTCTCTTAAATGTTGATATGTTCTATCTTTAATGGCCCTTTCAGTTTTGCCTATATAAAATGACCTGCACATCAGGCATAAGGCCAAAAGGCCAAAAGTAATCCACTCAGACCACCATTTTATTTTCAGAATTACATTTCCAGGAGCACATGATAGGACCCATCTCATTTAATCATATATAGTCACATTCTAAAATAGAAGGGCCCCGGGAACAGTGCCCACAAAATGACATCCCCCTGGTATGTATAGTGGATGTCCTAGATGCAACGCTCCATTCTAAAAAAATCTTGATGTTCCAGTCTCTTCTAAAAATCACTGTGGGGGCCCTTCCAATCCTATCCAAATTCATGCCATATATGTCAAAAATCTTCCAGTTGGTAAATAAAATGTGCCTTATAGTCTCCACACCATTACTATAAGTGAGGATATAACCTCTCTGAAATTGCTTGTTATTTGGTTTGTCCATTGACAAAGCATTGCATCCCATTCCTAACAATGGCTTATAAATCCCTTTTGTCCTTTTACTGTAAACCTCCATGAATGGCTGTTCCAAAAGTTCCCATTTGGTACCATTTATTTAATAAAATTGTTCTTAAGTTTTCACCTTTACCAAAGAACATCTCCAAAAAGGAGATCATTCTTCCCAATCTAACTAATTGTCCCTTGATAAGGGACTTTTTCTGGTGTAATGGATGGCAACTATCATAATAAAGCAATGAGTTTGACTGAGTGGGCTTCCTATATAAATTTGAAATAAAACACCTATTTGTATGATCAAAAGTAATCTCAATAGCCACATTTTTTTACATAAGACTTATTTTAAGTAAATCTCAAAAAACTGGTTGAATTACTTATATAGTCAAAAAATGCATATAACCTCTTTTCTGAGTCTTTCCAAAACAATAACATATCATCCAAGAAGTCCCCATAAAGCATCCAGGTGTCCTTGAACTCAGAATTAAAAATAAACTGTTTTCCCCAGTGTGCTAACACTATATTAGTGAAAATGGGGGCATAGGCTGCCCCCATTGTAACCCCCATTTTTTTGTTTAAAAATACCTTCCTCAAACAAAATGAAATTATTGTTCAAGATCATCTCCATCAAATTTGTAATGACTTTGATACTATTACTGCTCAATGTACCCTTCTGAAATAAGAACCTGTAAAACCAATCAGCCCCAACTTGGTGTGGAATAACTGAAAACAAGTCTCACATCTATTGTCACTAATAATAGTTGTTAATGGTAAAGTTTCCTTTAGTCAAAAAGTCACGTGTCCTTGAATATACATGATTCCGCTTCTAGTACCTTTTTGAGTTTTAAATCTGCAAATCTTGACATACCATAGGTCTTTGAGACCTTAGCATCCACAATAGGCCACAAAGGGAAATCAAAAATATTCTTATGTATTTTTGGTATCCCAAAAATACCATGGATATGAGGGTATGAATTCTGGTTTGTCTCTAAGTTTTTCATTTGTTGATTGATGAGTTTTCAGGGGGTGGGTGGAGTTTTACCAACACTATTTAAACTTTTTTTTTGTCAAATAATTTTTTATTAATTTCACATTAAGGAATGAATGAACAGTCTATGAGAACATGCATATGCAGGTAGCCTAATACACTCTAAAGATCTAAAATAGACAAAAGTATGTGCAATATATACAAAAACTAAACTGAATTAAAACTAAACTAACTTAAACTAAACTAAATTAAATCAGATTAAAATAAATTGAATTAAAATAAATTAAATTAAAGTAAATTAATGTACAGTGCTACCAACTGGAAAAGAGAGTAAAAGAAAATATAAAAGGAACATTGAAAATTGAGTGGATATTAATGGATCACTCAAAAAAAAAAAAAAAAAAAAAAGCTTAGAGTGAGAGTCATACCCAAAGACCAAGAGAGGAATTCCAGGCTCTATTAAATACATAGAATTAGGTCGAATAAACTTTTTCCAGACTTTTTCAAAGAGGACTTTTTTCCTAGGACCCTTTGTGATAAGTTTCTGTGCTGCAATATATGTAAGGGCCATTTCCTTAATGTTATTCCAACAGAGTTTGGTGTGATCTGACCAGTTTTTTTTGTGATATATAGTTTAATCAGGGAACATAAAATGATTAGGATATGCATATCTAACCTAGAAAGTTTTACTGTGGGTATATGAAGGATTTCTAATTCCCAAGAAAGAGTAGATTTGTGGTAGCCCATTTTCTCTAGACGAACTTTTAATGAAGTCCAAAGTTTATGAGAATATTTACAGAACCAAAGTATATGTAAAAGGTCAGCTTTTGGGAAGGAACAATATGTACAGGAGGGGGAATTCTTGGGGTCAAACCTATTAAGCATTGAAGGAGTGTAATACGTGTTGTTATTCACCATTAATTGTATGTAGATGAGTTTTTTAAATGGGCAAAGTTCTAAAGTAGTTTTTATAGCAGATAATTTTTGTTCCTCCGTAAGAGGGATTCCACATTTGTCCCAGTAACTGGAGAAAAGACAACCTGAGTTATGTATTATGGAGTCTAAAAGTTTATATGATTTTGAGAGCATTTTCTCTGAAGACAGAAAGGCATGTATAATTTCATAAAGTTTGGTGATGTCCTGACTGTTAGTCGGAATACAGGCGAATTTTGATGAAACTAATTCTCTAAGTTGACAAAGGATAATCGTGCATTTATTATTGACCTTAAGAGTTAAGCAGAGGGCAGGAAGCATTATATCTTTATATTGCAGAATGTCCCAAACTATAATATCCTTAATTAGTGGAAAGTCTGAGAGATTAATCATCAGATTATTGATCTTAATGTTAGGATTTAGATGAAGGGGTTGAAGTAAAGAAAAGGCTTTGTCAAGATTGAGGGATTTTATCAGAGATTGGAAAATCTTAGTCTTATGTTTTAATGTATTGGATAATTTATAATTGTTGATAGCTTCTGGAGAAAGAAAGGGAAGAGCTTTAGGATTAAATGTATTGGCTAAAACATGTTGAAACCATAATTTCATCCAAGATGGAGAAGAGTTATAGTCTTTCTGAGTTAGATTTGAGATTGACAGAATTCTGTTTCCACACATAATCATATAGTAAAGGTGAAAGTTAGGTAGGCCCAGACCACCCCTATTCCTAGGGTAGATTAGCTTCTGATACGATAACCTAACTGATTTAGAAAACCAGATAAATTTGGCTAGTTCTTTATTAATTTTAGAGAAGAGACCCTTGGATATTATAAGATTAGAAGTTCTGAATTGGTAAAGGAGTCTAGGTAAGATATTCATCTTCACCACAGCAGCTTTGGATAGAAGCGATAGGTTCATCCGTTCCCATCTATGAAGGTCTTGTAATATTTTAGACCATGTTCTGATTAGGTTATTATGGATCATGGAAGTTTGGTTGTGATCAAAATGTATACGAAGATAATGAATATTGAAGGATGTCTGAAAAGGAGAATCCGGAAAGTAATGAGATTTATGACCTACAGGGTTAATAGGAAAGATTTGGGATTTCTTATGGTTGATCTGGTATCCTGAAGCCTTCGAAAAATTATTAATAGTATTAATTACTTTGTATGTGTGCATCTTTTAACTCTAAAGAAGTCTTGTTCATGTTGTGGGATGAAAGTGCTTAGTTGTGGATAATTAAACAAGTTTTTGTTTTTAACCTGTGGTCAATGGTTTCTTCATATTATACAGTAGATTACTTTTTAAGTTTGTTTCTGTGGTGGTGACACAAGCTACTGGCTTTTATTATTCTGAGTGCAAAATGCATACTTTTCATGAACATAAATTAAGTAACACATAGTTAGATTTCCAATTCAGCTTTGGCTAAAGAAAAAAGTCTCAAATGAGCAATGCTCAGCCAAACATCGCAGTCAATACTGTAAGAACTCCAAACACATGGAACACCAAAGACTGTATTAAGCAGTTCCATCCCTTAAAAGTCAAATGGAATGCAAAACGTCAAAACAGCACACATTTTAAGTACCCAAACCTCAGGCAGTCGAGCTCATGTGATCATGCCTTACCATTTTTAAGGGCTAAATTCTTGATTTAATAAATAATCCCCATTCAACAAAATAAACAGTGATTTACTAATGTAATATGAATAAATAATACATTGTATCTCTACGTATCTCTCTCTCTCTCTCTCTCTCTATATATATATATATATATATATATATTTGCATATGTTTGATTTAAATGTTTTCATCTAATCATGAATGATAAAAAGATAATCTAAATCATATTTCATCTAAAATATATTTAAACAAATCACATTTGATAGAAAAGTATAGCAGGCTCTACATGATTACTGTTAGTATGGTTTAGAGTATAAGGATAGACAGAATTACAAGGGAAATTATTGTATCGCACCATTTGTATATTACAAATCCCCACCATGTCTAGATGTTTGCAATGGTGCAACAGCAGCAGCATGAGCAGCAGTGATCTACTGCATCTGTTGTTTTCTTTTTTCTCTGCAGTTGTGCAACTGTGGTGTTAGTATATTAAGTAAGGAGGGCTATTTGTTGTATATAAAATTATCTATGAAATGTGATTGAATGGAATTTTTTTAGGAAGTCCTGGTAGTCTCGACTCTAGCATTTGGCTGAGTACTGTTTATATGACTCGTTTTTCTTCAGTTGTAGCTGAATTGGAAGTGTTATTGGTAGTTTCTGGTGAGTTTTGGACATTTCTTCTCAGGACTTGTTTCTCACAGGACAGAGGAATTGCAGTCCATCTTTTCAGATACCAAGAGGTTTGTTAACTCTCTTGAAATAATTGACTCTATGTTCATGGTAACAGTTTTTCACATGTTCTACAATTTACAGAGGGGAAAGGGTTAATGGGTAATAAACCAGCTTTTTCCCAAACTCCAAAGAAACCCATCTGGTTGTATAATCTTCAATTAACAAGACAGATACATATATTAATATTTCTGATTTTAATAACTAGATAAAGGCACCTGCAGCTTTTAAGTTATCCCACCTGAACTTCACCTATAACATGCTAGCAGGTTTAAGTAAAAATTTTGAAAAGAACTTTAGAAAATGATGTCTTTGCAGATGGATAATGCATGCATTCATGAAAGCCGTAAGAACAATATAGTTCTTAATGGAGTGAGATTTGGGAAATTCATAAATGTTATTGAATAATATTCACCGATTCATAATGCCTTGATTTTTCACCAGATCAGGATGTGAGATATTGGAAATTGTTATGAAACATAATGAAAGGTAATTGACAACCTGCCCACAGAGATAAGAGTATCACATACATCCACTGTCAATTATTTGATATTCTCTAATTTAAAGAATAAGTTCCTAGCAACTGTCAAAGGGCTGATAAATTATCTGATTCAGTTAAATGAAGGAAAGAGAAAAATGTGATCAGAGATAAACCTAATTATGGTGAGGGCCAGACATATATGCTATAAGAGCATCATAACTATAGCAACAAAAAGACTGTGATCAGTGAGACTGGATTAGGTAATAATTACAGATTGTGGACAGCGAGACTTGATTGGGTAATGATAGTTACAGATTGTGGACAGTGAGACTGGATTAGGTAATGATAGTTGCAGACTGTGGACAGTGAGACTGGATTGAGTAATGATAGTTACAGACTGTGGACAGTGCAACTGGATTGGGTAATGATATAAGTAACTATGAATAGGATTTGGAGAATCATAATTCGCAAGATTCTTACAGACACCACTACTGTACTGGTCAGAACATTTGTTGAAAAGATGGAACAATTCAATGTTCAATCAGCCATTTCCATTTCATAATCAACTATCCAGTTAAGAAGGGGATTACAAGTGAATGCTAAAGCATTAACAATTCATTGACATGAGGAAGAATGTGATGTAACTATAGATGTTTTTGGGGAGTTTCTGTTCATGTATTAAATGATGATTTTAAAATATATAAATTTAGTGACAATGATCACAGAGATTCACCTGGACATTTTTTTTTAAATGTTGGCATTTTCACCATCTGTAAGAAGAAATAAAGCTAATGCTTTAATTGAAATCCATTTGTGCACATGTAAATTGAATGGTGCATTATAGATGAACTGAGTAAATGTGGGAATGATTGTAAAGTCCTTAAAAGAAAGAAGATGCTTAGCAACCTCTGTATCATAACATTCAAGCATCTGTGAAAATTCATTAAAATGGCATTTGATCTGTTTGTAGTAGAAAGTACACATCTATTTTGGGAACATAAACTACAAACAGAGAGAGAGAGAAATTTTGCAACCACTTTTTTTGTGATAAATCTATAAGGTGATTAAGCCAGATAAAAGCAGGGATAGGCTTTAATGAATGCATTTTTTTATATTGGAATAATGCAAACAGTTTTGATGGATGACTCTTCTTATAGTTTGGTCTCAAAGAATCTATTGAATATAGTATATATAAGTGAATGGAATATGTAATTTTGATTTGTTTAAAAAGGAATTAATAATTGAAATTTTGGTATTTCAGAACTCCACTAAGACAGCCAGGAGACTTGCCTTTTAGACAAGTTGCATTCTCAGTGGGTTATATATCGAAACCTTTAGCTTATTTCGTGAATAGGAAACTTAAGAGAATTTTGAAATGGCTTTAAAAAGGGAGAGAGAGGTCATTAAATATAATGATAACATTATTTTTGTGACTATGGACATCTTTAACCTTTTCACTTCTATATGTCAAGGACCTAGATAGGTTTGGGGACACTAAAGAATCAGTAGGAAAAAAATGGACATAATGTGTTTGTTAGTAGAACTTGTTTTGAAAAAGAATTTGAAGGGGAGATTCCAGAGGAGGGCTAATGGGAGCTGCTAAATCACTAATTTATGGTAATTTAGTATTGTGAGGTGATAACTTTTGTCTGCAACAAGCTGTGCATTTCTGTACTATTTAAAATGATATATGAAATTCCTGAATGATATCCTTAGTTTATGGGAATAATCAGTGAAAATTATAAAACAATTTTTATTACTTAAGTGCAATTGCAAATATTTTAACATTTATGGTTGAATTATCCTCTGTGATTGACTGTTTGGCTGTTACCATTTAGAAGGAGGGGTCAAGGAAAGATTTGGATCTACTATTTTCAGAAAACCCACTTATTGTAATTCACTACTAGATTTTAGTGTGACTGCTCACTTTGGTTAAAGAGTAACACTATAAAGTTCAGATTATTAAACATTTATATTTAGTATCTGATGATACTAAGTTTGTTGATGAACTGAGAGATTTAAAAATACTGTTTATAGACAGGAACTACTCCACCCTCAATTTATTTTTCTCAAAATTTTGTTTATTTTTCAAATACATTTGAATGAATTCCATAGTATTTATACATAACATCTTAAATAACTATGTACACTATTTACATTAGCTTCACACTATAACAGATCTTAATGTATACAGTTACTTTATAAGTATGTCCAATCCATTATTAGAGTGTCTGATCAATTATTGTATAGTGTCAATCAACAATAAAACTTTTCCCCAGGGGGTGTTGATAAATGGGTTTGGATAAATTCTTAGTTCTTTAATTTTAATTTACAATAATGCTGTGGTCTTCAGTAGGCTGTAGAAGTCTTCCAAAGTTGGTATTGTGTTTGTATCCCATCTTCTTGTTATACACATCTTTGAAATTGCAAGTATAGTCCATACTATACATGTTTGACCTATTCAAATGAGTACCTTTTTTCACATTTAATAGTACAAGAGCTTTAGTTAAATAAAATTATTAATTTAATAAAGTTTGTATAAAGTTATTAATACCATTCCAAAATGGATTAATTTTAACACAATCAAAGGAAATGTGGTTCCAATCTGCATTGTGTACTTGCTCACATCTCCAACATATTCCTTTTATGGAAGAACTAATTTTACTGATTCTATCTGGGGTTAAGAATGCTCCGTGCAAGAATTTCCAATTAAAAACTTTTCACTATTGTGTAAAGGATGTATATTTTATTGATGATACAATATTTGTTTTAATATCTTCAATTAACTGTATTGAGTGTCATTTTGTAATATATTTCCAATATGAGGATATGGGTGTTGTTTTATAGCTTATCAATATTTTGTAAAATTTTGAAATTTTGTTTCCCATGTCAAAGTCATTATATATGATTTCATATATGTGTTTCATAAACTAAGGTATTTTCTTTAACTGAAGAATTGTTAATTATTCTACTTAAATCTTGCGAATATGACAGAATACTTAAAGTTAGCAAGTCAGGTTGTGGAATTTTGTATGTTGTTTTTATTACTTGCATATCTAAACTTTTAGTTCTTTGATACATTGGAGCCAACAAACAAATCCTTTCTGTTCCCAAGAATTAATAATTTCTCTATATATTTTATGTGGAAAGTTCTTTGTGACTATAAATGGTGCTAAAAGATCAAACCAGATTTTTAAATCTATATTTGCATTAATAATTTCCTAAATGAGTCAATGTAATAATTAATCATACAAGTTTTAGTGGGTTTAGTTATGTGATATTGAATACTAATACATAATATACGCCATGGCAAATTATCTGTTATTTGAATTTTTTTTGTAAATCAAATTATTGATATTTACAGTTAGTAATTCTTTCCAATTTACAGATTAATTTGGATTTATCCAATCTGAGATTGTTTTAGATATTGATGCTTTTATATATGTTTCTATATCAGGAAAGTTTAATCCTCCCTGTTTCCATGGTCTGATATGATGTATTAAAGCTATTCTGTTTCTTTTGGGAAAGTATAAACATGTTATTAGGAATGAATTTATTTCTTTAAGTATATTACTTTCTGGGAACAGTTGTATTGCCAATGCTATATTTATATAGGATCTTGGGCAGTAAAAACATTTTTGTTAACTACAGTCTATCTTCAAATGTTAATATTATTTTGATACATTTTTCCACAGAGATTTTAATTGTATTGATGACATTATTGTATTTTTTAGACTAATGCATTATTATCCTTGCATAACTCAATCCCCAGATATTTTAAGGTAGATTCTTGTTTCCCTATGATGTGATTGCCTTAATCTGCAGTTCTTTTTGTTATTTAAAAATAAAAATTTTGATTTTGATTTATTGAAAGGGAGTTCTGAAGTCATGTGAAATTTGGCAATTAATATATCTAATTCTTCTCTCTCTTTTGTATTAAATAATGTTAGTAGCCGTTCTATAAGCACTGCAGTGAGAACAAAGATGGCTGCCATTCTATAAGTACTGCAGTACTTCAGCTCTTCAAATACCTGAGAAAAAAATCAACCCTGTGGAGTTATACTTAGAGTAAACAAACTAATTGGAAGTTATTACTAATTGACCAGAAGTCACTTTTGGTTCTGAGAAAGAAAAATCGAAAAAGAATACTTGGTAATAGCAGGATTGGATCTGATTGTCAGGTTGACTCTGAACAGAGCACCAAACAAAGGACTGATTGATCTCACTTTTGTAACTTTTCTTTGGGAAATAAATCTTCGTGCAGAATTTCGAAATTTCAAAGGAGGACAAAAATATGGAAACTACAACTTCCAAAACCAAGCTGTCAGCTTTGCAATCACCGGAGAAAGAATCTTTAATCAAGAGACAGAAAACTATCAAACAGCAAGAGACTGAAAAAACAGGGCCATCAACAAAATCTGATCAACAGGTCACAATGGAAGAAATCAAATCAGCATTGCTACCTATACAGGATGCCTTAAAAGAGCTAACATCTCAAACACTTTCATTTAGTGACACATGTAATCAGATTCTCGAAAGAATGGAGAAAGCAGAAACTAGAATTGCTACCAATGAAGACAATATATTAATGCTCACTAAAAGAACAGAGACACATGGAACTGACATTCAAATGATGCAAAATAAAATTCTGGACTTGGAAGCAAGATCCAGACGTAACAATATAATCATTAGAGGGATCCCAGAATCTATTCAATATAATGACCTGATCACTTCTATTACACAAATATTTGAAATACTGCTCAAGGACTCTGAGGTTGTTAAGCAGATGGTCATAGAAAGGGCATAGAGCATACAGAGAATCTCAAGCTTCAAATATACCCAGACCTGTTTATGTTAAAATATTGAACTACCAAGATGTGAGCAAAGTACTGTTAACTATTAAAAATCTGGTGGATCTATAATGTGGCAAAATAATAAAATTTCTATAGCACAGGATTTACCAACACAAATAAGGCAATCTAGACAAATGCTGGCTCCATATTGTAAGTTTCTGATTGACAAAAATATCAGATTTCAAATGAAATATCCTAATAACCTAATTTTTACTGTGGATGGCATTAAATACTCTGTAAGCACAAGGAAAGAAGCAAGACCTACTTTTTTGAAGATTTTTAAGGCTCTCCCATCTTCAGAAATGTGAACAGTCCATTTTGGCCTTCTGCAGCACCAGGGAGAATGGGATGTTTCATTTATGACAATCTGAGGCTTTAAAATCCTTTGTCTGTTCTGTTTCTTGTAGCATGCCTGGAATTTTATTTTCTTATCTTATCTCGTAGTTCCAGTTGATTGAACTGCCTTTACAGTTTAAATAGCTGAGAAGAAAGAGGAACTGCTGGCGAAGTAAAAAGAAACCTGTTTGGACTTATTTTGCAGGAAAAGGACTGTAAGATAGTGTGTGAAGTCAAAGTGATGCAGGTAAATGCTGTGGAAATGCATTGTGTATTAAAAAAGGAGATGGTTATGTGTAGTGGCAGAATAAGGTACTGTAGTTTTTTTTTATATATTTGTTTTCTCTTTTTTTTCCTATATCTCCCTTCTCTTTACTCCTTTCCTTTATTCCTGTAGATAGGTGGTATTATTTCTAACTCTAACTGATAAATGATGTAAAAATGGTTAGTTGATCAGATTTAAACAATGTGCATATAATAATAAAAGAACATAAAAGAAGTTATTTTTTATGTGTAATTTAAGGCATTTTTCTTATTTCTTCTCCTTTGCTGTGCTCCTTCATGCTTTTTTTCTCTTTTTATTTTAACCCCTTGGTTCCTCTCTTATTCACATATGGTTATTACAAATGAAAATGCCATTATAGTTTTATTTTGAACTGCATTGGTTTTCAATATTAATATGTTAGTAGGTAAGTTGTAGGGGAAGAACAAAGCAGATTAAAGTAGTTAGATCATTTTATTCAGTAGATACAGGATGTTGGGAAATGTTAAATAACTGTCTGCTTTCTATGTCAACTAATATTTAATACTGTATAGAACAACAAATTAGAATGTTATTTGCTATTGCTGAATATAAAGCTGAAGTGAATTGAAGTACATTAGAATCTCAGGGTACAATTAGTTTATTTGTATATCCATAAATATGTACAGAGCTGTAGTTACCTATAAGTAGTGTTTAGTAGGGAATGTCAGAATTAGGCTTTGTAGACGTAGAAGTAGTTGTTGTAGGTTTTGCATGGGGTTTCATTGTTAAATAATAGAATTAGTAGATTAGTTACTCAGATGGTTTCCAGTAATGTAAAAAACCTATGTTCATCCTGGTTCAGAGGAATAGTGGGTAGGCACTGGGTAGGGATAGGATGGCAGTTTTGCTTCCATACAATTGATGATATGCCAACTTATGTTATTCTAAGGTTGCTCAAAGAGATTAGATATCGAGTTATATTTCTAATGAACGTTAAATGTGGATAATAGAATCTTGGAATGTCAAAGGACTCCAGAACATGAAAAAGAAAGCTGTTTTTTCATTTGTTTCTCAAATCATCAGCATGTTGTATTTTATTACAAGAAATGCATATGACTAATGATCAGTGGGAGCCAGTGAAGGATAAGAAATGGGTTAGGAAGATTGTGACGGCGGAAGGAACAACAAATAGTGCAGGGGTGGCAATTTTAGTTAAGAATCACTTTCAGGGAGATATTAGGGATGTGAAAATGGATCAGGAGGGTAGATGGTGTTTGGTCCTTCTCACATCCAAATGTTATGATAAACCTATAGTACTAATATGTGTATATGCCCCTAATGTTAATCAGCATAATTTCATAGCTTCAATCTATTCCATTTTACAGTCATACAATAATTGCTATATAGTGTTGGGAGGTGACTGGAACTCTTATCAAGATCCTAAATTAGACAAGTTGGGTGCTTCTTCAGTGTTCAATAAACAGGCAATGGTAGCATTGAAAGAATTGAAAATGGATTTCAAACTCTATGACCCTTTTAAACACATACACTCACAAGGGAAAGCAGAGAATTTTACTTATTATTCAACCTGCCATAAAATGTGGTCGAGAATTGACTTTTCTTAATTTCAGAGGTGTTGATCTCAGCTGACCCTAGTGTTTCTAATCAAGTCAGACAACTCTCAGACCATTCAAAGATAACTTTAACCTTAAACAGTAGTAATATGGATACTAAGAGGCTTCGAGGGTATAATTGATCCTTGAACCCATATTTACTAACCAAGGAAGATATATTAATGGAAGTCAAGGAGATACTTAAACAGTCATTAAATAATATTTCCCAAAATAGACACCCAATAGATATAGAATGGGCTACAACTAAAACGCAGCTAAGAGGACTATTTATACAAAAAGCTACATATTATAAAAAAGAAGACTCAATTGGATTTAGAAACTAAAATTCAATTACTGGACCAAGATTTGATGAGGAACTATAATGAACAGACAGAAACTGAGCTATTAAGATGTCAAAATAACTATTTTTACTTCATAATAGAAATTTGTCACTTTATGAACAAAGAAATTTAGTTAAATATGCAAATCATATTCAAACCCCCTCGAAAGCATTAGCTCGTATTATTAACCAGATGAAATCAACATGATTAATTACTGAAATACACTATAACAATACTACATATACTGACAAGGCGGATATCATGAAGACCTTTGAAAAAAATTTTAATCAGATTTATGGTGAGAAGCAGACACTCTTGCAAGATAAAGACAGAAAAGATTTTTTACAGAGAATCACTTTTCCTAATATTGACAAGGAATTTCATAGAGATTTAATCAAACCGATTACAGTTGAGGAGGTGTCCGAAATAATCAAGAAACTGAAGCCTCACAAAGCCCCAGGCCCAGATGGTTTGACCTCGGAATTCTACAAATCTTTTAGTGAGATTTTGAGCAGTGTATTGTCACAGACTTTTAATGATATCACTCTAAATAGAATTAATGATCATTTTAATGCCTCAAGGACAGTTCTGATATTAAAAGAGAAAGGTGATTCCAAAAATCCTGATAATTACAGGCCTATATCACTTTTGAATATGGACATGAAAATCATGACATCCATTCTGGCGAGTAGGCTGAAAAAGGTAATAAACCCAATAATATCAGAGGAACAGGCGGGGTTTATGGATGGGAGGCAGACCACGGATAATACCTTAATGCTCCATACCTTAATCTCTTATGCGAAATATAAAAACCTGAATTTGTATGCCCTAATTATTGATGCTCAGAAAGCATTTGATAGGGTTAATTTGGATTATTTATTTGATACATTACCTTATTTTAATATACCGCAGGAGTTTATCTCAATGTTAAGGATACTATATAGAAATGCATACACAAATTTATTTATAAATCACGAATGCTCGAATAGGATAAAAATCATAAATGGTACCCGACAAGGCTGCCCATTATCTCCCATCTTATTTAATCTTTACTTGGAGCCTTTATTTTTACACCTTAAGCAAAAAATTTTTTATAATTCTCCTGTACTGTATGGAATAAAGGTTAGGATGGCTGCCTATGCAGATGATTTAAACATATATTGTACCACACCTGTTTCCGATACTGAAAAAATATTAGCTGCAATAGAAATCTTTGAGAGAATTTCCAATTACAAGCTAAATTTTAAAAAATCTAAAATATTCCCATTAAAGACACCCACACCTTTTTCAATGCTACCATTAATAGGACAAGTATTGATGGAAGAAAAGATAAAATATCTGGGAATTGTCTTCTCAACTGAAAATAGAGATTTTTTTTATTAACAATGTAAAGTCAACTACAGATCAAATAACATTGGATCTTGAAAGATGGAGTAGATTGAAGTTACTGATGATGGCAAGAGCAGCTATCATAAGAATGAATGTTCTTCCTAGAATGTTATATATTTTTAGAGCTGCACAACTCAGAATTACCAAAACATTCTTCAAACAGCTTCATATAAGATTGGGAAGATTTCTTTGGGAACCTAGGAAGACGAGAATTTCATATGAAAAATTGATGGCTCTAAAAAATAAGGGGGGGCTGGAATTACCGGATTTCGAAATGTACTATTTAGTGATTCAGGCCAATAGGATTTTAAAGACGCCTTACTTCGATAGTGATAATAGAAAATGGACACCCAAATGGGTGCTCATAACGCACTAGCATATAAATGAAGTGGGAGTCAACGCTAAAGCATTACCCTTTTTAAATAATTGGACAATGAGTAAATATAAGCTAATGGAGCCCATCAAAAGTTATGTAACGGCAATTCAAACTCTTTTCGCTTCCTTAAATTTACTAAAATATATGATGGTTTTCCAACCGTTTCATAGGAACCCAAATTTAACAATTGGTGGTCAATTGATTGATCTAAAGAAATTCCCTTTAATCATGGAGTTAACTGTACTCAATTTATATCCTTTTCTAGGAGTACCAGTACAGGATATTTTAAAAGAAATAGAACTCCCTATTTCCTATTTAATTATAGTAAGACAGCTAAAAGACTTGGTTATAAACTATTTTAACAACTTTGAAATGAAAGGGAAGATTTAATCATTTCTCATAATCTATGGGAAGCGCTGTTGCAGGATAGAAAATATATAACCACAGCATATAAATTGATAAAAGAGAGGAAGTATAATAATTATATTCTTTTATCGAGTTACTGGAGAGAGAAATTGATATTCCCAGACGACAATAAGATATTGGAGGCATTTAAATTAACATTAAAGTCCGTATCCCTTCAGAAATTGGTATTTACACAGCTGATGATATTTAACAATGCATACTATACTGCCTCACTTTTCACAAATTTGATGCGAAGAATTCACCCATATGCCCACATTGCTTTGATCAGACAGCAGATTTGCTTCACATGTTCTGGAGTTGTAAGTGCATTTATAAATTGTGGAATTCATTAAAATTGCAGTTACAAAAATGGGTTACCAAAATTCAACACTCTCTTGGGAGTTTATGATTCTTCATATTCCCCGGAGAATCTAAATAAATCAAAACGATTGTAATTATGAATATTTGCCTATTAATGAAATTATATATAGCCACAAATTGGTTGAACCCAGCCCAGACATCGTGGGAAAATTTCAGATTGTTGGCAATAAAACACATCTTAGCGCATAAACTGTTAATTAGTGATAACAAGAAAAATATCAACAACATAAAAATCTGGGAGCAAATTTTTAATATTATTTTGGCTTAAGAGGTTACTATCCACTTTTTCTCGGGAACCAAAATATAGTCTAAATCAACCTTAGATTAGATAGAAAATGTACAGAAAAGACAGATTGTTGGCTTGGATTTGTTAATGTTGGATTTTTTTTTTTTATTATTTTCCTTTTGATTGTGAGTGCTGTACCTTTGATCAATACATGAGGTTGATATATATGTGAAATTAACCAATGGAAGCATTTTGTATATATTGTATATAATGTGTGAATTTGTAATATGGTTGTGAAAAATAATAAAAAATGATTATTGAAAAAAAAATAATGTTAGTAATATGTCATCAGCAAATAGCATTACTTTAGAACTGTATTGTTAATAAACATCCATTCCTTTGATTTTTATATTGTTATGAATTGAATCTGTCATTTTTTCAATAGCCAGAGCAAATAGAATCAGTGACATAGGACATCCTTGTTTAGAGCCTTTTGTTATATGCATAGATTCAGAGGTAAAAGGACCTAACTTGACATACACTAAATTATCTGTATATATATTCTTTAGGAGATGAGCAACAGATGCAGAACATTCAAATATCATTGGGATTTTGAACAAATAGTGCCAATTTAGTGAATCAAAGGCTTTATCTATATATAAGCCAATTATGAGTGTTTCTTTCTTTTTTTATTAACATAATGTATAAGAGAAATTATCCTTTTAATATTGTTGTATGTGTATATGATATATAAATCCAGTTTGATCATTATTTATTGTTTTGGATATTGGTATTTTGATTCTGTTCGTTAATATTGTCATAAATATCTTATAGTCGTTATTTAATAATGATATAAATCTATATGAGGTACAGAGGTTTGAGGATTTGTTTTCTTTTTGGATTGGAGTGATTAAGTAATATCTCCAAGAGGGTGGTATTAAAACTTGTGACTGAATTTCTAATAGAGTTTTATGGAAGAAGGATAATATCTTTGAAGGAAAAAGTTTATATATTTCCATAATTATGCCATCTATACCTGGAGCATTATTATTTTTACTCTATTTTATTGTATTTGTAATTTCTTTGTAGGATATGGGTGCTTGCAGATCTAGTTTTAATTTTTCTGTTTTTTTTTTTAAATTAGAACATTTTTTATCTAGATTTAATTGATCGATATGTATATTTTCTTTTTGGAAATGTTCCATATAGTGATTTCTATAGGCATCAAGAATGTCACCTATATCCAAGACATTTTTCCCTTTCTTTTCATGGAAGATACTTTTACTGTTATTAGCTTTTGATTGTATTTTGATTCTTGTGGATAAATTATGTAGATATTTTGGAGAAGTGGCCAACATATTAATTTTTAGTTTTTCTAACCTAAACTAGTTTTATGTGTTAGAATTAAGTTTTCCTAAACCTAAACTAGTTTTATGTGTTAGAATTTAATTGTAATTATTGTTTAATACTTATACTTTCTTTTTCATCTCCAAATGATTTTTTTCAGCTTTTACTGACAAAAGTTTGGATTGTAGATGTAATAATTCAGAATCCCATTCTCTGATTTTTTTTATAACAAGTTAAGGTTTTACCATATATGTAAGCTTTTAATGAGCCCTATAGTATCATTTTATTTATCTCTGTGGTGTAAGTAATATCTAAGAAGAACTGTAATTCAGATAATAACCAGGGTTTAAACTCTAATTTTAGTTATATATGCTGGAATTCTGAAGTTAAAGATTAATGGTTTCTACCCATTTTGAAGTTTAAGTATCAATGAATTGTGGTCTGAAAAGGGGCAGGGACTGACTGAGAAATTAATGATTGTAGATTGTAAGTCATGGGGCAGCAAATATTTTATCTATTTTAGTTTGGATACCAAATCTGTGATCTTGATGCGAAAACAACAACAGTTTATCTTCTTTAAATTTGAAAGTATATACAAGATGAAATGATTCTACCCACTTGTCTAAAGCTTTTGATACAGCAGATGTATGCAGTGGTCTTTCATTCATAGTTTCAGAAATATCAAACATACAGTTAAAATCTCCTCCTAATATTAATTTGACTTTAACATTATTGGAAATGAAATCCAAGTGTTTTTTTAACAGTTCCTGTTCCAATACCTGAGAACCAGTATAGATTGGCTAGAGTCCATATTTTGTTATTATATCTAACTATTACTAATGCCATAAGGCCTTCTTTATCTTCATACTTATAAATGATTTCTGCGTTAATCATATTTGTTTACAATAAAATTGTTACCCCTTTTGTCTTTGTGTTATAAGTGGATTGTGCCAATATCATATATTCCTTAGGGTTCCATTTGTAATTGTCATTTGTTTTGAAATGAGTTTCTTGAAGGAAGACAGTTTGTGCTTTGTTCAATTTTAAATGTTTCAGTAGATTTGATCTCTTGCTAGGATTGTTTAAACCATTGGTATTTAAAGATAATACATTTAAATCCATCTTAGGTTATTTAGACTATGTATTTTTTGTTTTATTGTGACTATTAAACATTTTCCTCTGATAACTATAAAGTATATGTTTGAGCTTTTAAAGGAAATTATCAGCTTTATACTTTGAATGTTTACCAATAAAGTAATGTTTTGGTCAGGCATACTAAAAATGTTTTTGTGAAATAACAAATTTAAATTAATAAGTGTTAACAAAACTAAGATCCGTACTAGCCATGGAATGAAAATCATTCCTAATCTGATGGATAAACGTAAGTCCATCAGATTATCACTCATACCTTGACAATCCAGAACATCTGAGTTCCATAAATTGATTTATCATATGGAGAATATTTGTAATAGGAATAGGCAATATTATATTATTTTGAACAGATATAGTACTATTGTAGATTAGACAGAGTTTTAATACAATGTAAATGTCTACTTATTGTATAAGCAATTAATATTTACATGAAAGCTAGATGACAGGCAATTCAATCATAGTAAAGTAGGATGTATCATATATAAAACCTTAGTAAAAGATAATAGCACACAGTTATTTAACATATTCACCCTTATTAATGAAGTCTTTCCAAATGTATTACTTAATATAAATAGATGGTAATAATACATGTATCAATGTTTATAATACAATATATTTTACTGGATATATCAGAAGTTATATTTCATTCTTTGCCAGCATTTATGTAATCACTTTGTTGTTAACTTACTTAAAGCATCAAGTTTATTTTATGTGGACATTGATGAAAGTTAGTGCATTTTAATTATCAGTGCATCCCCCCCCCCATTTCCTACACATAAGCATTTTCATATCTGTTATTTCTTATTATAAAATGAGTGAAATTACAGGTTAAAAACAACAAATTCACTTTTTGTGGTTAATGATTACAAGTTCCATTTCCATATTCATAAATTGCCATTTTATGGCATATACTGAACATTTTAGATTTAAATGGCAACATTCTATTTTGTATAATCAGCAAAAGTTAAACTGAGTAATTATTGTCAATTTAATACAATTTGTTCAGAATGTGATTGTTACATTCTGTGACATTCCTTGTTCAGGCTTCTATTGTTTACCTTGAACAACTTTGCCAGTTTGATGTCATGTATAAAACATTAGTTACCTTGGTAATAGCTGAAGTGTTATGTCTGGTCAAGATGGGTTACAAAACCACAATTCAAGTTAAAGCAATTGACTTGTTATGCACATTTACTTATAAGAGAAAATCATCATGCTTCCCCTTGATGTTCAATATAGTGTATGCCATTTATAGCAAGTTAAAACAGTAGTGTTATTATACACAAGCCCATGTTATTAAACTGTCTATTGTCAATTTAATACTATTTGTTCAGAATATGATTGTTACATTCTGTGACATTTCAAGTTCAGGCTTCTATTGTTTCTCTTCAACAACTTTCTCAGTTTGATGCCATGTATAAACATTAGTTACCTTGGTAACAACTTAAGTATTATATATGGTCAAGAAGGGTTACAAAAACTACAATTCAAGTTAAAGGAATTACATGACTTGTTATGCATATTTACTTATATAAGAAAATCCTCATGCTTCCCCTTGATGTTCAATGTAGTGTATGTCATTTATGACAAGTTAAGACAGTAGTGTTATTATACACAAGCCCATGTTATTAAATCATATCTTTAATAATAAATTCAGCAGACTGCTTCATCTTATATAACAATTATATATTTATGTCTAGATTCACTAAAATCATACATTACATAACTATTGTTTGTGTTTTTTTTTCTTTTTTTTTTGGCTGTTGTTTAGTTATTTGACAGTCCACAAGCTGTAATGCTTATTAATATTATTAGCTCATTCCAAGCATGCTTATACAGTCCATAGACTTTAAATTATGAGCCCCTTCTAGTTTCTTATTTGTTATAAGTATATTTCCATCCTTACATACACACATCCCAGTACTTCAAGCATGGGCAACAATACCCATCTAGTTTTGCCAGCATACCATTCACTAATTCATGTAGTGTGTTTCCAGGCTGTTCTTAAAATATCCAAACCAATATCTGTCCTGTTCCATTTTACCAGTCTGTTCCATGCCGTGGCCACTCTGCCAGTGAACCACTCAACACAGCTTCCATTCCCACAGATATTTCCACAAAGGAAATCTGATGACTCTCTAGCACTTCCTGGCAAACTCAAACACCCCCTAGAATCAGCTATCCCCATATGCCCAACACGTCCGAGCAAGCTCACCTCCCAGACCACTGCAAAGGGCCCCCCCCCCTCAATTTGATTGAGAGGATTGCTGAGGAGGTTGTTCATAGAAGTGGTGAAGCTTTTCCCCATTTTATGTAAATGCCTTACAGTGAGATGTGTTATAGTGACAATCAATGAACCTTTGCAGCTATGATACTGAGTTCTTGCACTGACAATCTTGCCATTAGGCAAGTTATAAAAAATAACTGGATATCTTTAACACATAACTACAACATCTGTAAAATGCTAGACATAGTTCAAGGCAGTGGATGGAAAGTGAAAAATGCAGCAAATGTAAACAATGAAGGTATATTTATGATGGCTCCTATTTAACAGTTTTGACTTCTCAAGAGTAAACAGTATAATAGGAAAGTATAATTGTACTGCTTTCAGTATTTTATATTTAACTACATACCCTCCATGTAAAGTATTTTTGTGGGGAAAACTGAACTTAGGCATTAGATATATTGCATTATTACTCAATCAGGAAAAAACATCAATAATGATTTATATAAGCATTCTACAAATTGCAATGATTATTTTTATTTGTATTTTAGAAAAGGTACCAATTAGTGTGAGGGGGTAATTGGAAAAACAGACTGGAGTACAAATAATTAATATGATAAATTTATTTAAATGCAGCACTGTACCCAGTGTTAAATGAATGCATTTCTAACTCTTAATATGCTAAAGGAGACCTGTAGCATGGTCGAGTCCGAATTCAGTGACACTGTATTGTCCCATTACTGAGGTCTTTCTCATTGTGGCAATACCTATCTCTGAATCACATTTTATTGCCACTGTGCTAATCAACAACTAGTGTTAGAAAATTAGTGAGAATAATGATCATGCTAGTGAATCCTAAGGATTTCCTTTAATTAAGAGTGGAAGGAAACCCCATAGTTTAGGAGCAAAAGCTAGAAAAATTATGGTCACAAAAAGAAAGTTTATTTTGTAGGTTATGAAGTGACTATGCCCTGTATTCCCAAGAGCAGAGGATATGGTTCATCAACAGGCCAGCAAAAGATCAAGCATTTGTAAGACTAGGTGTAGATAGGGTAAGAAGTTTTACCTGAATTTGTCTCCTAAAAAGAATAGCTATGTCTTCTGGGGTGGTATAGGTTGAGCCATTATGTACTAATTTGGAGTACTCCTGGATGCTGTTCTCCAAGTTCCTGGTTGCAGAAAAAAAAATGTATTTGACAACTTGAATTTATACTTGGCTTTGCTGGATTTGATTTCTAAACTATTTTTAACTTTATTATATTAAATTTGAGGTATGTGTTTTTCTAGTTTGTTACTAAGTAAGAGGACATTTTGTCAGGTTATAGAACTTACTTATGCTTGGGGGATTACCGGTGGGGTTTATTCCTAGATATGGCACATTCAGGTAAGAATAGGATCCCTACACATATATGCCAGTGTTTGCTGCAGGGTCTCCAAGTGGTTGAAACACTTGATCCTGCCTTAGAGAAGACTTTTAAAATGGTAGGATTTGTATATGTTTTAGGCTAATGGAAATTCATCAGAACATTCCAAATCACAATTCGTACCATTTAAAACACCAACAATGATTAAATTCTGTTAATAAGAAAGAAAGCGCTCAAAAATCATTAAACATGGATTGGTCTCAACCTTCAGCTGTTGGTTTCTGGTACTGCAAGAGGTAGTTTGTATTTCAATTTGCATTAATGAAATCCACTAAGTGTTGTGCATAGCTTATAGCTCATATTTCATAGTTCAAGGTATAACTGTGTTCAAGCTAGAGGCCATTTTTAAAACACAGACTCCACGTTTACAGAGTATAAAATTTGGTCATCCCAAGAATCTATTGATATCCTAAATGTGCTCTTAGAGTTTTGTAAGAAACAAATTTGAAATATATTACAGTTCCACAAGAACCAAAGATGATAACAAAAATTACTATGTCATACTGATCTTTCAGGAGCATTTCACCCCACGCCCCCACTGAAAAAGTGGTCTGTCCCAGTCTGACTTTCCCATTAAGAAAATGTTAATTAAATAAGAATGAGTTAACTCCACACCCGCAAGATTCAAGTCCTCATTATCTAAACATTTGAACCATAACCATGGCCAACCTCTTACGAAGCCCAAGTATTGATGTCTGAAAAAATATTTAAGATCTTGGACATCACATATGTAGCTTGTAAATTATCTTTGCACTCCTTGAAGAATTAACTCACCCTTAGAATTGGAGTAGAACACAAACTGTGACTTGATAATTGGTCTAACATATGTTTCAAGTAATTCTGTAAATAAAACATAATATCTAGATTGAAAACTTATGAAAATGTAGTGACATACTTTTAGAACTTTAAATTTTTCCACTGAAGATTTGGTTCTAAACTCAGTTTGGGGGAGTCATTGCAGATACCAAGACCTTTAACTAAGGACGTGCTCCCTAACATAATTCAATGATTGGTTTTCAAGGGACCAAAAGTCATGAAATTGCATTTACTAAAACTGATGTTAAAGCCATTCATATTCAGCCACTTTAATACACTAGAAAAATAATGAGCATATTACAATCAAACATTTTATAGTCAGTGTCATTAGTAATAACTGATCCTGACTTAATATCATCTGCATATTTAGTAATGCAAATATTTTTATGTGTAGGCAGAAATGAAAATACCATATTGAAAAGTGTCAGATCTAAACAGATTCCTGTGGGATCCCAGAGTGAACATCAATACAATGTGAATACTGGTTGACATTTTTGTTATTAAATTGCCTTTTAGAAAGCCATACATTAGTCCAGTTTAATATAAAGGCATTAATACCAAGTTTCATCATGCATTATATATCAACTGAATGTGGCACACTATCAAATGCTTTGAAGAGCTGTAAATATACCAAAATAACATACAGTCTGTTATGTATAGCCATGCTAATGTGATCATAAAAATGATTAGGTGGGTGGAAGTAGATGGAGGCAAGGTGACTCTTGATAGTAAGTTTTGTATTAGGTGGTGATGAAGGTGTTATATGTAAAGGTACATTATGTTGCTGATGGGCTTATGAGTCAGGCTTTCACCTCAAAGACCTCTGAAGCATAGGAAGAGCTTTGTTGAATCTCAGTATAACAAGGTGTGTTGTTAGGTGAATGGTATATAATTACGTGACGGGTATGGGCACTCTCAACCTCTTTGGGTACTTTTTGTATGTTTAGATGAAAGGCTAGACTCCAGCTTAAGTGGGTTTTTGCACTTCTTACACATAAGATAAAGCAAAGGTAACAATTAATAGTTTTCACTGAGAATTATGCAGTTAGGACATTACCTCAAGATACATACTGGTAACAGGCTGGCAGCTGTGTACATATAATCTCAGTATACAGTAAATGTATGTATTTTATACGTTTTAGGCTAACTACAGAATTAATGGGATAAGTTGTGTGATTTGTAAATAGGTGTATAAAGGGGAGGGTTATAACATTTTAAACACCTGATGAAGCAGTTTGTGAAAGTGCTTGTGCAGTTCAGACTGTGAATAAACCTGAATTTTATACTGGAGAGAAGAGCCTTGCCTGAGTCCATTTACTTGTTCTTGTAACTACAGAATTTGATTATATACTAGGCTGACATGGCACCTAGTAGATTGGTGGTAGTAGTAGGGTATAGCAGAGGGGTAAAAGGATATAGAATGTACACCTTAAAGTTGACACTGATGAATTAAATTCTTGGGGGTATTGTGGTACTGAAAGGAGTAGGCAGGGTGATACTTGGGGCCACCAGGTGGTCTGTAACTTAGCACATGCAGAAAATAGCAACTATATACAGTACTTTGACCCTAAACAATACTGTGATACTAGCTGCGAAATCATGCAGCACCAAGTTAAGATTTGGAGTACTGTGTGGGAGAAAAAAGTAGGATGACTAATAATATAGGCACACTTTAGTTTATTCAGTTTGCAAAATTTAGGGTACCTTACAGGGGAAATGAATGTGTATACCCCACCTAGTTGGAAAGAAGAGGAGGGCATGCATGTATCAATTTTACATAATTGTTATCCTAGCGACTCAGAAAATGTATAGGGTAGGAATTTACTTTGCACAATTCAGATAGTAACCAGCACAGATCAGTAATTATCAGTAACAAGATATACTGAGGTGTTAAAGAATGCATTGCTAATTTGATAACCTGGTATTAAAGGGACAGGATTTGGCAGCAACATTTAGTAGAATGAGTAAAATCTGGGGCAGTGTGAGGGCATTTCCAGAAGAGTGAGAACACTAAGGATATAGCCACAGTTTGCCTGAGTGGCTTGCAGCTACGGAGTACAACAGTTCTGGTGCATAATAAGCAGCTTTGTGTGTCATCACTCAGTGGAACATAGTGGTGCATAGATCATGGCAATTTGAACAGAAGGAAAAGTTATTTATCTAATAACTGCAACAAAACACTTTTCTGGGGAATGTGATTACTGTCCAGGACACACTGCTAATTTCCTTGCTCTCAAAAACAGCTCTGAATGATTTAAGGCCTGTTTTCATTATTCCGTATCTTGTCACATTGCATCTCTTTAACTGCAACGACATGCACAACATTTCAAAATAATTTATCTGTGATCTTCAGGCTGTAAATCACCAACTTTTAAGTAACTGACCTCTTGTATCAGCTAACATTCTATGCTGAAGTAGTCATGATTAATGTTAGTAAGTAGAGCACTGCAATAATCATTGCATTGTCAACAGAATAAACTCTGAGTCATGGCTAAAAACTGCATTCTGGATTGTTAGACTTCAGTTGTTAGAACAGTTATTTTATTTTGTGGAACTGATTTTACTTCCCTGTATTAGAGATTAAATAACAATAATAATAATAATAACAATAATAATAATAATAACAATAATAATAATATCTTTACATTATACACAATAACATCCATCCCTCATCTGCATACTCTCTTTTCAGTTTCAGTCACAAAATATCTGTTTATAAAAAAATTATAGAACTAGCCGCACTTTAAAAAAACATGACTTGTTTTGAAAGCTTTACTTCAGAAATGCTGACTTTATTTCTGCTGTGAAAAGACAGCTTGTCACTTTCTCAGACACTGTATTCCCTGCACTGCTAACACATAGAAATGACAGACCCTAACAGAAGGAAATTGCTTTCCTCAGTCACATACAGTTCCACTACCAAATCTGTCTTGCTTGTAGAAGGCATATTGCTTCAAACTCCAGATAAATTACAACAAAACTTTTAACTCAACACTTAATGCAGCTGCAATGAAGGGTAGAAAAATACATTTTATGTCATGTTTAATGTATACCTGATATTTTAAAGTTATAAGTATTTGGACACTTTGTGTAACTTTCTGGATTCAGAATCAGTATTGATGAAAACTGGGTCACATAAAAGCCTTTGCTTTGTAGTTAAACAAAGCTAGAGCAGTAAGCTATATAGACAAATATGAACATTTATCCTTTCTTTAAGTGCTCTGTCCATAATGTCTCAACACTTTCCCAGGTAAGTTTCTGACTGACCTTCTTTTGTTTCAATGATACACAGTAGCATTGGTTGCCCATTTCTCCCAGTTAGACAGCTAATATTTATTTAATAAAAAATATTCTGCATTTAGCATTTTATGAATTATCTGTTAATTAAATCTTGCTATATATTTCATAATAGCTTTAAGCAGCAGTTAAACAGATTTCATTATTTTTAGTAGTTATGCTTTGCAAGTAATTTTTTAGATTGAAATTGCTTATATCCAATATGGAATTTATGGATCTATACAAAAAAGTACAAAGTGATCAAAAACTTAAGTACCAAAATAAAACCTGTGTGTGAGTTTTTAAGCTGGGCCTTTCATTGAGTTGTAGCACTACAGGTATATAATGCTTGCCATGCATACAAGACTTGGAAACTGGTTACCATTTATCCACTTCTAATAAACCAGTTTTTGGTTTCAGGTGTATTAACATCCTTTTTATGAAATGTGTATCTCACATATATATTTCTATTCATCAAATACAATGCATTCAACTTTTATGTAGTCAGAAATACTCAAATAACATTTATTTTACTTAAAAGTAAATATAACTATAAAATACTAGAAATTAAGAACTTTTCAGCTGTTTAGATTACTGCTCCATGGAAGGGGCTATATAATACATGAAACTAAAAACTTCTAAACTGTTTGTAGTACTCCTCTGGAGGTGGCGGTGGGGTATATAACTGTACATATGTCTGTAATCCAAATATATTAACTCCAAGGGTAAGCAAACCCAAAAACTGAAGTATATGTCTATTTTGTATGATAATACAAGCAGGAAGCCATTATGTTTCTCATCTATTTCTTGTTTGCATCGAGAATCTTTCAACTCTTAATTTCATAGATTATCAATCATTCTTGCAACTTAATTTATGTACTGTAAACATATTATTTTGCTTACAATTTAAAGTTTATAAATACTTCATCTTTACTACTCCACATTTTATGCTTCAGATTTTGCACTTGACCTCTGTATTTCAAATAAGGCAAGTAGAAAACCATATAAATTGCAGCATTACTACAAACTGATAATTTGCCAGTAAAATAAAATGTTAATGTAACCATTTGAGAAAGAAACATAACTTATGAAGTAAAATATGAATAGTATAAATCTTCCATCACAGAAATGTTTCAGCCTCGTATTTCAGTTATCAGCTTGCTTTATAATTTTTACTTTTTGGCTTTAATTGCTCATGAACTGTTTTGTTTGCACGCTAACTTTGTAGAGTACAGTTAAAGTTTCTATAAGGAGAGGCAGACAAGTAGCACTATAAAACCTATTTCCGTTTGTATGTACTGTTTAGAACTCAGTAGGTATAAATATTGGTATTCTTCTGCAATACACTGCCCCATTCAGCACATTGTGTTTTCATCATGCAAAGCCTAGAGTTACAAATGATGCAGTTCATCTGGAGAATTATGTCTGCCTTTTACTTTTGTTCTAAAGATAAAGGAAGAAAGACATCTTCCAAGCCTGTACTGTACTCATATGTAATGTATCATCACTCAGTGGACAATGTGCATACATGGACTTGGCAGCCTGGGACAATCTCATGGCTATGTAGGGCTATTGATGAAGGCTATCAATCAATACAGGGTTAATCACTGAACCAGTTGTAGAATTTCTAATAGCATATTGATAACACTCTGACATATGTGATTTAAGGTAGCAATTGTACTGCGTTTGTAGATGTAGAGGCAGTACAAAAACAGCATGCTGAGACTCTTGCGTATTAATTCACAGTTCCAAGTAATGCTCACTCTTTCTCTCCCTTCACACACACACACACACACACACACACACACACACACACACACACACACACACACACACACACTCTCCATCTCTCTTTGTATTAATAGTTGAAATTCAGGCAAATATCACTTTCAAAGACAAATAGAAATTGTAATTTTTATCTTATTTTATGTATGGAGAAGTAAAAATATGCATTTTTTTGTGCACTGACTTTAAAGATAGTTTGTTGGGAATGCTGTGCTATTATAATAATGAAATAATAATTTGAAGTACTTTACGTTTTTTCTTAAACACAGCAAACCTAGCTTCTTCTCTATGTAAATATATTCATGCATACTACCCAGAAAGAATGTACCCCTACTGATAGTGTAGGACTTTGTGACTGTGAAGAAGTCACATGAATTGGAGCCAGCTCTGTAGCACAGAGGCATAAAGCCCTGACTACAGAACAGGTGACCTGAATTTTAATAATGGTTCCGGCATTGGTGGGAGCTGAGAGGAGAGGATGGTATTGAGTGGCTGCTGTCAGCTTATTCATCATGGAGAGAAGGAGGTGGCTGTGGCACACCACTTTGATAACAACTCTCAGAAGAGTTAGTTGTTACAGCCATGGTGTTTGGGTATATTGATCGCATGTTGCCAAGTACAATTGCATACTAAACCAATAAAAATTTGGTATGCAGAAGTATGCTTCCCCTCAGAAGAAGCCCATACCAGTGCTCAACTGAACCACCAAAGGAAAGAGATACTCTGCCTGGGGAGAGATTAAGCCATACCCCAGAACCAACAAGCTGAACCTTTCCCTACCATCCAATTCTCACAACTGGGGAATGGATGAGCTAATTAGGTTTCCTGGGCAGGAGTAAATGGACCATAGGGAAATTGCCCAACCTGATCAAAACTGACTCCTGGCCTCATTGAATGAATAGGCTGATTGGGTGCAGGAAAAGCAGCCATTAGGCGAGGTCCTATAGGGTGGTAGCAATGTTATTCACAAATAAAAGTTTTCACATACATATTCTACACCTACACACAGTTCCTCTGCCCTCCGAACATACTAGATCAATGACCATTTAACTATAATTAAGCATTAACAGTGGTCGACCATTTTCACACACAATCTGCTTCTAGCCAATAAAAAGACAGAACTTTCTATATACACATCTGATATTTGATAGCGATGAAAGTAAAATAAATAACAGCCACTGTACTACATTTCATCATATTACTGTCAGACATATACACTGCCCCTCATCACAAGCCATATCAGTGATGACATAATTGTATTTATTAATCCTTTGTTGACTGGGTTTGTCCAACTAAGCTAGTAGCCACTTTTCAATGGGAAATCAAAGGTGATAGTTCCACTATTAGGGGAACTTTGGCAAGGTCATCAGGGAACTTCCCATACTACTCACTGTTGTGAGTGGAACCCATTTTGCATGAGCACTTCCTGTTTCCATTTGAGGAACAGAGAAACAGAGAGGCAGATGAAGAGAGAAGGAGATAATGGAATGGTGAGAGAAATGGATGAGAAAGCCAATATTGAGACCAGAATTCCGCAGAAATGCTTCAAAGAAATTTGTTTGATGGAGCTGAGTCAGCAAATGATGGATGTATAAATGCAACACTCCAGTTGGGAGAGTTATGGAATGATTTACTTAGAGAGATGGTGATGCAGAGTGAGCCAGACAATGAATGAGGTGTTTTTTTTTTTCTTTTTTGGGGGGAGGGGGCATTATGGAGTAAATACAAAAGGAGTATGCAGAGAAAATCTGGAAGAATAGTGGTGAGATGGAAAAGAAAACATATGCAGAGAAAGTAAAAAAAAGGCAAAAGAAGAGTAGTAGAAAAGAGAAAGGCAGAAGAAAATGAAAAATGGAAGTACATGGTAAGGATTCAAAGTAAAGAAGACAAACAAATGAACAGGTATAAAGTGTGGGAAAATGTAATAGCTCATTTGGGTGTAAAAGCACATGAGGTAAGAGCATTTATTCTTATTAACAAAGAGATATTTTATGACATTATATTGGAGACTGTTTTGATGGAAATTTTCTTGAAAAATATGAATGTGAAATTAACAGGGAAACAAAAAAGAAAATCCATGTACAATTTCTATCAGAAGAGGAAAGAGGGACTTGGAAAAGACATTTGAAAACAACTTTATGTAAAGAAGTACTGAACATTGCAAATGTGTATGGCAAAGGGTTTTAACGGATGGGTTGTAATATTATGTTAAAAAAGAAAGAGAAAAAATTATGCAGTGCAGTGGTGCATTGTCACCTTACAACAAGAGGTTCTTTGGTTCAATTCTCAGCTGTGGTGCCTTCAGTGTGGTGTCTGCATGTCCTTCCTGCATTTGTCTGGATTTCCTCTAGTTACTCTGGTTTCCTCCCATATGCTAAAGATGTGTGTAAAGCATTTCTCCTCGGGCCTATGCTGAAAATAGGCTTTGCCCTAGTCGGACTTTCCTGGTCAACAAATGTTAAAAAAATAAAACATATACTAAGCACGATAAATGTGGAGGGAATAGGGATGTCATAAAATGCTGGGGATAACCAAAAACATTTTTTGTGGAAAAGAAAGACATTTGATATGCAACACTGATAAAAAAATTTATATTTGTGGGGAAATGGGACATAATGATAAAATGTGAATTGAAATGTTATAAATGTAATTAAATTGGACATGGATGGATTATAAAAATGAAAATATGAGTAAGGAAAAAGAAAAAGAAAGAGAAGAAACTTTAGAAGTGGTACAAATAGAAGAAAAAATAGAAACAAAGAAATAATAAAGAGTATATAGAAGAAGGCTCTAAAATAAGTGATGAAGAAGATATCAATTGGGAGATAGTAAAAGGTAAAAAAAGATTCTATTGGTAAAAGTTTAAAAGACAGGAAAAGAAAATTTAAAGGAACAAGTACAAAAGAAAAAAAAGAAAGGAAATTATTTAGGCTTAGAATGGCCAATTGAGGCAGGTATCCTAGTAATTAGCTATGAACTTATGAAACCATGACTCTATGGAAAAGGGGAAATGAATATTTTAGAGTGCTTTCTATAAATGTGAACAGTATTAAGAAGAAAGTAAGAACAGGGATTCTGGAGTGGTGTAATACATGTGATATAGATGTAATTATATTAGAAGACACAAGATTTTTAACAAATTAAGAAAGATTACAGACAAAACTGTGAGGTGTAAAGATACTCTAGAATTTGGAAAGTGAGAGATGTTCTGGAATAGCCATATTCCTTAGAAATACAGTAAATATGTTAGATGTAACTTTAGCAAAAATGGAAAGATTGAAAATTGTAGATTTACAATAAAAAGTGCAAGAATACAGTATTGTAACATTAGATATCTATAGGTTTATAGGTTCATGGGTTCATAGTAGTTTATTAGGCTAACAACCACAAGGGCCTTTTTAAGCCTAGCCATGCATCCCAAATCTCTGACAAGTTCTGGTACCCTTGATAAGTGTAAGCAGAGGCTTGGAAGATGAAACATGTATCCATTAGAGACATAGATACCAAGCCAGGATGAATTTCCTCTTCCCCATCCAATTGTCTAAGTTATGTTTGAATTGGATTATGGAAGAACTCTGCTTCACATATATGGGGAACCTGTTCCAGAGATGGGGGAGTCTCTGGGATACATACTTGTCTCTTATATCACAAGCAAGGTTTACATTTTTAGAATGGGTAATTCTGGTGCTGTTTGTTTTGTGGATATGCCCATTAGAGTGGGGTCTGACAATGCCCTGCATGCCAAACATAGATTTCTCCTCAACACCCTGCAGGAGACAGAGATAGGGTTTTTAGGCAATTTGCATAGGATGAACCTCTGTGGACATTCCGTTTGTTGGATATGTTTGGTTTGTTACATACCAAAGGGGGAATTGTACTCAATGGTAGGTCTGATGAATGCCAAATACAGTGGAACAATGACTTCCTTGGACTTAGATGCCAAGCTTTTGTTTATAAGTTGTGCAACATAGAATGATTTCCTCACTACTATAGACATGGGACTGTCAAGGGCTAGATTACTGTCTATGTGAGTCCCTAAGTCCCTGACTACTGGGTCAACTCTAAGGGGTGTGTTGTCAATTTGATAGGTACCAGGGATGGGTGAATTCCCAAAGGATACTATTATGCATTTCTTGGCATTTAGTTTTAGTACATTTTATAAGTAAAGGGAAAGCTTATTTCATCAGATTTTAGACTATGCAGTGATAATATGAATGCTATCATAACAGGATAATTTAATTATTATTTAAGAGGCAAGCATAAAAAGAAAGGAAATGATATAAGAAAAATGTTAGAAGTTATAAAATGAGGTTAAAACTTTGGAACAAAAATTCATGGATTTACAAAAGGGGTATGTATAGAACTGAAATAGGTTACTTTATATTATCAGAAGGTTTAATTATAGACAAATGGGAGGTAGCTGTAACAGGATTTTCTGACCTTCTTGCAATATGGCTAAAGATAAATAAAAACAAGGAATATATAAAAATAGGCAATGGGATAATTAAGAAAGTATTGAATGAAGAAGGAAAGAGATTAGTAGTATAGTTATAGAAAGATCATATTATTATGAGAACATTTTATAAAAATTGGTCTAAAAGGTGGATGGTATTAAGGGAAAATATATAAAAATGTTTTTTACAATGGCAATATGATGTGGGAAAAGCAGAGAAAGAAAAATATAAAAGAACACATAATGCATTGGAAGATTTAGAACAAAATGTTAGGAAGTACTTTAACAAAGAAAAATAATTATATGAAAGAAATCAAGAAAAATACAAGAATTGTTATTTAAGCAAGTATATTTTTACAAGGAAAAGAGAATAAGTCTCAAGTTACTTAGGTACATTAATAAAGGAAGCTGGTAGTGTAATGAGACATATAGAAAGAACTCAAGAAAATATTATAAATAGTGTAGTACAATATGTACAAGAAAATGTTAAAAAAAAGAAGATAATGAAAAAACATGGAAAGAAACAAGTTAACAAAAAAGGGAACAAGGAGTTGGAAATGGAAATTTATATGAGCTTGATAAGGTATTAGGGCAAGTAAATATAGATTTGGCTGCAGGATCAGATGGAATAGGGTATGCAATGTATAAAATTTAGATTGGCAAAAATAATATTTTTAAAGATTTTGAATGAATGGTTCAATGAAGGTTTTATGTACAAAGAATTATGTAGTGGAATAGTTAAATTCATATGCAAGAAAGAACGTAGAAGACAAAAAACTGGTGACTGAATAATAATGATTGTAAGATCTTTATGAAAATAATACAAAAGAGGTTTGAAACTAAAATGGAAAATATGGAAGATGGTTTAGGTAATATAAAGGGGAAGGATTGTCAAGAATTATTAATGATAGAGAAATTGTGGATAATATTATGAATAGAAAAGACGAAACAAAAATCATTATAGGAGACCTTAATAAGGCAGTTGATACAATCAAGCATAAAAATGTATCATGGGATATAATGAAAGAATATAAGTAAAAAAGTTAGGAAATGATATATGTCAGCAGGTTCCCTATGTTACACAGACAGCTCACAAGATTGACACTCAAAACACCAATGCTAGAAGAACGACAAAGCAGATGACTGACAAGTCATAATCCCGACAGTGAAAACACAGATAGGGGTAACTTGTGAGCATGACCCGATAAGTGTGCGATAGTGAGGGACTTAGGATTAGGGTATGGGTAAGGTAAGTGTGTGATAGTGAGGTACGTAGGGTTAGGATGTGGGTAAGGTTAGTTTGCGATAGTGAGGGACTTAGGGTTAGGGTGTGGCTAAGGTTAGTGTGTGATAGCGAGGGACTTAGGGTTAGGGTAAGGTAAGTGTGTGGTAGTGTTGGACCTTAGGGTTAGGGTTTGGGTAAAGGTTAATGCATAGATAGTTTTGTGTAAGGTGTAGTGTAGGTTTTTAGATTGTTGGTGTGCTTGTGTTGTGTGTGTGTTGTGTGTAATGTGAACCTTTTGTTTTGTTAAGTGTCAGGGTTGTGGTTTGTCGGGCATGTGAACTTTCGTGTTTTTGAGGTTTCGTTCTTCTGGCGTCTGTGTTTTGAATGTCGATCTTCTGAGCTGTCGGTGTAACATAGGGAACCCATGTCAACATATAGTTATCATAAGGTAAAAATACTTTTGGCCAGTTTAGCCAAGAGGTGCATATGAAAAGTGAAGTAAGACAGGGATAACCAGTGAATTGTACATTCTTTGTTTTAGTTAAGAATTTGATAGTATGTGAAATAAATTGCAAAATGAAGAAGTTGGGATATATAATACCTAAAGATTTAAGAATTCCAGTCCTGTTATATGCAGATGACATTATACTAATGGCAAAAAAAATAAAATTTGGATAAGACTCGCAATAATTTGCACAAATGAGTGTCTATAGGTCATAGGGATGACTTTAAATAAAGAGAACAGTAAAGATTTAGGTGATATAGTAAAAACAGAGAGTATTTATTTTACAGTGAATGAAATTTCTGGGTTAGGTATACATTCTGGTCTTAAAGATATAAATAGAATTATGGGAAAATAATAGAAGAAATAAAACAAATCTGTCTTCTTTGGAGAACATATAAATTATCATTCAGAAAAAATGTGAATTTGATAAATCCAGTACTGATGGGAAAAATAGCATACTTAGCAAACGTATTTATGTGCTAACAGTATTTGAGAAGAATTATTACAGATAATCTTTTCATTTATATGGGTTACTAGACTAACACAGAAAAAAAAACAAGTTTTGTACGTAATTAAATAGAAAGGATGTTTAGGGTTAATTGGCACAATGGTATACTCTGCTTCATTAAATTTGTACAAAGTGTTAAAGTGGATAAATAAAAATATGAGAGATTAGTAGTAAAAGAATATAAGTATAATAAATTTTTGGGTATGGTAAAAAAGAGTAAAAGAGAAAAAGAATGTATAAATGAAGAAATAAAATGTTACAAAAAATACATTTTTATGGAAAGTAAAAATTGATGATGTGTAAAAAGAATGAAAAGTATGGATAAAATATTACTATATAAAACCATGGGAAAAGCTAACATATGAAAAAATTAAAGCTGTAAAAATAAAAGCAAATGGTGTAATAAGAAAGTATAATGTCAACATTTTTTGTGGAGACTGATAACAGATAAATTAGCAGTAAAAGGAAACATACCATATAAAAAGAAACGTGATAGAATATGTTTGCATTGTCAAGACAAAGGAGAAACAACTGAACATGTGTTTTTCAAATCCAAAAGAGTAAAAAAGTTATGTGGAAAACAATATAAAGATGTTTTGAATATATGAAAGAAGTGGATAAAATAAACATGGATATGATTATATATGGATATTATAAGAACAGAAGTAAAGAATATGTTAAAAATAGAAAATAAAAGTTATTTTATGTCATATGGGTTATATGAAATGAAGGAATAAGTGAAATTATGGTTAATGATAGATGGAATTTTGAGACAGTATTAAGTAAAATCAGCTGTTGGTTAAGGAAAATGAGTGGGGGAATAGTAAGAATGAAAATTTGTTATGATTGTAAGAATTACAAATATGTGTAAACATATTTGTACATTTGTAAATATTTGTAAATATATAAATATGTTGTAAATACGAGTTCTTTATTGTATATAAATAAGGTATCACTTCTCTTTTCAATAGGTGCCATGGGATCTTTTACACCTACCTGAGCAACCACTAGCTCAGGCAGCTGGGGACTCAGTTTAACATCTCATCCAAAGGAAGACAAGCGGAAGCACCTTTCACCTGTATTATGTTTCACTGAAATGTCAGCTGTCCATCCACCTGATCTAAGAATGCAACTTACATCCTTTTGCATCAAAGATGAGTGTGCTGCCTGTTGCAATGGGATTTAAAAGTGATACTGTAGCTGGCATTTGTTTTCATACACAGAATGTTTCTGCTTAACAGTGATCATGTAATCTTCTTTTCATATAAACGCTTTCTCATTCCTCTCAGAGATGCATTTCTGGAGACCTGTGATGTTTGATTATGATGAAAGTGAAAAATAATTGCCACAAGTGTAGTACTTTAGTTTGTACTCTCACATTCTTGCACTGCTGTACTTGTCAAGTTGTCAGCCCATTTTGATGATCATCTAACAGTGATTACGTAATTGCTTTCAAATTTCATCCACAGCCTGTCTCCCAAAGATAGCCAGTTTATTTGCACATGTGTGATGGTTGAGAGTGAGAAAAGTGAAGGCAATAAAGCGTCCATTAAAGTGTTTCTGCTTTTTATCAACTACACTGCTTCCAAGAAATGCATATCTCAGTAATCATGCAAGAATGATTGTTTATTTATTTTGCATTTACACAGTCTGTTATCAAATTTTTGTGGACTTTTCTGAAATTTGATTATGATTAAAGTGAAAGTGATGATTACTACTGTAATTTATTTCAATTTTCTGTCAGACACATGCGGCATGCCCACCAAGCACTATCAATTGTTTTTTAATAGTGTTCTTGTAATTACCTTCTTCTTTCACACACAAATTGTTCCCTGAATATGACAGATGATTTTTGTTTACATCTTTGATCTCTTTTTATGAAGAAGGTGAAATATATAATACTGACAGTAATGTTTTAGTTTTTCCATTTAGATATACAGTTTTCCTATAACAAACCATAAGAACAGATGTTTACCAGTGATAATTGTAGCTGTTCTTTTTTCATGCATAGCCTGCCCCCAAAATGATAAACACTTTTTCATTATACCATTGATGTGTAATTCTAAAGCTAATGATATATATGATGGCAATAGTAAAGCATTTTCAGCTTTTTGCTCTCAAAGGCATACATATACCACAGGAAACCATTTCAATGACCATTTAATAGTCATAATACAGCTGTTTCTCCTTTTATACATAACATACCATTTTCTCCCAAATAGAGAAATGCCATCTGTATATAGTACATTTGCTGTTTATAAAGAAAAGAAAAGAAATTATGGCCACAGCAATGTATTTTTGACTTTCTATTCATAGACATATGCACTGCCATCAACAATGTCAGTGAATGTTTAATAGCAATCATTTTATTACTCTTGTTTTGATACATAGAAAACATCCCCAAAGATAACAACATGTTTTGTACAACTGTGAAGTTTGATTATCATGAAAGTGAAATAGATTTTTGTCCACAGTACTGTATTAAACATGTTACTTCTGGCATGTATAAATTGTCATCTCACTATGACGACCCCCCTCTGGGCCAGTAATCAAGAAGCCTGAATCCTCACCACTGACACCGGAGAGGGACATTCACTTGGAATACAAATGGATACACTCAGTATTTCTAGATGCAGCTCTCTGCACCAAGTACAATTTCCCTTAAGAGCACACAGGGAACACATTCAGCCCAGGGTCTGGATTTCTCTATATTTGTCTCCATCCAGGTCCCCAGTAAGAATCCCCACTGGTAGAGCTGTAGGGTTACATCCTCAGCCAGAGTGTCCAAGCCAAGGCCTCCAGCACACTCTCTGTGAAATCAGTGCTTTGTGTCCCTGCTCCAAGTAGCTGACCCACACATATACTGTGAGGTTTTATTTTTTACACACACACACACACACACACACACACACACACACACACACACACACACACACACACACACACACACACACACACACACACACACACACACACACACACACACACACACACATACACACACACCTGGGACAGGCTGCCACATATTTACCTGCTGTACCCCCTTCTGCCCAGAGCATAAGGCAGTTATCACAGCCACCAGACACTCCACAATCAGCTACTCTAAGACCCTTAACAAAGGGTGTCCAATTATACTATGTAATATTAATACTAATGTAAATGGTAATAGTTGACCAAGACAGCTAGACCTTCAAGAGTGGCCTACACAGTGTCACCAAATAAATATAAGCAGTCTCCAAGGTTAAATACTTTCTAAAACAACTAGCCACAATAAAAGTTTTAAATATATTTAGTAATAAATAATAAACGAACATGAAAATATTGAATATATATTTGCAGTAAAACACAGAGTTCAAATCACAGGGAATATTGAAAATAATATTGATGGGCAGACTCAGTCAAATAAAGAAAAACAATATCTAAACTAAACTTCAGTGTATTTTCCTGACTGAATCTAGGAGAATTACTATTCCCTACTTACTTAATGGAGCAAGGCAGATGATGTGGTGAATGGTCCTTCCCGTTGTTAGCCCCAAGACCGAATAATCAATACTGAGAGATTTCTCTTTGTAATATCTAAAACATAATTTCCAAGATGGCTGGCAGAATGACCTCATCTGGTCACCTGACTCTAGGGTCTCACAGTATCCCCCTTTGAAGCTGAAACAGGAATTTAATTTGCTATAATACACATCTAAATCTTTATGGCAGTGCTCTGGAGCCATGAAACAATTTTACGTTGTTTCCCCTCTTTTTACTGAAGCTAATAAACAATGGCTTCTTCCAGATCTACTGTTTCTGGTTCTATTCATCACTGTGAAATGCCATTTTAATGGTTTAACAGCTCATTTACATTTCCCTTATTTTTCCTTAAAGTAAGCTAGCTGGTTAACTTCTGATCTTCCAGGGTCCTTTGTTAACATATATACATACAGTCTCACATGTAAATCCATTCTCTGTCCAGCAGGACCCACTGTTGATACATTTTTCAACACTAGAAACTGTAGAAACATGTTTTGATATTCAAATGCCATACAGTCCTAATACATTTGTAGCATAAGCATCTGTACAAGTCAGTTTGGTTTTCAAATGCCATACAGTTCTAATACATTTGTAACATAAGCATCTGGACAAATCAGTTTGATATTCAAATACAATATAATTCCAATTCATTGGTAACACAAGTATCTTGTACACATCAGTTTGATATTCAGAGGATATCATTCTTTACAAAACTCCAGCTAGCTAAGCTGGCACTAGCCTATATCATCACACTCACAAATCATATCAGTGCTCATTTAATAGTGATCATATCAATTGTCCTTTTGTTACTTACACACACACACACACACACACACACACACACACACACACACACACACACACACACAGCCTGTCTTTCAAATAAGAAACATCCTTTGTATAACTCTGATGTTTGACTAAAGTAAAAGATGTGTTTTGGCATGTTCCTTCATACAGCTAACCAGCTCAGGATATTCATTAAAAACAGATAAATCACATCCGTCTACAGTGTGTGTTGCCACCACTGCCCACAGAGATGTATGGTGCTTTGCCAATCTTTTTCATTTATAAACATAACTACATACCTGCAAGAGAAAAAAAACATTAGTGGAGATTTGAAGAATGCTTCCATGGGCTTATTTCATCAAATTAATGGGTATTGCCGGTCATGCATTGATATCAGTTGTGCAGAACAGCTGATTTCATGTGCTTACCTCACATAATATGGGGCATGGAATGTGTAACCATTACCTGCCAATATGTGGTCAGGTGAGATAGCACTATGACTGGCATGCCATCTCATTTCAGGATTTCATAAGTTCATAGGTAAGTATTAGTCTAGCTGCCCTTGTGGACCATTTTAAGCCTAGCCATTTTCCCTTTGTGAGAATCAAACCCTGTAATTCATGCTTATGAGGTAAATGTCTTAACCATTATGCCAACCTCAACCTTTATTCTTCTCAGGTGATGAAAATAAATTATTTTACTTTAGTTCAATATGCAGATGACTCCTACCTCATATGCAGTGCTCTATCATTACTTACTCTTCTCACCAAATCAAAACAATGCTTCCTGAATATAGAAAGATACCTTAACAATTCACAACTGATACTCAACCCTTCTAAAAGAAAACTAATGCTTTTCTCCAATAGCAAAAAAAAATCTATCTACCCTACTTCATTCACCATTTATTCATGTAACAATACCTGCATTGAGCCAATTGATTCTACAAAGCTGCTAGGAATCACTATAGACAAGGACCTTAAATTTGATAAACATTTAGCCTTAGCCATCGAGAAAGTGCACCTCAAACTTGTCCCGCTGCAGAATAAAACCCTTCCTAACTTATTCCACTAGATATGCCATCAGTAGAACTCGCCTTCTATCTACCCTCTTATAAGCCTCACCCATTTTTACCAATTTAAGAAAATATGACTTAGCTAAACCTGAATACTGTTACTATAAATTAGCCAGATTTGCTTCCAACTAACCTGCAAGAACCCATAACTGTTCTGTACTACACTAACTCAACTGGTTGGAACTTCTCAGCCTATTAACCTATAACTAGTTAGTATTAACTCATTCTACTGTGTTTCACCTTATGTGAGAATTATAAAAGAGTCTTGTTTTTTGTGTTGGAACAGGTGTTTGAAGACACAGGAGGTAGGGACTATAAAAATTGTATTCGCAAATGGGAGACTGTATGGCAAATAATGATAAGAGCTGATGAATATTCACCTAAATGAAGCTATAAATATTAAGTGTTTCCTAAAAGACAGGAGGCTGCAGGTTAAAATGTAAATTTGAGATGTTTTCTTGTGTACATTATTTTATATGTATATATTTTCTCATGTTTATGAATTATATTGGTCTCTTAAGAGTTAATACTTTTTTAAATTAGTTTTACTTATTGATTGATTCAGTATGCAATTGGAGGATTTGCATTTAAATTCTGAGATGAATGTTGGTTCTGTATTTCTGATGAAGTCTATATTGACAAAAAGAGGAGTTACTAAAGTTTGAAATGTTTAATATTGCAAAGTTTTGTTCCTCAGTTGCTTTAGTTTTGTGGGGTTTGTTTTTAAGGTTCTTGAAATGCTAAGGTTAATGAAAATAACTTAAAATTGTGGTTACAACATTTATCTGATTCAGTTGTTCATAGCAAATATAAGGTTGCTGAATGGTTTGTTATTGTTAATTATGCTCACCCTAATAACACAGGAAGAAGTCTTGCTGGTATGTTATTGGTAAAACACTTTTTTAATGAATTAAATCTTTCTTAAAATAAGTTGTTCTGTTTATTGTTATGAACATCTATCACATATTTTTGGAAATGTACACTTACTTCCAGACTCCCATATACCCCCCCTCAAAAAAAAAAACTTCCTTAATGGTTTTCTTAGGGGGAAAAACTGCCAGGCATTCTGAAAAAGAAATCCATTTAAAATACATATAAGCGTAAACATAATTGCCTTCAAAAATAATAACTTCTAGTACATCTCTATGCAGAAAATAAATATTTTAAAATGTATGCTGTAGTACATGGCATATGTCTGGTTATGTCCATGCTGTTATCAAGTATTAGTTTATTGCCTCATATTTTATGTAGGCTACACATTACCAAAATAACACAATCTGTTTCTATAATTCATTCTTGTTTAAGCATCATCGTTTCACCTTAGAAAAACAGTGAAGCTGGAATGTTCACTTCAAACAGAATTGCTGTTTTCATTTTTATATATAAGGCTGGTATACTGTCCTCCTTCAAAGAATCCAGTTAGAGGTACCTCACAAATGCTTTTTCCATACAGAAGGTTGCACATAACACCAAGATCAGAACAACCCTTCTACCCACTGTGTTTGAATTTCTGGAGAATGACAGACAATTCCATAACTACAAACATGTTTGCATAGCTTAAATAATAGACTAAACATTATATTGAGAAACATGGTTGCCTACACGTGTTGTTTTATAAGTGGAGCTTATATCATTAGTGAAATTCTTAAATTTACTAATGGTATCTTGTAATTGTGAACAAGGAATTATATATTTTAGTAAACCACTTGTGAGTCAGGTTTGTCTAAATGTTTCTGGTTCTGCAGCCATTCACTTATGAGCTGTATCACAAAAAAAAACATTCTCATTGGCTTATAGGTGTATATTAAGCTAATGGTCATTAGCGCTCGTATAAGCCTAGCTGTGCAACCTAAATGAGGCCCACAGATTTGATTTATACAGGGAAGTGATTTACTAACTACCTCTTTCCATCAGAGACATGGGTGCCAAACCAGGGGTGAATTTCCGATTACCCATCCATTGGTCCAAGCTACACTTAAATAAAGATAGTGAAGAACTCTGCTTCATGTAGATGGGGAACCTGTACCAGTGAATGGGAATTCTCTGAGAAACATGTTTCTCACTCCAACATGTCCTATTTATGTCATAAGCAAAATTTCAGTCTTTTAATCTAGCAGTTCTGATGCTGTTCATTTTGCAGATGTGCAAAAGGTGCATCAAAACAGGGTCTAAGGATGCCTTGTATGCCAGGCAAAGATCATCTCTCAGAAGTCTTTATGATACTGAGTAAAGAAACAGGGTTTGAGGTGATCAGCATAGGACATTATGTTTACTCCCTGTATTCTTTTTGTAAGGAAAGCTTGTGGACCTTCCAGTTGCTGCATGTCTCTGGTAAGGAACATTCAGGAGCAATCATGGGGCATTATACTCTATGATGGGGCTGATGAAGGATGAGTACAGTAGTATGATGACCTCTCTGGACCAAAATGTCATGCCCTAGTTTATAAGTTCAGCAACATAGAAGTCTTTTCTTACTACCTTGGACACATGCTAGGTAAAGGCTAGGTTACTCTCTACATGAGTTCCCATATCCCTGACTAATGAATCAAATTTTAGTGGTGTTTTATTGATGACATATTTACCCAGGTGTCTGACTTCCTAAATGGTATTTCTTTGTATTAAGTTTTAAGCCATGGCTTTGGCATAAAGTATATATCTAGGTTAGACCTTCCTGAAGAAAGAGACTCTTCCCAGTTTGCAATCATCTGCAGGCTTGGTGAGCCAGAGGTCTTTAACATTGGCTTAGACATCTGAGAAGTAGATGCCAAAGAGGTCTGGGCCTAGCATAGAGCACTAGGGGAATTCACTGGTGATTGGCCTCTTTTTGGAAGTGGCCTCACCAATTCTAAGCTCCTGGGCCCTATCAGTGAGCCAGCTAGCTTTCCAGCATGTTATAAAGGGGTTTATACCTAGTTCTGTAAGTTTGTCGACAATGGTCAAGTGGGAAATTGTAACAATTGCTTTAGCCCGATCTAGAAAGGCAGTATGTACAGTTTTCCCCTCATCCACTGCCTTAATCACTTTTTTTGAAGAAGTTCATTAGATTCAGTAAGCTTGATCTTACTTTTACAAGAAATGCAACTATGATTCCATTCATGTGTCATGAAACAATGCCATGAAGTAAAATTTTACAATGGTAAACTGTAATAATATTAATAAAAGTAATGAGTCCTTTGTGGTGGTTATGACTACTATACTATAAAGTGTTACATTTCCATAAGAAGTTTATTTTTTTCTTCTTAAAAAGTGGCAGTCTGAGGGGAAAAAGAGGAAGATAAATTAGATGGTAGAGAAGTGTCATGGAGAGGTTAGGTAGACAGGTCCAATTTGTTTTAAGACCTAAATCATGTGAAGGGAAGCTATAATATTTTGTGACAGAAATGTAATAATTAGGATACTTTTGGGCTGTGTAATACCACAAGGTATGCCTCTCAACTTCTTAGAGCAAGAAATCTGGACAAGGCCATAATGAATGGGGTATGAAGGCCCCAAAATAGGGAGAATTTTTAGATATTGCTCTTACAAACTTAGAAAGTTGATAGAATAAAAGGTTTTGCATTGGCATGAATTTTATAAATGACATGAAGTCTAAAACTCTCATTTCTGTCATTATTTTCTGACATCACTCCTCAATGATTTGCCATAATTTTCCAGAAACAACAAAAACAGCCCAAAATATGAGGCAAAAATCTGGATATTCTACAAAAACCTTGACTATTGAAAGATATGCCACAAGGGAATTGAGCTATGAAGGGTACCCACATCACTTAAATAACACAAATATAATAGCATGAAACAACAATACAGTAAACTGCTCTTAAATACATTGTCAGGCAGATTAACATAATTCAGTCTACTCTAGTTTGTAACTCTTATTCTCTTGTTCTAACATACTATGTAAATACTATAGGTCATTGCTCAGCACTTGACTTGTTCATTCTCCCCCATACCTTTGAAAAATCATGCAGATTAGCAACAAATGAAATCAAGGCTACATATCTCAGAAACAAACTAGTTTCTTTAGCATGTAGTGTAAAGCATTTATCTAGAGGCAATTAAAGAACTAATTAGCAACATCACAATTTCCATCACTACTATCAGCAATATGCCTAAGTGCTTAACAACTTATAAGAATGTATATGATTTCTAGTTTAGAAAGTATACTTAACTGAAATTATACAACAGTGCATAACACAAAGATGGATGCAAACTTAATCATGCCACTTAATTGGCCTACAGAAGGCTTCAGCCCTATATTCTATTTTAGATAAATTACACATAAGAAAACAGATAAGCTACTAAACAAAATAGACAGCAACTGAGGGTCCTTATTTAGTTAACTCCATTGATCTTTCTTTAGCATGGCATACCTGCTGTCTTCCAAACCTCCTACCTTCATTTACAATCTCTCCCTGGCTACAGCTATTGCTTCTAACCAATTCAAACATGCTATTTATTATGTCACTGTCCAAAGTCTACTTCCCATTTTATGCAAAACTGCACAGGCCTATTGCAAATCTTTGTTCTTTACTAAATATATGAAAATATTATTTACAAGCAGATTTCAAACTATACTAACAACTATAGACTACTATATGACACAACATGGTTTTCAAAATCTTTATAAGTACAACCACTGTTCTTTACAAGTCAACAGACTCCTTGTATTCTAACATGAGTAATGTATTTATAACTGGAATTTTTGTGGGTATGAGCAGTGCCTCCAAGACCCTAAACCATGAGCTTCTCTTTCACAAACTTGAAAGTTCAACTTTAGAGAAAGCACAATAGTGCAGCTGAAAAACTATCTGATGAACAATCTTTTAAAATCGGCACAGAATTTTTCTTTTCTGACATTTATAATCTGAGCTCAAGAGTCTTTCCAGGATCAGTCCTGAGCCAATTACTGTTACAATATCACTGACTTTAACAGAATTTCATTACAATGCATTAGAAAAGGGTTATTATTTTATTCCATCCCAAAGTGGCAGTTTAGCTGATGTTCTTATAGATTTACATCTTTTTACTTGTAAATTGAACCTACAACACATTTTGCATAATGTTGTTTCTTCTATGTGTTGTGATAATGTTCTATTTAGGAAAAAAAGTACATTTAATCCCTGTTTTCCATATTACAAACATTCTTATATGTTTATGATAATGAAATTAAGACTTTATTAAATACAGCCACTGATGTGAAATTGTATAATTGTTCATCTTTTGAAAAGGATGCCATGTTTAAATTAACATAAACTAAATTGATTTGGGTTATGAAGGCAGACAGAGGGAGTAGAATTGTTGTAATGAGGCAAAATATGTATGAGCAAAAATTAAGTGAACAATTATGTGATTCTAAGTGTTATGAAAAGGTATATAAATAGGAAATATTAAGTCAGTTAAAACGTATTAATTTTAAAGTACCTGATTCATCAGAGCAAAAGTATATATGTTTGATGAATATAATTTTGTTACAGTTGAATGTCTTGTTATTGGAATTTTTTTTTTATATTCTAAAAATGCAGGAGAATGAGACAGAACTCCCCTCCCCATTAAGATCAACTGTTGCTGCAGCTAAAAGCAAAACTGAATTTATTGTTATTTATTTATTTAGATGGGATTTTAAATCCAATAGTACAGTCTTCTAAATTTTATCTTAAAGACTCCTGGGTTTGTTTACTTTTTTTATCCAAATATGAATTTACTGGCAAAGACGTTTTGTTTGGTAACCATTGATACAGAGTCATTATATATTATTATATTGCAACATGCTGTTATTGAATTTCTGAGACTGTACTTATGTAAATATACAGAACTGGAAAAGGTTCACATCAATATTTGTTTATTGCTGGATACAGCATTGGCAAATAATTTCTTTATGTTTAATAATTAAATTTATCATCAATTTTTGGGTGTTGCTATGGGTGCCTGTGTTGCCCATGCATTTGCCAATTTAGTATTGAGGTGATTGGAAATGGAAGTTCTTCTTAATTTAAATTGTTTTCAACAAGTATCCTATTACAAATATTTTGTTGATTGGCTTGTTTTTTATATGAAATCAAACTGAAATAGAAGTTGACACTTTTTTACAGGACACTAATAAAAGTATTGATTGCCTTCAATTTACTCTTGGCAGTTTTAGTGATGTTAAATTTTTAGAGCTGGAACTTACACTTGATAAGAATAAAAAAATGTTTTCATACAAATATTTTGAGTAAGAAACCTTATGTTAATACCTAGTTAAATTGTAAATGTAAACATCCGACATTTCTAAAATAAATATAGTCAGGCGGTATTTTATTAGACTTTCTAGAATCATCAGTGGTAATGACATTTTTAAGAAAGTTTTTTTTTTGTTGAAAGAATTATTTTTAAATATGAATTACCCCCGAGTTAAAATTAATGAAATAATGGAGGAGGTAATTTTTAACAGGAATTCTAAATTCCCACCTATTCTAAAGACTGGTTTTGTTCCTAAGACTAAACTGACTTTTGAACAAGCAGCATCACTTTAAGGCATTTACACTTTCCATTAGTTGTGATGCATTTTATATTAAAACTATTGGCTGACTAATATGTCTTCTGAGTGAGGCCTACCTGATTATTCTACTAAAGGTCAAGTGCACACTGCTTGTGGTTATATATTATTTATTTTTCAACAATGGAAATATCTACTTTTTGGATGTTTCTATTTTCTCAACAGCTATGTGACCATGGAGTTGATACATACACATAAAGAGAGGAGTAAAGTACCCTACAGGGGATGAGAGAGGCTTTCTTTGTTGTTAAGAAGCATGATTCATGTTTTTATGAAACTAAGCTGTGACTGGCTATGTTCATCCCATCATAGCTTTGTCATACTGCTATGCTACAAACTGCAATTGAATTCATCTGCACATCTTTCATGTGCCTGCACAGGTTTTTACAAGGTTTTCCATTTTCCTACTGCATCCAAAGACATGGTTTAAGTGAACTGGAGGTCATCCAAATTGTGTGTGAGAGTTTGTGCCATACAAGACAGAGTTTGTGAGTGTGAGTGTGTGTGTGCATGTGTGTGTGTGTGTGTGTGTGTGTGTGTGTGTGTGTGTGTGTGTGTGTGTGTGTGTGTGTGTGTGTGTGCATGTGTGTGCGTGTGTGTGCATGTGTGTGTGTGTGTGTGTGTGTGTGTGTGCGAGTGTGTGTGCGCACATGCGCATGTGTGTGCGTCTGTGTGCATGTGTGTGTGTGTGTGTGTGCGTGTGTGTGCATGTGTGCATGTGCATGTGTGTGTGTGTGTGTGTGTGTGTGTGTGTGTGTGTGTGTGTGTGTGTGTGTGTGTTCACACATACACAAGTGTATCCATTATGCAATGCACTGACATGCTGTCTGAAATTATTTTCTGGCTCCTCCATGACCATGAGTTGGATTAAGCAAGTAGGCATAAAATTAATTAGTAAATGAATGAAGGAAGGACAATTCTTGAATCACTCTTTAGATGGATATGCTGTTAATCCAATAAAAGTATCTGCAGTCAAAACTGTGATAGACTCCAGCATAACAAGATTAGACTATAGTTGTTGCAACAGATTTAGATGTACTGTGAAATGTTGTAAAACAGAAGACAGATAAATTATCTTTGTGAAGGACAGGGTGTATGAATCAATATTTGTGTGCTGTGGAACCATCAGTATGGAATGGAATCCACTACTCGAACCAGTTCATATGCAAAGGGCAATCAGCCATAAGAAGACTATATAGTATATGTGCATTGCTACCTTAGGCAATAATCAGTACTGTATCATGCAATTTGGGAGGTGCAGTGGTGCAGTAGTAACATTGTTGCCTCCCAGCAAGAGGTTCTCCGGTTTGATTCTTGGCTGGGGTGCCTTCTGTGTGGAGTCTGCATGTCCTCCCTGCATTTGTGTGGGTTTCCTCTGAGTGCTCTGATTTCCTCCCACATTACAAAGACATGCATCTGGAGCATTTCTCCCTGGGCCACCACTGAAAATTGGCTTCATTCCAAGTCGGACTTTCCTGGTTAACAAATGTTAAATAAATAAAATAACTTGTGAAAGGTTAGAAGTGAAATCCAGTACTGAACTAGGGTATATGTCACTGGGAGTTTTGGATATGCCAAGGTTATCATTTGATTGTTCGAGGCACTGGTAAGGTCATGTCTGACATATTGAGCACAATTCTCTATCTCATACACAGAAGGTAATTTAGGGTAGCAGAAGATTTAGGTCATGGCATCGAATTACATGCCATGACAGTGAATCTATCTGTGATGACAGAGTATAACTGAATATCACATCTCATGTCAATGAATCCATCTGTTATGAAGCAGTATAAATTAATCTGTTTTAGTCAATGGGCAAACCAGCTTAAATGAAAATACAAAACAAACATTAAAAAAATGTTTCTTGCAGGGGCACCCTGAAGTGCAGATGAATATTTGCTAGATATAGAAAGTAAAAGAAATTAAGGAACTTAGCAAGCTTTCATATTTGGATATGAACTTCAGAAATAAAACTGAGGTAATAGAAGATACCCTTACTTAAAAATACTAGTTGCAAAGCCATACAGTTGTAGGCAAATGGCAAAGACCAACTACATCTACGTTCCATCACACTTACCTTCAACTGAATTGCAACCTGAAGAATTGTGGGAATAGAATGGTAGCTCAAATAATCTTAAAACATTAAAAACATAATAAAATTGAAACTACTATAGTATCAAGCATCAATTTCCAAAGACGATAGCTAAAATACATAATTAATTCCAGCCATCTGTTTACCTAATTGATAGTATAAAGACATCTTTAATTAATGTTTATCAATTAAACGACATGCTTTATTCTTATTATTTTTTTATCCTTTTTTTACCAGGCTAGTCCCACTAGGAATGCAACCTCTTTTAAGGGAACACCTGAAGTGGAATTTATACTACTAGGGGAAATTAGGTGGGGTCATCAGGAAACTTCCTTACTCTTTTTTGATAGGTGCTGTGAAATCTTTTACATCCACCTGAGTTACCACCAACTAAAGCTGAAGGGACCTTGCTTTATCATCTCATCCAAAAGACAACACACTCAGTGGTGCAACACCCCCTTTATGTTGTACTGCATTGCCAACTATTGCTTTACCTAGAGTGGGAATTGAACTCAGCCTTCTGCTCCAAAGCTGAGTGTGCTACCTTTTGGTGTCACTAACTCTGGTCTGCAGAATGAAGCATGTAATAAACAGTTAACAAAATGCTGAGGAAAATGCAGAGACTGAGGTATAAGTAGAGAGATACAAAGCTTGAAAAGTACACATTAGAAGAGAGAGAGGATGTGATCCAGGTATACAATACCACTGAGCAACAAAGTTTGGTGTGCAGTTGGGTACGAGTGGCAGAGGGGGACAAGGGGATATGAGCATTGGCTAGAGTGGGATGATTCAAGGCATGTATGAGGTAATTTGACTTTGCTGTGAGGCTGATCTTTAAGTGGTACAGTATAAATCTTAGCAGGGTTCAGAAATGCTTGGGAAAGCATAAAGAAATGATCATACAAAATGAGGGAAGGGAAGCTGCATAGGAACAAACCTATGCACTTCTGCAATACATAAGTTCATGTAGGCAGGGTGAGTACCTTCATTTGTATAGGCACTTCCTTGATCATGCTAATGTGGTGTAACTGTCTAAGTATGTACAGCACAGTGTAAGACTTTTTAACAAATGGAATCCACATTTTGACTATCTTTGCATCACTTTGATGGCCATAAATCTGTTCCTGAAGAGAAAGTAACAACATATTTGAATGACTCATGCCCGTATAAGGACAGAAGCATTTAAAATCTGACTGAAAGTACAGTTTTAAATTTAGAGAGGATCCTCCCCTATTTGTAGATTGCAGACTCCTCATATTAGAAGATTGTTAATGTCATTTCTTTAAGATTGCTACACATTTACTTTTTTATTTCATTAATGTTATACTAGCAATATATACTCTAATTACTTTTTTATTTATTTATTTTTTTGCTAATACCTTGTAAAACAGATGTATTCTATCCATCATGTAGGAAAGGGCTAACCAAAAATCCAAAGTACATTGATCAAAGCAACTCAAATTTAGTAGTTCATGCAAATAAATGTTAATTTTTATTTTAATTGCATAGATGGATTATAGGTAACTTAGAATAAAATTCATTATCCTATAAATATTAAAAATCCCTTTATTATACCTATGTATGCATACTATTTCTATACTTCTGCTTTTATCAGTATAATTTTCAACTAACTTATATGAAGCTTTCCTCATATATTTCTAATTATATTTGGAAATAGACAGGACTCCAAATTCCATTGGACATTTTCTTTAAACAATACTGCTAAATGAAGATTATCATTGGATAGGGATTCAGCCACTTCAACAGAAATACAAGCGTCAGCAGAGGTTACTGTTCTTTATTATCTGAACAATTAGAGTCACTTTTTAATATTTTGTCTATATGTTCTTTGTCTTAAACATTTTAGACTAGTTAACACCAAATACCTTTTAAAATTGTTATGTTTTGGTGAACTCTGGGCTTAATGGATGATTAATAAGTAATAATATAACTGAATTTGGTTACATAGTTATGCAAAACAAAGAAACATCAAACTTAGTTTTCGATATTTGCAGCTGATAAAAGAATGTCCAGAATATGCTTTATTGTTTTAAGCTTTTTTTTTTTTTACTCAGCTTACTAGTGTGCTAGAAATGCTTGACAATGCCTGCGTTTTCTGCCTACAAAGCTCATATCTTGTAGGCTTATATATCTCATTTGGAAAGGAAAGGACTGAACTGTCAAAGTTTTAAGTCATATTTAAATGTACTTACTCAAGTTAACATCCCCTGATATCACCACTAGATTTCACATGTTGTCATTCCATGTAAAAAAAGACATATATGTGAAAATCTTGCTTAATTCGTTTTTGAAAACTTTTGAGGACACTTCCTGCATTTTTAAATCATATTCAATAGTTTGTACCTGAGCAGCCATTTTAGAAATTTTGTAAATTTTATTATTTCAAGGGTATTTTAATGACTGTAGCAAAATACCACAAATCTCATATTCACATAATTCAGTGCTATGAAAATCCTACATGTTTTGCATGGAAATGTATTTAAGTTATATGATTTCAGAACATACTTTGAAATTAAAAAAAACATCTTTGCTCATTAAAGACTGTAATTGTTGGAAAATGTGCAACACATATGACTACAAATAAGTTTTCTCTAATAATACTTTTCTTTCTTTCCTAATGTTTTCCAGAGCCCTACAGCCCAGCAGTGTGGGTCATGATGTTTGTGATGTGTCTCACCGTTGTAGCAGTTACTGTTTTCATATTTGAGTACTTCAGCCCTGTTGGCTACAACAGGACTCTCGCCAATGGGAAAAGTAAGCAGTAGCTACAGAAGTCTGTAATTCATTCATTTATTGATAGGATTTATTCATGTAATCATTTAATAGTTCATTCACTGATACTTGCATCAACTTGCTGATATTCTAAGTAATTCATATACATTTATAAAAGTGTGTGCAATATACTGACCTATGGGCAGGTCGGTTCACACTTTCATTAACTGCTTAAAATATCTATATTTTTGTTAATGTATCTCTTCAGTCATTCTGTTATCAGTCATATGACTCTTCCTGCATACCTTCTTTATATTTTCTTCATAAGTATTGTAGTTACAAGCTTGGCTTCATCATCTTACACCATGTGTTAGAATGATCAGATGATCCTTGAATTAAAAGAGACAGTATGATAACTTTTAAACAACAAAGAAAACTGAACAACAGATATGAGAACAGGTAAACATCACTGTTCACAGTGATGTGGCATTAACTGCAGAGTTTTGTACAGTATGGCTCAGAGATTTTCCATACTTCAATTGTTTAATTCAAAAATGTCTCTAATATAAACATATGAAGAGTTTAAGAAGTCTGGCTGCTTAAAACATTCACTATGAAAACTGGAGTTAAAGGCAATGATTTCATACTTGTTTAAGTAGCCAAAACATGAATAAACATACATCACCTTTACAAATGCCCATTTATAAAAAGGTTATGCCATTATTACTATTTCTGGCAGTTTTTGATCTCATACATGGCTTCCTTTGCATTTTATCATTTTGGAATTAAAGTCCATGCTTAAATAATTGTGTGGTAAGCATTAGTTTAATAACTTTAACATGAATTTCTTTGTGAAAGAGGTACCAGTAGTAGTTTCCACTACAATGTATTTGAGAAGGAGTATGTGAATAATATGTAGATGTTATACATTACTTAACACTAATGCTTAGAGACTTTGAAGAAGTTCAATATAAAGACCAGTCTTCATTGTATTTACAAATTCAACTCATAAAGAAAACATATACATATGTCAGGGGACCCATGTTGTACTCAATGTAGTTAATACAAGTTGCACATATAATGTAAAGAAGAATTATGGGGTAGCAGTAATACTGCAGACTATAATTTTTATGCTGCTTTTGCAAACTACTTTTGATAGCAACATGTTTTCCAGTTTTTTTAGTAGCCATGCATTAAACTCTTACAAAGATGGGGGATATCTTACGCCAAAAAAAAAAAAAATACTGTGATTGTGTTTGTTTCTGTGTGTTTCTATTTGTTTCTTTGTTTGTGTCTGTGTGCATGTCTATGTGTATATATGTATGTATATATATATATATATATATATATATATATATATATATATATGGTTTACTATCACAATGCCGACGTGCACTTGCACAGCTATGAAGTATTCGAACAACAGATGTTCGAATACTTCATATTTTGGCAGGTGATGTGAGTGAATGTTACCATTGCGAATGGACTGTGCATTCGCAATTCTAACGTTCGCTCATGTGAGGGGATCGCTGTACAGTGCGGTTAGGGAAATACATCCCTTTCCTCACTGTAGTGCGATCTCGGAGTTGGAATATTAATTTGGGAGGGTGTGGGGGGTGCAGCCCCACACAGGGGGGGGTGCAGGATGGTGCAGCCCCCCTGCATAACTGTGTGTTTAGGCTAGTTAGGTAGGTTATTATGGGATGGGTGGGAGTGCTGTGTATGGCCGAAAATGTCGCAAGCGACATTTTCGACAATACACAGCTGTTTTCGACATTAGGAAAATTTGGAAATGTTCATTTTCGATGTATAAATTCGAAAATGCAGACACGTTTTGTTCTGATTTTCGAATTTATGATAGTAAACCTATATATATATATATATATATATATATATATATATATATATATATATATATATATATACAGGCTATTATTATTGTAATGGAGGTAGTTCTATTTTTTAAAAGATCACGTGTGCCTGCAGTGCCATAAGAACCATCTACTTGAAATTACTTATTATGATATGGTTTGCTAAAGTTGCTAGCATATCAGATATGATAACGTTGGCAACACCCAGAAAGGAGCTCATAGATTTTTGAATATTCACCATTATGTGAAATGAAATCTTCTTCTTCTTCTTCTTTCGGCTTTTCCCAGTTAGGGGTCGCCACAGCGGATCACCTTGTCCGCACATTGAATGGCAGTGGAGTTTTACGGTGTCGAGTTGCCAGCCCGGCGCCCAACCTTCCACAGAAGGCACACTCACATGCACACCTAGGGCCAATTTAGAGTGTCCAATCCACCTGCAGCATGTCTTTGGGATGTGGGAGGAAACCGGAGCACCCGGAGGAAACCCACGCGACCACAGGGAGGACAGGCAGACTCCGCACAGAAGGCACCCCAGCCGAGGATCGAACCGGAGAACCTCTTGCTGTGAGGCGGCAATGCTAACCACTGCACCACCGTGGCCGCCCTATTATGTGAAATGAAATAATGTGGCTAAATATATGGGGTCAAAGGTACTTTCATCTGCTAAATAAGATGGTATCCCATGTGTCCCTTATTTTTTACAGTTAGCTGTAGTACCACAGGGTATCACAAGATGGAACATTTTCTCCACAGTATCAACTTCTTTCAAGCTAGAAAAATTCTCTGATCAAAAACTGCATGAGTCACTAACCATAATTGAAGTACTATATATTGTAAAGGAAATAAAAGAGCTGGAGGTGGGATCTTTAGAAGACGGAAGGAACAAATTATAAAGAAATGAGTAGAATTTGTAGGAACAATATATGCAGACTAATGTTCAGGAGAAGGAGGAGTAAGATTTAAGGGAAGGAAGAAACTACTGGAACGAATCAAAATTATTTAAACAAAATATGTATATTGTATGAAAATAAAAATGGGAAGTCAGTCATGGTGTAGCTGAATAAAGCCCTGACTATGACACAGGCAGCCTAGGTCTGATTAGTGGCTCTGATGTTTCAGCTGTTGATTGGGATGGATGGACATTCCTGTCTTGAGGGAGGGACATACATCTCATCACTCCTTGATGGTTTATGTGATCTATTAATAGGGGGATATCCTTTGGATGACTCTGGGATAAGCATAGGGGAGGTGATGGGACAAGAGGCCATAACATTAAAAATGTCCTTCCTTTCACAGAAGCAATTCCTTGAAGCCCCCCCTCCCCGGATTCCCTTAGAATCCATTGTGACACCAGCTAATAATGGGGATGAAAGTGAGAGTCCGGTTTACCCAGCAATGGACTGAAACAATGGAGGGTGGGTGGAAAGTATAAAGAAAAGAAAGAGGGAACAAAAAAGTAGAAATAAAATACCAGTGGAAAATATTACTATGGTTTACCTTATTTTCTAATCATGCATGTGTACTCAGATCATATGATAATTTAATAAAAACACGTAAGTCACCAGCAAGGTTCAATCACTAATTAAGATCACTTTCCATGCTTTGATAAAACTGTATTGGCAGCATTACTTTAGACAGCGGGCTGCTGTTGAACTCTACAGGTACTTGAATGTCAATTGCTCACAGCACATTTGATCATTGCCACTTGCTCTAAATGACAAGTGCTCTGTCTCCTACTAGCCTGATCTTAGTTAATTACCATGCTGTTCCACTTCCAAAGTCTATTGAAACTATACTGAACTGCATATGCATTCCAGAGCACTAACACTCTACCCCCTAAATCTCCCATGTGGACCCCAACCTAACCATATCACTCCCCTGCCACTCTCTAACCCTAAAGTCCAAGATCACTCCCAAAATGTAAAACTCCACTTCTCACAATGTAAACCTAGTCTCCAATCACACTCTTTAACCTTAAAATTCTACTCCTGATCCTTAAACCTAATATTACCCTCCCACTTCCTAAACCTACAATCCCTGGTCACTCCCTAAGCCTAAAATCTCATCCCACTTTCTACTCCTAAAACACACATTCTCTGCCCTAATCTAAACTCCCCTCCTGTTCCTTGAACTTAATATTTCCCCATTTGTAAACTTAATCACACTCGTGAATACTGTCCAAAATCCTAATCTACACTCCACCCCCTTCCCACTCCATCCCCACATCTGCAGCACTACCTTGTTTGAACTCAGCTAATGTGTCTATTAGAGGTGTGGCAGCTCCTCCCGCTCTCTCTCTCTCCCCCTCTTCCTCTCTCTCTCACCCTCTTCGTATCCTTCTCTCTCTCTCCTCCCCCTTCCTCTGTCTCTCTCTCTCTCTCTCTCTGTTTCTCTCCCTGCATAGCTGCTGCACTTCACCTAAGTATGTAGTCAAGTTTGAGCACAAGCAATGGCCCATGTGAGCTTCAAGACACCCGAGTCCTTAACTGCAAGACATTGGTCTTTGGTCACTTGGGACATGAGCACTTGTAGTACACTAATTTAAGAGTGCTAATTAGCACTTTGGTTTATTTTTTTCTAAAATAATGCACTTATATCTGATTGGTAGAAGTTTGCTGGAATTTAAAACATGAAAGATATCTAAGAAATATGCTCACAATTGATTATGTGCCCCCCTTTTTGTACATGTAGCTCTTCTATTACTAAAAAGTGCAGCCCCAGATTTCTTATCAGTCTCCTCATGTAGTCCCAGTTTGTACGTACACAGGAATTTTCTATATCAACTCTTAAACATTGTAAAGCAGCTGGAAAAGTTCCCAGATGTGCAGTCCCACAGTCTACACCATCTGTCAGTATACAAGCAAGGATCACCATTATGTCAATGGCAGTTTTATTGAGGGCATTCCACCAGAATAAAGAAACTGCCTGACAGTTTAATAAGTTTAGCTGCATTTGTATTATAGTATTTATTTATTCATCTAGTCTGAACTCTGGTTGCAGTTTCATTTCTGTTTAGTATGGCTCACAGTACAGCAGAAAGTGCAGGGATTCACAGAGATGCACTGCTCTTCTGCACAACAGTTGTACCTCTAAGCAACACTATGAAGCTAAATATACAGTCAATACATATGCAAGCCAATAGCAACAGCATTTCTGGGGAGCCAGCTGTGCTTAGTGGTTCAGAAGTAGGTAGAAGTTTTTCTAGTTGTATATATAGATAAACCCTCACTACGTCCCAGGCAATCCAACTGCAACTAGCAGCTCAGGCACCTGGTGGAATGACAGGAAGACTGGGTGAGCCCTTCCTGAGGGGAATGGATTGTGCTAAGGCATCTTCCAGTGAGTCCTGGTGGAGGCTATGGCTTAAAGGAACAGATGCTGGAATGGGAGGATGAAAGGAAAAGAAGGTATAACTGCACTGTGGTCAGTGGTGGGGAAGCATACTCACTGGACCTCCCACCCACTATTGTCTGTAGTCTACAAAACTGATATCAGCACAAGGAGCAATTATCTAATCCAAGAGAAAAACCCTTAATACAGAAGCATGAGGGCTTCTCAACTGAACCATTATAAAAGGTTGACTGATATGTACCAAACCTGAATAGTCTGAACAGGGAATAGGGAGCCTTCTTACAGAAAGAGGTCATTCACATGGCAGACCCTCCTAGCACGTGGATACCAGGGATCCACCAGGATGAGATTTGTGAGTTGATGCAATTGGGTTGGCAAAGGTAGTACCTGATGGCCAGCTGCTGTGAAGATGAAAAAAAAGAAATAGCAAGTACAACAACCATATAAATAAGCACATACATGTAGTAAAATACATACATGGAAGAACAAGACAATGGATGTTGTGGCCAAACACCTTATTGCTTGATCAAATGAGACCCAAACCTGTGATTTCACAAACCAATGAATCCTAGAACTAAAGCAGTATATGTATTAGCTGTAGTGAGTGTGCTAGCATGTGCTTTAGCACAGGAGTCCAATGTGCTGCAGATAACGGAGTAGCACTGCAGCTTTGTAATTCCAGTGCTTTGGTTTCATCATATATGGACACTTGTCAGCTGCACAAATGAGAAGGAAAGAGATGTATAGGAAAGAGGTAAACATGAAAATTATCATGTAGATGGACAAACAAAAGGACAGCATATCAATGTGTGCATGTTGAAGGTGAGGTGGGACAACTGTTTTTGCATGGATAGGGCCCATATTTTAGTTACATAGACAGAAGGAAAGAGGGGTGTGTGTACAGTAAAGATGGTTAGAAAATGAGACTAGGTAAGTATGCAGGGTTCGACTAACAAACATATAAAATAAACAGATGCAGTTGTGCCTGCAGTACGTTGCCAATACATGAAATGGACAGAGACAAGCATAGGGCAGGTAAATGGAGATGTGGAAGTTTGAGTTACACTGCGTATGAGGTGTGACAAAAGATATATAGGCACACATAACCATGGCTAGGGTTAGACCAAACAGCATTGTACCCCTTGCTCTCCCATTCCAGAGGAACTTCGGTGTGATCTATGACTGGATGATAGAGCTGGGCCGGCTAGGGTCATGGCCTTACCCACCTCTGTTGGCCCGATGGTTAGCAAAGACTAATCAAGTGAATAGGCTATAGGCTAGCCTAGGAATAAGATAACCTAGTTTGATGGTTCACAATGTGTTTGCTGAAGTACTAGAGAAAAGGGTTGGGTTGGTATTCAGGCCAATTCTGAGAGAAAGTGTGGAGAATACTGGGGTGACAGGAGACAAAATGGATGGTGTTAAGCAAGCATTTTCCAGGGCCTTTATTACTACGTTTTCTAATGAACATGTTGAGATTGTGAATATTTTAAGAAAGAACTGGAGTATCTTCTCCTGTTTTGATGGGATACTTGAAAATGTATTTAGAAAATTGATTAAGAGCTTTTTGGAAAGTGACAGTGGCAATAATGCTCTCATTAGCTTTAGAAGGAATGGGATGTTTAATTGCGGGTCCTGCCCACAGTGTTCACAGATTAGGAAGGGGGAAACATTCATGGTTAATGGTAAAATAATTTGACCCACTTTTCATTGCAACTGCTATACAAGAGGTATTTTTTATGTTGCTTAATGTAACCACTGCCCTAAATTTTATGTTGGCAAAACTCAGAGACATTTTAGAGACTGAACTTATGAGCATTTGTTGGACATCAGACATCATAAAATGACCAATGCACTAGTGAAAAACATTGTCCAACACTCTGAGCATAGGTTTTCATTTTTTGGAGTTGAACAGGTGTACAAAAGCCTTAGGTGTGGGCCACGGCAGGATTTATTAGAAACCAAAGAACTGATTTGGCAAATTAGGTTGCAGGCTCACATTTCTCGTGAGTTAAATGAACACTTTAGTATCAGCAGTATTTTGAAACTCGAGTCCTATAATGTTTAAACCTGGTTTGTTTTTACAATTTTTATATATTGTATTTTCAATTTTATCATATTTTTTATATAAGAAAAGATGGATGGTGTAAAGGTGATATATACATACATACAATTTATTTGGTCAGGCACACAATTGTATTTTTTTTTTTTGTATTTTCATGTTCGCATTTGAGAGTAGTGTTTCTTTAAATGTTTAATTGTTTTACTGGATCAAGTGGGTTTGTTCTTGCAGTATTTAAATGTGTTTGAACAGTATGAAGGTGTATTCTGAAGAAGTCTTGTGGTCAAGCAGACAAAAGCGTTACATCTACTGTGGCAATAAAGACATTTTTCTCTTATTTCACTGGTGTGGAAATGCTTGGAACATTTGGACTGTGTTCTTTCATTCTAGTATTTATTGTTCTAGTTCCTGGTTATGCTGACTAATCAAGTGAATCTGCAATCTCTAGATGACCAATTAGCTATAAGACAGCCATCAAGCTGTGTGCTCCCATCCCCATGTTATAATAATGACAAAGAATATTTTCTCAGTTACACATGAAGATCCATCAGAAAGTGTCCAGACACAATGAGATGGTACACATTGCCCCACTTTGTATGATACAAAGGTAGGAAAGCATCTCATATGGGTTGTCCACATGCCATTAGGTGTCACCATCACATCCACCTGAGAGTGAAGCTCAGTGCAGGAGCCCACACATACCTAAGCTTGTGAACACAAAGCTCAATGAGATGATGCAGCTTAACCATAAATGGAATGTGCTTGTACCATTAGGTGCCAGTACTGCCTTCACCTGACAGAAAAGCTTCACACAATGGCCTACATGTTCTTATGCTGACCTTGACAACTACCTGGCAACATAAAGAACAGCAACAATTTGGGGTAGCGGGGTCTGTCACCTAACTTCAACTTCCCAGGCATGGAAATCTTCAGGCTCTTGTGCTGCAGGACAGCAGTATGACACCAGCACTGTTTCGTTAATCTGGTAATGCCCATGTCTGACAACAGCTCCAGTCAGCCAGGTCATATCAGGTATCCACTTTTTTGAAAGCAGAATTACAAGGACCCAGTAGGTGGTCCCTGAAATCGCTATGAAAAGATAAGGCATAATTGTGTAGGTATTACCTGGATTACCAGCAGAATTTGCATTTCTCCCAGATATAATCAAAAAATGGTATCGCTTTCATGACAAACAAAATGGCAGCCTGTGTATCACACCTGAAATGTGATTATTTTTTTATCACAGCAGTGCAACATAGAACTGCACAGTTGTGTGTATCTTGCACCTCTTCTACATGAGCTGTTTTCATGAACTGTCAGAGGCATGCATAGGTAATAGACTGTGCCTTATGCCACAAGTGTATGGCAACATAAGTCATTTTTGGACATACATACTTTCTGAACAAATTTGCCTACATGTCATGGAAACAAGTGTACAAATGGATTGTATTAGAAGCACACCTCCATTTTGTGCATTAAGATGTGCAGAATTTGAATCCATACCTCTCAACCTCTTAGTACAAGAAATCTGGGCAAAGCCTCACATAATGGGGGGACAAAGACCAAAAAAATAGAGGCACATTATAAATACTGCTCTTATAAACTTAGAAAGTTGCTAGATAACATGATTTGCGTTAGCATGCATTTTCTGAATTATATGAAGTCTGAAACTCAAATGCATGTCAGTATTTAGTGACTTTAATCCATAGACCATCCCAGTGATTTGTCAAAAAAGAAATTGTTATGAGGAACTGACCAAAAATATGAGGCAAAAATCTAGACATTCCGTGAAAATCTGTACAGTTAAGAGGTGTATAAAACTGAATCTCATACTAATTATTTTGGCAGCTCTATCAGTAGACATGGCAGTACTTCATGGAATATCCCATGTATAGATGCCCTTGGCATGCATGCCAGGGGGATGTAAATGTATTGCAGGTATTGCTTACTCTGGTGTGACTTTTGTTGTGTATTCACAGGGCACAGCACTACTATGATGACACCATTATAAGCTAATGCAGTACAACAAGTTTATGTTGATACCCATTCTAGGATTGATGATGATGATGATGATGAGACAGAGATTCCTGCATCACAATCAGATGACACAATGACACTGTGTGTCTCTGTTTTGGGTGGTCATCTACCCACAATACAGAGTGAAAACTACACGGTCAAAAAGCTGACTGAGTCCAGTGGGGAAATTGCACTGTCACTGTCCTGAAGAGGCAATGGCAGATGAGTGCATGGCGTCTGATATCAGTATAGCCACCATTATATAGCCTTGCCTTGGTTCCAAACACCATCCCATGTCACAGGCTGCTCCAGCTTGTATTAGCCCTTGACATCAATCAGCAGATGTAGCAGACCATATCACATGACCAACCTACTGCAACTCAGTTCACTACTGGGCTAAGTGCTATGCTGCATGGCCTTCAAGTGGATATCATGCAGCTCAACTAACAGCTCCATGAGTCCAGGTAAACAGTACTGATATGTTTCCAGAATCCACATGTCTGTGGTGGCACATACCATTTCTATCTTCACCTCCTTACAAAAGATTGTCATCGCTAACATCTCTTCCCAGTCTAGCACTAATGTTCACAGTTAAGGTATGGTACATATTTCTGGTGGCCATCTTGGGGGGTATCGTAAGAGTACATAGTTGACAACTGCGTCTAGAGATATCCAATACTATGATACCACTGAATGTTGGTGGCCCTGACATGCATCCTCCATTGTTATAATACATCAGAAACAGACTCCAGCTATGTCACAGCCCCACAGTACCATCTGATCTGCTAGGGGGGGAAGTCCAAATGCAACAAGTCAGCAAAGTGTGCCCAAGTAATAAACATGTATTGACATCTCAAAGAAGGAGGACATAGTCAATGAAAATGAGTGCCCACCACCTTAGACTCCTCTGTCCACCTTCTGTGGTATGCACCCACCATGCAGTGTTTTGACAGCCATAAGAACAAACATATTAACATCATAAAAATAATTATTTGCATGTGTCATCAATTCTTGCTATATAAATTATTATAATTCATTGCATAGCCATAAACTGATCACAGAACATAGATTAATATTTTTATGAGTTCAGTGTTATCCAGTAATTATATTCTGTGGTTATTTTGTCTGTGTTCATCATAATAGTTGATATTTGTTTATGGCACACAACAGTGATGAGATTTATAAATTCTGTAAATGAAGATATAATCTCTTTTTTCCAGTTCTTTGTAGTCATTTTTCCTAACTAGTGTCAATAGGTTTCAAAGATGTGGGACTGATACTTAAGTGAACATCAAGAAATTAGAGTATTAAGAAATATTAGCGGTTTATTTAAAAATAATTTATCATAACACCATGCTTG
>NC_056744.1:283419911-283424911 GCF_019279795.1 Protopterus annectens
CCTGAGATAGTGGGTGCTATAGACTGCACGCACATACACATCAAAGCACCACCTGGTGAGTGGGGTAGAGTCTACATAAGGGCTTCCCCTCCTTCAACTGCCAAGTCGTGTGCAATTCCCAGGGCATTATAATGAATGTGTGTATTGGCAGCCCTGGAAGCTATCATGACTCCCACATATGGCATTGCAGCTGTAGCAGAGATTTGCCAATGGGGACATCCCATATGGCCACCTAGTGGGGGATGCTGGTTATGCACTGGAGCTGTGGTTGATGACACCCATCAGAAATGCACACACACCTGAACACGAACTCCATAATGAGACACACACAGACCAGAATAATAATAGAGCATGTGTTTGGGATACTCAAGTCACGGTTCCAGTGCTTGGGCATATCCGGTTGAGCCTTGCAGTACTCAACAGCTACATGTACCCAAATTGTAATTTTATGTACCATGCTACACAATATGATCCTGCTGAAACAGCTGCAGCAGGAACATCATGGGTCAGGGCCACACAGCCCCCCAAAATTGTCAATGCCAGCACAGGCACAAAGTGACTCGGAGGAGGAATAACCTGATCCTGTCCCTGTAGGCAGAAGGAGGTGTGCTCAGTATGCCCAGGTCTTGGCAAAGAGGCAAGACATAGCACATACACTGACACGATAGGAACCCAGGGACTCGCACATACAGTAAAAAGGATGCCAAACATGACATGACTGCTTAACCATGTATAGGGAGTGTACTATGTGCATCAGACATAGCCCTCCAGCACCATCCTCAATACTGGCACAGCCACAAGGTAAGTTACTCTCACTAGCAATTGCTGAATGGAGTAGTATGTTCTGCTACCTGTACCTATGGTATAGATGTGAGCATGTAAGGGAATCGGGTGGCTGAATGGGATGGCAGAAGATAGTAGACACCTATATCGGCAGCATGAAATCCATAACAAATACTGTTGTCAACATAGTAGGCCGTACTAGACAAGGTGACAAAACCCACTGCATGACACGTGGCCGGCAAATGTGTGTCCATAGGACACACACATGCATGTCAGTGAGGCTCACATACCCAGCAACAGTCTCAGCCAGCAGGACAGGTGTAGATGAACACAAAGAAAGGCTGTGCTAAGGCCTCTGATTGATGGCTATGAAGAATAGCCCCCCTCCAGACCTACAACAGGTCAGGCAGTGGGATGCTAGTTCTGAAGGGTAAGAAGTCTGAAACTGAAATGTAGGTCAATAAAACCTAAGAACTGTACTACACTGATATGCATCTAGTCTGCATGATAGGTCAGAATACAAAATGAAATGGAAGCCAACAGAGTACCTGAAATACCAGTACAGTCATAGCAAATGTTTACAGTTGAAAGGTCTGAAACTCAGATGTGTGCACATAGTATCTCTGCCTGCAAACACAGGAATGGGTGGCTACAAACCTGCTCGTAAACCACAATATGAAGTGGTAATGACCAGAAATATGAGCCCTGCCTCTGGGTAACCTCTGTGAATCTGTACAGCTGTGAGGTATGCCACAGCAGGATATGGCCATTCTCTCACATCGACAGATGTTCAAGCATGGGATCCTCAGCCATCACAGTACCAAGGTGCTGGACAACTTACACAGACCCATCAGCAAGTGCCTGCAGCTCCCCCTGCAGAATGGCATGATTGTGCAAGAATATGTAGGCTGCAGACCACAATACTGGACACAGCTTCATTCATCTTGTATTCCCCAGGAAATTACTGCAAGCAAATTCATATATCAGTCAGTAGATGATGACATAAAACATCACAGTGTAAAACAGTACATATGTCTGAATATCTCTGCTAACACCAAAACTATATAGCAGAAGCAGCACAGACACAATTAGTTACAGTATCCCAGTATCCTTTGCCCATTGTGAACCCATATTGTTAACCAATTTATAGATATCCTGCAGAAACAGGTTGCTAGCTGTAGGTGTAGAACATAAATGCCTGCACTGGAGTACAACCTACCTGGAATGGATTCACACATTCAGTACATAAGGTCATACTGAGCATGCTCCCACAGAAATGAAGCCCATGTCTGGCAACAGCAGTGGACTATACATATCTGTCAGTTGCAGATGTCTGTGCATACACTCCACATTGCACACCAGTCATGCTTTGCACACACATTGGATAGGAATACACACATATATCCAAGAACACACTATAATAGGTCAAATATACACATACATAGATGTAGGGAAGAGAGTGACAGACAGTGACAAAAAGCTTCCCATCATGAGGCCTGTCGCACCCAGTACACATCCAATTGGCCAATTCCACATGATGTGCAAATGTCTATCACTGAAGACATTTGCTTCTGGTAGCCCTCAGTGCTACAGTGTCTGTGGTGCTTGTGATAACTGTGTAACATGACAGTACAAGTCATTATTCATCTAGCAGTTGTATACAGAGTCCTGTCAAATGTAAACCTGTGTGTGACTGAGTGTTGTGTGTGTGTTTCCAGACGAATGGTTTATGGCCCATTCACACACACTGCACTCCCCATTGTCCTACTTTAGCTAGCCTGCTGCTGCCATTAACCTTAAAATACACCTTTGGAGAAAAGCTAGCCTTATAAGCTCAATGACGTGTGTTATAACTGTGTAATGCTATAGTGTGATGTATTAGTTAGGTAGGAGCTCTAATCCTAGAGATGGCAACTGTGAGCCTTTGTGTGTGTGTGTGTGTGTGTGTGTGTGTGTGTGTGTGTGTGTGTGTGTGTGTGTGTGTGTGTGTGTGTGTGTAGGGATCAATACTTTTGAGGCCAGTCACAGTCACTACACTTTCCATTGCTCTACTTTGACAAGCCTGCTGAGGTCATTCACCTTGAAATACACCTATGGAGAAGGGTTAGCCCTATAAGCTCTGTGGCATGTGCGATAAATGTGGTGCGCTGTAGTAGCAATACATAGCTAGGTAGGAGGTCTGAATTTCAGTACTGTCAAGTGTGTGTGTGTGTGTGTGTGTGTGTGTGTGTGTGTGTGTGTGTGTGTGTGTGTGTGTGTGTTTGTCATCAGTATCCTGTGTGGAGGTAGCTGTGATGTTGTAATAACAGGACTCATTGTTGGGCGGGTTTTGCAAATTTCTTATATTGAGGACCTACTATATGTCACAATGTCCACTTTACAAGGACAACATATGTCAAGCTGCAGAGAGGCTGGTGTAGACAATCCATACCCCTACATGTGACATTATGGATTGGTGAACAATATAGGAAACCCATGTATTACCCAGAGAACACTATCCACCCATGTCTCATACACAAACACACTTAGCAGGCAACAACCACTATATTGGCAGTTCCCTGCATGTTGCCCACAGATAGTAACCATGGTATGATTGCAGTGGACTGCAGAGGACATGGCAATCTTTTCCATCCCTACAATAGGCAAATAATTGCTTACAGTGGTCTTTTGCTATGTTCCCCATTGGATGCCTGCAACAACTGTAGAGTTAGCAAATGTAACCCACAAAGGGAATACCATGCCTTATACACATGCTCTGTATGGACAGATGCCACTGACACCAGTGAATATCTGTATCATGCTGTCAATGTAGGTGCAGGTACAACCTCAGTTCCATAGCCAGTTCTCACCACATGAGGTCAGCAATACCACATTAGATGATAACAATCCATCCACACAACATGCCCCAGACACCCCAGGTACGCTTCCACGTGTCACAGAACATGCATGTGGGACATGTGCACAACCCAGACACTGTCCATATTATAGAATATAGAACACATACATGGCAAGCATTGCACAGCACTGGCTACACACAATAGTAACACAGATGAGTGGATGGTGAATACAATACCCACCTGTGTGGGCCAATCCAGGGACTACACCCCTGAGCCACACTGCAGACCATTGTCATGTGGCCTGATGCCATGGTATACCCTTTGCCTAGCCTTGTACAGCCTTCTGGCACAGTCAACTACTACACACCTGCTAAGGAATGAACCCATGCATGTCAGTACTGGCAAATCTGTGTGTGTGTGTGTGTGTGTGTGTGTGTGTGTGTGTGTGTGTGTGTGTGTGTGTGTGTGTGTGTGTACCTGCGAAGATTAATGATTTGGAAGCCATTCACACTCACTACACCACCATTTCCCTGCTGTAGCATGCCTTTTGATGTCAGTCACCTTGACATACCCTTTGCCCATATATTAACCTGATAACTTCTGTGGTGCATGTGATCCCTGTGTAATACTGTAGTGTAGCAAACTAGTTAGTTAGGAATTCTAATCCTGATCGTGCTAACTGTGATAATGTGTGTGAGTCCCTGAGAGAGTGTGTCTTCCTTGACACCTGTTTTTATGGACAGGCACATGTACTACACTTACCTTAGCCCTCTTTTATCACTGTTGCTGATATCACTAACCTTCAAAGATACCATTGGACAGTTCTCCAATATGTAAGCTCTGTGTGCATGCAATAACTGCATAAAAATGTAATAGCAATACATAGTCAGGCAGGAGTTTGAAACCCTGTACTGGTAAGTGTGTGACATAAACATGCTTAGTTCTTACTCTCCTACCCCCTTCCTTTCTTACTTTGTCTCTGTCTGTCTCTCTCACTCCCTCTCTGGTGGATGTGGAAAAGTACACCTGCTTTGCTTAAGTAGCAGCTTGTGTTTTGTAAGTGATGCTCATGATTAGCTGATGGCCTGTGCACGAATTGCAGTCCCGCACTAGCTGATTGCATGTGGAACAGCTGCGGTATCATTCCCATAGCCAATTGCATGGAAACACACTCATATAACTAAGAACATCATGTGGGTGTTGGCCCTTTTCATTCACTGTGAGCAGGACTTCATGACGGTGTTTGGCAAACAACATCACAGAGGGTAGTGAGATATACCTCTTACAGCATGCACTGTGGAGACAGGCCAACAAACAGGAGGGGGATGTTCCAGACATGAGTACATAATGTAAGTCTTGCTCTTCTACATTTGAAGTAAT
>NC_056744.1:283429911-283435215 GCF_019279795.1 Protopterus annectens
CAACAAGACTGAATGTAACCCAATCTGTACTCTGTTGCATACTGTCTACTCAGGAGATCTCTGCCCAACAGACAGGTCCATGTCATGGCTACACTCAGATCTGTACTGAGTTACAGCTCAATGGCACTAAATATACAGACCCAACTGATATTGCCAACATCCTGGCAGATAGGATCACTGTTAACTGTACCCCCATCTCACCCATGAAAGAGCACACCTCTATAATGGAAGACTGCAAAGTTGCTGTCATCACGGCTGCACAGGTAAAAAAACACTCTCCAAAGCCAGTATCACGGCAGCCATGGGACCAGATAACTTCACAGGCTGTGTTCCACACAAACCACAGAATGAACAGGCACCACACTGATGTACCATGTGCAATCATAGCCTCACCTCATGCTTTGTGACTGTTGAATGGTGCACAGTGATGGTTATCCCACTACACAAGGGTGGAGACACCACGGACACCAGAACTAGCGCCCTATTAGCCTGATGAGCCCGCTCTTCAAGGCCATGGAATGTATCATCATACAACATATAAAGAATTACATTTGTAATCCCCAAACCCTGGACCACAACCATGTTGGGTTTGTAACATGCAGATCATGTCACCTAAACCTGATAGATGACACTGAAGCAGTCAACAGAACCATCGACAAGGGTAAGGTGGTTCACACAGTCTATGTTGATCCTGCCACGGCTTACAACACCACCCACACTCTGGAAATATAGATTAACCCACTAAAGTAGGTATAAATTGCTATGTCATGAGATAGGTTGCCAACAGACTTACTGACAGAAAACACACTGTGAAAGTAGCAGACTCCAAGTATAACTCTGGACCAGTGATGAGTGCAGTACCACAAGGTCCAGTCCTGTGTCTTGTCCTGTTTAGTATCTACTTCACTGAAGTAAACTTTAACATGGAAGGTCTGTATCTACAGAAGTTACCAGAGGACTGCAAACTAGGAGAGATAATTGTAAACACTAAAGATGTGGACATCCTACAAAAGGGCCTCACTGAGACAGATGGCTGTTGTCAAAGCCATGGGCTCTAGCTCAATGCCAAAAGGTGCATTGTCATCCCCTGTGTTAAAATCTCTGTAGCCAAGAACGACAACATAGGCGGTAGTATACTTAACACTGAAAGTGTGACAAGAGACCTTGGGTCACAGGTGTACACTGGACACAAGTGTGATAATCACATCCCCACAGTAGGCAGGAATCCCTGCTATGTGGCACACCTAATCACAAAATGTGTCTCATGCAGAATAGAAGAGGACATTGTTCCCCACTACTCATCACTCACTAGAACTATAATAGAGTACAATGCCACTTTTGCTATGTACCTCACAAGACAACTACAACTGTAAAGCTTGCAGCAATACCTCACAAAGAGCATTGGCGGCCATACACAGACCATCTCAAAATGCTACATTTGTACTCCTTTGCATATCACCTACTCAGATGTGTTCACTGCCTAACATACAAAGCTATGTCAAACGCAGAGATGTTGGACATGATCCACATAAAACACTCACAATCCCTCTGACCTTTGGACCCAAAACCACAAGTGAAATACAAAAGAAAGGGGTGTACCCATTTACCTTATGGATACCCACACCTTCAGGTTAGTGGCACAGCATGAGGCCTTGGAGACCATGCAAGTGCAACTAACATTGGGCAAAGCTGCTCATCAGATTGTAGCCTGCTACAGATCACCTACCTTGTCACAGGAACCTCACTCAGTATTCCTGAGAACAGTGGAAAATATAGAGTTCCTATCAAACACCATTATATGAGGTGATTGCAACTACCCAAACATTGAGTGGGAGAATTACTTGTGTACAACGTCCTTTGCCCAATGTTTCCTAGATTTTAAAAGCTCTAACACCCTGGAACAGCTGGTCACCATGACCACTAGAGGTGATACCATACTGGACATGATCATCACCAACATGGGGTACCAGTGTGTTCCACAACAGAGATAAAGCCCTCGCTGGTAATATCAGATCATAAAGTAATCACACTGGATATCCACATCCCGCCCCCCACCCAGTCAATGAAACCACCATAAAGACATTTTCAAAAGCAAACTGCACACGGCCCAAGACAAAAGTGGAAAGTTCCAATGACCTCTTGCTGTAGGATAATGGTATACAATCTGCTGAATCAGTTACAAGTGAATCCTATGAGCATCTACAGGGATGCATGGATCGAGACATCACAAATAAAACCAAGATGCACTTCTCCAAAAATAAGAAAACAATCTGGTGGTCATTGCCCATAAATAAGCTAGACAACAGAAGGAGGAAATAAACACCTGATAGAGCCAACTTCACTAAAGGAAAGGCATCACTGATCATTATTAGGAAGAAGCAATGATCGCTCATGAAATAATTCAAGGACACTTTCAAAAGACAAATTGCCAAGGACTGTAAGAATGACAACCACAAAGCCTGTGGTAGCTATACCACACATGTAGGTGTCAACTTCCAAATATGCTGTCAGCTACTGACAAATGGCAAGGAATACACTGAACCAACTTTCATTGCCCACATCCTGGGGGAAAAGTTCAGTGCAAACTTCCCCCTATCACCCCCAAAAGGGCCTGTGTCCATCACAGAAGGATGCAGAGCCCCAGACGTCATGGACATGCAGGTAAAGACAGCCCTCTCCAAAGCCAAGAACACAGCATCAATGGGGCTGGATGGTGTCCCAGGCTGGTCTTACACTAGGCCCAAAAGGAACCACACCCTCACCTACATTCACTGCCCAGACTCAATCGTACCACAGGGTATGTACCCAAAGAATGGCATACACTAACAGTCATCCAGCCCCACAAAGGGGGTGCCACAACAGAACCTAGAAACCATTGCCCTATACGTCTACTCAGCCTGGTCTACAGAGCTGTTGAGCAAATTGTCATGGAACCCATAAACAGTGACACTGGGGAGCTCCAGACACTGGACTCTACACAACCCCGCCTTGTTAAAGGCAGACCCTGCCTCCTAAACATAGTTGACTTACTACAAACAGTTACCAAGGACATATATGGAGGTGAAAGTAGTCCACACAGCCCACCTGGACCTCACTAAGGACTTTTTACACCATTCCCCACTCTGTCATCATGGGCATGCTTACCAGCCTGAACATCAACAGCTATGTCACAGGATGTGTGGCTAAGTGGCTCACAGATCAAACACACATGTTCAGAGTTGCGGGTGCCATGTCCGATTCTAAGACAGTCACAAATGGCATCCCACAGGTCTTGGCCCTGGGATCCCACCTGTTCAGTAGACACTGCTCAGAGGTATAGGCAAGCATGGGAGGAGTATGGCTGAACAGGTTTGCAGATGACTGCTAACTGTGGTCCATAATCGACTCTATGGCTGACACACACATCCTCCAGAAGGGGCTTACGGAGACAGATACCTGGTGTCAAAACAATGCCCCAAGAAGAATGGCAAAGAATGCATAGTCATCCCCTTTGGCTAAAATAAAGTGCAAACAAATTACTACATAGGTGGTACTCCAGTATGCATGGAGAAAGTCATAAAGGCCCTGGGGACACAGTTAGATAGTACACTCTTCTTTGACGATCACATGGCCAAAGTGTTCAGACGTTCCTTCTATGTAGCCCACCCAATGTCACCTAATGTAACCCACTTTGTCTAGTCTGATGATGTCACCAACCTACAAATATACCTGTGGAAAATAGAACTCACAGTCATGTGTATAGTGTGTCATGTAAATGCGTACTCCTGTGATATCCTAAACCATTTAGAGAGGGGTTTGAATCCTACACTTGACAAGTGTGTGTGATTTCTTTGGAGAGGTGCAACCTTTTTGGAGAGTACTCTTACACCTTAAAAGTGGTATACTAATCTTTGTCAGGTCTAATGATGTCACCATCCTACAAATATACCTGTGGAAAGGAACATTTCCAGTAATGTGTATAGTGTGTTGTGTAAATGCGTACTCCTGTAGTATCATAAACCATTTGGAGAGGGGTTTGAATCCTGCACTTGACAAGTGTGTGATTTCCTTGGAGAGGAGCAACCTGTTTGGAGAGTACTCATGCACCTTAAAAGTGGTATACTAATCTTTGTCAGGTCTGATGATGTCACCATCCTTCAAATATACCTGTGGAAAAAAGAACTCACAGGAATGTGTATAGCGCATCATGTAAATGTGTACTCCTGTATTATCATACACCAGTTAGGTAGGGGTTTGAATCCTGCACTTGACAAGTGTGTGTGTGTCTGTTTGTGTGTGATCTTCTTAGAGAAGAGCAACCTTTTTGGAGAGTACTCATACACCTTAAACGTGGTATACTAATCTTTGTCAGGTCTGATGATGTCCATCCTTCAAATATACCTATGGAAAAGTGAACTCATAGTAATGTGTATAGCGCATCGTGTAAATGCATGTTCCTGTAATAACATACACTAGTTAGGTAGGGGTTTGAATACTGCACTTGACAAGTGTGTGTGATCGCCTTGGAGAAGAGCAACCTTTTTGGAGAGTACTCATACACCTTAAAAGTGGTATACTAATCTTTGTCAGGTCCAGTGATGTCACCATCCTTCAAATATACCTGTGGAAACCGGAACTCACAGTAATGAGTATAGCGGGTTGTGTAAATGTGTACTTCTATAGTGTCATACACCAGTTAGGTATGGGTTTGAATCCTGCATTTGACAAGTCTGTGTGTGATCCCCTTGGAGAGGGGCAACCTTTTTAGAGAGTACTCAAACACCTTAAAAGTGGTATACTAATCTTTGTCAGGTCTGATGATGTCACCATCCTACAAATATACCTGTGGAAAAAAGAACTCACAGTAATGTGTATAACATGTCATGTAAATGCGTACTCCTGTAGTATCATAAATCATTTAGGTAGGGGTTTGAATCCTGCATGTGACATCTGTTTGTGTGTAATAACCTTGGAGAGAAGAAACCTTTTTGTAGAGTAGTAGAACACCTTACAAGTGGTATACTTATCTTTGTCAAGTCTGATGATGTCACCATCTTACAACTATACCTATGGAAAAGAGACATCCCAGTAAGATGTATAGCACACCGTGTTAATGCATACTGCTCTAGTATCACAAAGTAGTTAGGTAGGGGTTTGAATCCTGCACTCGGTGAGTGTGTGTGGCACTGTCGATCAATGTGTAGTGGGTTTTGCTTTTACTACTGTATGACATATCAGTATGCATTACACGTGAGGTAGCTGTGTGGCAAATAAATATAAGTACATGTTACCTCAATTATTGCATGTGTGTGAACCCTGCTTTCT
>NC_056744.1:283435715-283455715 GCF_019279795.1 Protopterus annectens
AAAAAGAAAAAAAAAAAAAAAGCCCCCCCCTTTTTTCCCCCATATGTGTGTGCCACACACACACAAGGTCTACACTGTTGTAGGTTTGTGTACCTCACAGCTGACCTGTTGGGCCTTGCTGCAACATGAACAGGTGTCACATGTGAGCACACAGTAATATTAGAGGGTGTATATATAGCTGCAAATGCTAGATTAGCATACTAGCCTGGTACAGCTGTTGCCAATGCTAAGCTACACATTAATATGACTATCATGCATTTGTTACTCTGCCACATCCATGTTTATATAACCATATGCACTACTCCCCCAAACAGACATTGTGCACACTACTGTACAGAACACAGATAACATGGATCAGATGTTTGACATTTAATGCTGAACTACATATGTCACAGTCATATCTCACTGCACACAGTTACACACTGATTTCTCCATGCCAGTAGTTATGCAGGGCATCAGTGCATAGATGCGTACTGCTGCCACATATGGATGATTCAAACTATGTAGAGTACTCTTCATAAACATCTACTACATGCCAGTAAATACATAGCTGTTACATACCTTTTCTTTGTATGTATCTGTATTTTTCGTTTCCTTGTGTTTACTGATAGCTGTAATTATTATATATCATTAATTTTTTAGATATATTTCTCTTTTTTCAATATATATTTTTTCAATATATTATTTATTTTTCAATATATAATTTTTTTTTTTTACAATTTTTTTGTCAATATATTTATTTTTCAAATATATTTTTTCACTATATATATATATATATATATATATTTTTTTTTTTTAATATATTTTTTAGTTTTCTATATATTTTTTTAAATATATTTGTTTTCAATATATATATTTTTGTCTATATATATATATTTTTAATATATTCTTTTCTTTTTTTCTTTTTTTCTTTCAATATATAACTTCTTCTTTCAATATATATATATATATATATATATATATATATACAACAAAAAAGCAGGTTAAAATCCAGGGGGTAAAAGCTGTGCTTAAGAAAATAGGAAATATCACCAAAACACAGTATAAAGCAACAGCTACCATGCAGAGTTCAGTCCAGGAAATTTTGCAAAATCACATAAAAATCCAAGGAATAACCAGTCCGTAGTAAAAATCAAAATTGTTATTTATTAGTGCACTCAGTAGGTTAGCGCTTTCACAAGTTAGCTTCTTCAGACTATATAACTGAGTGAAAACCAAATATCCATTTTAAAAACATGTGTCACCAATCAGATTCTTACACATCATGAATGGCTCATTAATTATTAAGTGCATTATAAAATCATATATAAATTCCATTATATCATTTAAACATCAAACTATTCCTAGAAAATTAATAAACAATCTAAAAGTGCATTTAAATGAACACTCAAAAAGCAACCTTTAAAAGTCAGAAACATTATCCTAATTACGATTATTGACTTCATGTACCTGACATATAAAAACTATTGAAAAATGAATAATAAAATTATATATATATAAATATAAATGTATATATATGAAAAAAGATGTAACTAGTAACATCTATCTAACCTTCAACCTTTTGGTCTGAAGAAAGGGCTTCAAAGAAACCCTTTCATTCAGACCTTAACCCACATCAGCATGTAGTCTGATAATCCAGTTGGCCTCTCTTTCTTCTGTCAAAGCACTAATATTGCCACCCCTTATACCTAAATGTACCACTTCAATGACCACAAACTCAAATATGTGTTCGTGTCCCATGGACATGACATGTTTCGCTAGTGCATTAGTCACTGTACCTGTTCTGATATTGTATAAATGCTCTCTTATTCTCTGTCTGAATTGTCTGTCAGTCTTTCCTACATAGAAATACTGACATGCTCCACAGACAGCCAGATAGACCACATATTCCGTTCCACAGGTGGCTACACAATTAAACCTAAATTCACTCCCTGCATCAGGATGTATAAATGTGTTAATGCATCTAACATGTTGACAGAAGTTTCACTTACCACAAGGTGTGGTACCTACTATGTCTCCTCTGGCTTCCCTAGCATTTCTATGACATAATATCCTCTTTATATTTCTCTTATTTTTAAACCTAAATTTTGGAGTGTCCCCTATATATTCTTTAATTTGTGGGTCAGTCATCAATACTCCCCAGTGTTTTTGAAAAATTTTTATAACATTATCCTTATCACTAGTCAAGTACATGGGAATTCTCACTGTGTTATCTGCTTCTGTTAACTGTTTCAAACTATTTGAATGGCTTGAAAAATAGGGCTTAGCTCTGTCCTCTCTCATTGCATCAATAGTGGACAAACCTTCATCAAGATCAGCAGTGCTATAACCACATTTCTCAAACCTCTCTCTAAGATCTGACATTCCCTTAAAACCTTCTTCAGTATTGATCAGCCTCGAGACACGCATCCCCTGTCCCTTAACAACATTATGAAAAACGTAATTGGGATGCATGCTCCTTCTGTGAAGTAATGCATTTCTATGACAAACCTTTCTAAAGACACCTGTAGTAAAGCAACCATCCTCCAATCTCTCTACAAAAACATCCAAAAATGCAACTTTTTTATATGAAAAATTCATAGAAAACCTAAGGTAATTTGTAATTTGATTAATCGCATGAACAAATTCATCAAGTTCATCTAACCCGCCATTCCATAAGAAAAAGGCATCATCAACAAAACGCTTATAGAAGACCACACTTCTCTTAAATTGTTCCATCACAAATAATTGTGACTCCTCCCACATAGCTAAGAACAAGTTAGCGTAGCTATTGGCACAAGAAGTGCCCATAGCCACGCCATCAAGTTGAATGTAGGGAGTGCCATCAAACATGAATAAATTATTCTCAAGTATGGTCTCTAAAAATAGACACAATAAATCAATAAATTTACAATCATAGTCACTGTGCCTTTCTAAATAGCATCTCACAGCAGCCACCCCTTCATCATTCGGAATAATGGTGAATAAGGACTGGACGTCGAGGGTTACTAATACAAGTTCCAAATTATTAATATCAGCACTATCACAAAAGACATATAGCTCTTTCAGAAATTGTTGTGTGTCTTTCAAAATAAAGGAATTAGAATCCACTATAGGTCACAAAAACTTTTCTACATATAACGAAAGGGGTTCCATGCACCATCCCCTCCCAGATACTATAGGTCTCATGGGTGGGTTTATGCCATCTTTATGGACTTTGGGTAACCCATGTATAACAGGTAGGATGGGGTTTTCACTATAAAATTACTGAAATAAGTCTCTAGTAATAATTTCAGACCTAACTAAATCATCCAACATGTTTTTGACACTTTTAACTCGTCTGAGTATGAAGTCTTGATCTATCTGTTTATAAAACTTCGCATCACTCAACATATTAACCATAGAACAATTATAATCAACAGCATTCATGACAACAGTTGGGCCACCTTTATCTGCTGGCCTTATACTAATACTTAAGTCATTCTGCAGCCTCTTTAAAGCTTCACATTCATCCACACTCAAATTATTTCTAAGGCCTTGCATGTGTTGGCCACAATTGAAGTACTTATATAAATCTTCTTCTACTAATTTTTCAAATGCTTGAAGCAGAGGATGACTATTAGGCATATACATACTAGACCTCTTAAAAGTACTTGACTTTTCCATGTGAGTGTTTCCCATCTCTAATTTCAAAGTAACATTTCTAACAAACATTTTAAGGTCAACAATAACATCGGTTAATTGGCTCTTACATGTGGGTATAAAGCCCAAACCTTTATTAAGAATAGATTTTTCAAAAGTGTCCAAAGTCCTTTTTGAAATGTTCCATACTAAGTCGTCCCTACCTGATTCCACATTTTCTTTAATGTGTGTCCATCGCCTTTCTCTGAGGGAAACCTCCATTTCTGTCTCCCCCAACTTATTGATCGTGCTCTCTTTAGACCCCTTTCTTCTGTAGTGATCGGTAGAGGAAACCGATGAAAATTTACAACTTTGTTGTTCATTTCTGGATCCCTAGTTGTAACTGTTCTAGTCACACCTTTAGGACGAATGTCTGATAAAGAGGTCTCATTTGCAGCAGTGGGACTAAGTAATTGAATTTCATCCCTTTGTACCACTGAACAGTTACTTTTTACTAAACCAGTTTCAGTCCGTTCTGTTGTGACAACAATTTTTTCTGTGTCTATGGACTGAACATCTTTATTGGCTACTGCATTCAAAGCTACCGATGTACTTCGACTACCATAGGTAGTCGCATCTTTAGTTCTTGGCAGTTTAAACATTGTAGCTCTCTCACCTTGTGTGCCATTATTGTTAACAACCCTAGGCCAAGTGAATACATTACCAAGTTGGAAATCCCTGACATCTCTGTCAATTTTAGCTTTCTTTTGTAGCAGTAACCTTCTCTCAAAAACGGAGACACTATCCAATAGTGCCTCCATAGGAGCATTCACATTAGTCTTATTGAACTGTTTATACAAATCCATTTGCTGTTTGTGAATTGATTCCCTGAGGCAGTCTTCCTCAGGTTTAAAATAATCTATCAACAGAGTCATATATTTCATACTAACCTCTAGATTGAGCAACTGCCATTTCGCCAGGAGGTCGGGCTATTGAGTCCCATAAGTTGGCATTTTGAGTACACGTAAACCTTGTGGACATGCCAGTGCCAGCTATGACATGGCATGCTACAACCCAACTGCAACGTTAAACGTCACACATACACAGTGTGTGTCATGTGACCTATACACTCAATAGCATTACATGACATATATGTGTCACTTTGTACAAATGGTAATTGCTATGCGTAATGTGTATCGGTGCATATGTTTACACACACACAACATTGAGGTGCATAGCAGTTAATGCTATGTGTGGTACTGTGGTCACTGTAACTGGATGGGGTGTAGTACCATGAACCATCATCATGCAGCATCATGTGGTCACTCAAGGCTACTAATGTGTGCCAGACTGGCACATACCATGCTGTACCGGAACTGCAGTACCATGGCTACATTCACCATTTCACAGCCAGTTGTTACATGGGTTTGTATGGTGCCCAATAGGGGGCATTGCCTAACATGAATGTGTTATGTGTTGAAGAGTGTCGCACAGCCACATGAGAGGCATCTACCCCTCAGGTATATCATGTGTGCTGTGTGGATGACATTTGGGATACTGGAGTGTGACCTTACAGCGGGTGTCTGAATACGCCATGTGTAGCATGTTAATGTGTACTGTGTATGACAAAGTTGTGTATGTTGTGTGCATGTGTATCAACTCTGCCTATCCAACGTCCACTACAGTGTTGCCACAATTGTGTGGGATGCTCTGTGTATTGTATGTGTATTAAGCAGCTACCCACATTACTGGGATGTGCGTAGTCTCACAGCGAACATGCACGGCATGCATTATGCATAGGTGTGATACATGTACATGGCCTACACCTCACCTATGACATGCACATATAATTAGCAATTTTAAATGTAGAACACACTCACCAGCATGGGTCTGCTGCCTTGCTGTCACACCAGAAGGACCTACAAGGATATGAGACAGTTTGTCAGTGGCAATAACTGTGGCATTGCTACTGTGTGTTTGCAATGTTACAGTAGTACAATGGTTGACAGTCACAGGCCTACAGATTATATTCCTAATTATTAGTTTTGCACAACACTAGGCACCACATCTTCTAACTACACAGTACACATCTCACATAAGCATGCTCTAACAATAGAGGTAACAGTAGTCTACAGCTATGCCATGTTACCTGCACGCTCCGAGTCAACTTGCTGTATGGCTCCGGCCTCCATGATGATACATGTTATTGTTGTTGTTGGCCAGGAGCCACCTGCTCAGGAGCAGCTCCTCCACTCTGGTGAGGGGGGGATGGATGGCTACCACACCACCTGTGGCAAGCTGTTGTCCATGGATATCAGATGCATGCTGCCAGACATGTCTAATTAAATCACTGCAGTGATGGCGTACCTGCTCATATATCTGGTTATGCATGACTATATCATTTACCCTACGGACAAGATCTTGCCACAGTGCAGTCCACTCATGCTGGTCCTAGCTGGTTCTGGAGAACAGCAGGGCATAGTGCTGCACCAGGCATGTTGTTATTATTTCCTCCTCTGCAGGGCTATAGCTGGGGTTACGATGGTGGGACATGACCCTGGAAGACAATGAAACAATATGTGTGAGCAAGTCATATGGCACACTTAACATTCTAAAGTATAGATATCAATAAACTGCCATATATAGCAACATATTGGCTGTCAGAGGATACATGCTTTCAATACCACATATCAGTGCTCAGCCCACAACTGCCTGACAGTGCCTGGCACACCATATATATCAAACCATGTTTTGCACAGCAACAAAGATAAACCAGTATGTGAGACTATAAACAGTACATGGCACACTGTATGCAACACAATGCACCACCTAGCCACAGGAGGTATATATCAAGCTAATGCATCAAGAAATATTTTTTTATTTTTATTTTATTTTACTTTTGTTGATCGGGCTAGTCCAACTGGATACATGTCCATTTTCAGCAGAGGCCCGGGGAGATAAGCTCCGTGCAGAAAAAAAAAATAGCAAAATAAAACATTTTTACAAACAATGTTGTTACATGTTAAAACATAAATTATCACAGAGGTCTAAGTACCTCCCATTTTAAAATTCGAGTACAATACTAAAAATAGGTCTAATATTATACTATAGTCTGGGAGAAATAGGTCTGTGATAAGAGGCGAATAAAACCTTTATATTTACAGAGAGTATTAGAAGTAAGGCTGGAAAAATCAAAGAGGACAGAAATACATCACAGTGCCAAAGGCAGGTACAGTGGACAAAATTACAGAGAGGGCAGAAATACTTTGCAGTGCAGTAGGCAGGTACAGTTCAGATTGCAGATAGAATACAGAAAGTCAAAATAAAAGAGGCATAAGTGTGTCTTTTATATATATTAAAGAGTTTCCACACTAAGAGTAAGCTTAGGGCATGAACAGAAGGGTAAGGGATAGCAAAAAGGTAAAGTGGCAAGAAGGAAGGTAGAGCTAGTTATAGGGAAATAGTGGGTAGGCAGTACCTGTTATGAGTAAAAAAAGTAGAAAACTGATCAGTCAGGTTTAGTACAGGGGCATAGCCAGTGTGTTCTTAGGAAAAGTTTCAGTTTGTTTTTGAAAAGAGATGTGGAGGAAACTGAAGAAAGTTCACTGGGGAGAAGGTTCCAGGATTTTCCAACAGTGTTGCTGAAAAGAGAGTCCCCAGCCTTGTTATTAGATTTAGGAGTGTTTATAAGAAGTTTGTGTGATGAGCGCAAACAGGTAGTAAAACGGCTTGACAAGAAACAATCAGCAGAGCTGGATACTAAAGGTAAGTTAGATAAGTTAGGAGTAGATAAGAGCAGAGATAAGTAAGGAGTCTGTGATGGAATAGGTGGTTGTAGACAGTAGTAGTAAAGGGTGAGGAGAGAGTATAAAGGGGTGGTCTGGAAGATCCGAATTGTTAGGTAAGGAAACAAGAGAGCAGAAGGTAATCAGGAGGTGAAAGCTGGGTTAAGGCTGCCACCTAGTGGCCGGGTCTTCTATTGCAGGTGAGTTTGAGAGGGAGTTAGCTGGTTGTAGAACTGGGAGGGGGTGACTGCAAGTAATAGGGGTTACTGTGTAGGTTAGGAGGTAAATGGGTAATAGTATTGTTAAGAGAGGGAGGTAGAGACTGCTGGCTGTCCTGGCCTAAAGCCTGCGTTTGATCCCTTAAAGGTTTTAGTACAATGGTTTACAATGTTACTGGTAGGATATAGAGACCAACAACATACTTTCTTGTTATCTTGAGACAGGATGCAGGAAATTTAGGCTGTGAGATGCCACTGCAGGGATTCAGATAGGGTTCTTTCCACAAGGTAGGTTGGTTTCAAGAGACTAGTGTGGGAATAGCACAGGAAGAGTATGGTACTGAGAGGAGAGAGAAGTGACAAAGTGGTGTGGGGAAAAAAAACAAGCGTTAGCACATGTTAAGGTAGGACTGGTACTATTTCACAATAGTTAACATAAAAACATAACATATATAGTGAGCATGTAAACATTCCCTTAAGAGTAGCAGCAATAGATATTACATTTAAACCAACAGTTCAGCAAATTAATACTGTAGCAGGACACTGTTTTCAGGCTCAGTTGGACTATCATCCACATTTAAGATATAAGCTATAAACATACCCTATTCATTAATAGCAGCCATTAAAAAACTATGTAATCCATTGTAATGATCGTACATTCCATTTACAGTATTACCAGTATACCACACTAGTTGTTGATGGCAAACCCCTGCCTAACAAATGTGCACATTCATTAATATAGGTGGCATACTGCTGTACTACACTATACATGTTGCTAGATACACACCTATATCCTGTAAATACACATATGACAGAGGCCATGGTACAGGCATACCCACACACACATCAGACATACATACCAGACACAAAGTATGGCAACCCAGATTACCTTTACCTGTGTACCATACAGTACTGTGTGTCAGTAGTTACGAAAACTTATGTATGAGGTATGTAATCTGTGAGAACTACAGGGAACACACATAACAGTGGTTCCAAGAAATGTGGAGATACACCATACTGTGCTGTTTAGGCATACAGCTTCAGGTAGTACTACAGTTCATACAGGAGTTGTATTCACCAGCAGTAACACTCAATAAGCATACAAGTACTGCTTTAGCCTACAATGGGACACCCCAGACAACACCAAGGGACTATGATAGACCGTATGGCATACTGCTTTTTCCACCTAGCAATTGCATACACATCTTTTGCTGGGATCACAGCTAGGACACATAATACCATGACAGAAATGTTTTCCCACTAAGCTATCACACATATACAGAACACTGACACATTCACCAACACATTCACCATCACATTCAGTCAACCTCACATAGCAATTATTGCAACAAGTATATGTGGGTGTGTATTGATTCATAGGTAAGTAATAGACTATTGGCCCTAGGGCCTATAGAGGTCTAGCCATATGCTACCCTGGCCTTTGACACACAGGTAATTATGTTTCACGTGGCCCTGACAAGCAGAGCCACAGAGGTGATTCCAGGGGTGTATTTCCTATCTTCCATACAATCATCAGGATTATTTATGACGACTGCTAATTAGGAGCTTTGTTTGCTATTGATAGGTGGTTTGTTCCAGAGTATGGGATGTCTCTGAGATAGGAATCTATCCCTCTAGCATGTGCTGTTTATTGAGGTCACAAGGTTTAGGTCCCCTAGAGCGTGTAGCTTGTAGGGATTGTGATCTGTTTACGTGGAGCATGTCCAACAGCTGTGGGTTTGACATAGCTTAGTATGTTAGGCAGAGGTCACCTCTGGGTAGGCGGTATGCGACACAGTCTAGCTGTGTGTTTGTGAGACGGTCTGCATTGGGCATCTGTTTGAGGCCGGTATTACTCTTTGTGAGGTATGTTTGTGTCGTTTCCAGCTGCTGTAGATGTCTTGTGAGGTACATACCACATGGAGCATTGTACTCTATAATGGGCTTTATGTGTGATGAGTAGAAGGGAACACTGACCTATATTTCCCTGGATAACACACCATTTGTGATGACGTGTGCCACGTAGACAGATGACATGACTAGTGTGGCACTGTGATAATCAGAGGGGAGACTACTGTCCACCTGTGTCCCATGGTATCTTATCACACCTTCAGTGTTTAGTAGACTACCACCTATGTGTTAGTTAATGGGTACAGAGTTTTTGCAAGAAGGGATGCAGTGTCAACATTGAGCTTGAATCCATGGCTTTGTCACCAGGCATCTGTTGCAGTAAATATGTCCATGTCTCTCTCCCTCTCTCTCTTTTTCTCTCTCTCTTTCTCTCTCTACATATATAACTATATATATATATATATATATATATATATATATATATATATATAAATATATATACATACACACACACACACATACATATAAATATCCATTGGTGTACATATAGATATACATATAGTCACATATACAGTCCACCTTTCATGGTGCGGATATCACTTATGTGAAGGTTATGACATAATATTGCACAGTGTTGTGCGGAATGCATTGAAGGTGTTCTCAGCCCATGTAGCTTTAGCAGGCCTCACTGGCTGCAACCCTGCAAATCTGACGAATCATACCCACAGTGTTTAACCACCACATATCATATACCAGCACTGTATGCTGTCTTGTTTGCCACACACTACAACCTATATAGAAATATGCACATAACAACCTTCAACAACATATATATATGTCCACCCTTCACAAACAGATGCAGTATGTCCCTTGCTCTATGCACATGTACAGATGCTAATATATCTGACACAGACAGATCTCTCCATATGTGTGTGCTATACACACACAAGGTCTACACTGTTGTAAGTTTGTGTACCTCACGGCTGACCTGTTGGGCCTTGCTGCAACATGAACAGGTGTCACATGTGGGCACACAGTAATATTAGAGGGTGTATATATAGCTGCAAATGCTAGATTAGCATACTAGCCTGGTACAGCTGTTGCCAATGCTAAGCTACGCATTAATATGACTATCATGCATTTGTTACTCTGCCACATCCATGTTTATATAACCATATGCGCTACTCCCCCAAACAGACATTGTACACACTACTGTACAGAACACAGATAATATGGATCAGGTGTTTGACATTTAATGCTGAACTACATATGTCACAGTCATATCCCACTGCACACAGCTACACACTGATTTCTCCATGCCAGTAGTTATGCAGGGCATCAGTGCATAGATACGTACTGCTGCCACATATGGATAATTCAAACTATGTAGAGTACTCTTCATAAACATCTACTACATGCCAGTAAATACATAGCTGTTACATACCTTTCCTTTGTATGTGTCCGTATTTTTTGTTTCCTTGTGTTTACTGATAGTTGTATTTATTATATCTCATTAATTTTTTAGATATATTTCTCTTTTTCCAATATATATTTTTTTCAATATATTATTTATTTTAGTTTTTTTACAATTTTTTTTGTCGATATATTTATTTTTCAAATATATTTTTTTCAAAAAAAAAAAATATATATATATATATATATATATATATATATATATCTTTTTTCAATATATTTTTTAGTTTTCTATATATTTTTTTCAAATATATTTGTTTTCAATATATATATTTTTTGTCTATATATATATTTTTAATATATTCTTTTCTTTTTTCTTTTTTTCTTTCAATATATAACTTCTTCTTTCGATATATATATATATATATATATATATATATATATTTTGTTTTTGTTTTTTTCTGCAGCTGTTGTCTGCATCCGTGTCTCTCTCACTCTCTTGCTCTCTCTCGCTCTCTCTCTCTCTCTCCCTCTGTAGCTGCAATGAAATGATTGCATGTGTGGACAGCAAGTACAGCCTGCTTTTATGGGTATCTGCACATGTGCATATGAAGGCCTCTGCACCAATTGGCGGCCACCATTTGGCAATTGCATGCAGCCTGCTGTGTTGTACTTGCAGTACTCACTGTCATAGCAACCCAATGCTATAAATTGCTAAGACAGGTAGGCGTAGCCCTTTCAGCTTGCCGAAGTGGGGACTATGCTTGTTTGCTGTGGACACCGTTGTGTATGTCAGAAGGTTGGTATAGTTCTTATGACTGATGCTAGGGGTGTAGCCAGTGATTTGAATGTTGTACTTAGACCTGAATGTTGCCACTTCCAGTACACAGTTGTCAGTGTAGATTTGTACTCATCCCTACAAATGCTAACACAAGATACATGGGAGTATGTAGTTTCTTTTCTACTTATATAATTTGCTGCCATACATACGTAGTTATTGAGATATTTTCATTTGGCACATGAACTGTTTGTGAACTGCTATACTGTGGATATTAATGTACTCACTTCTGCACAGTTTGTGTTTTTTTTGTTGACATTAGCACAGGACGCTAATGAAAACTGGACAATTCCAGTACTGAGTATGCCTACCTACATCCTTGCTGGACCTTGAACACACAGGTATTTTGTACATTTGGGTGGGGATTGTCCTGCTATGATACTGTGTGGGGGTTGTAAAGTGCTGCTGTAACATTATTTACTGCTAAAATGGCTGGTTCTTTTATCACAGTCATGTAATGCTATTCCACAAAAACTGCTGGTAAAGTTCCACAGAACAGGTTTTGTGTTATGGTATTCCTATCTTACCTTTACATTCACTCTTTCTGATACATGATATATATATTTCAGCAACAACTTGCTCTATATCTACTGTGGCTTAGTGGTACTTCATGCAGTCTAGTATGTCCAAGGTTCAGGGTTCGAAACTGACATTAGTGTTTTATTTTGCTGCTGAGCAGAACAAGGCCCCTCACATGCAGGGTGACTAGGCACTTTTAAGCAGTTGTAAGCGGGTTTGCATGGGTTTGTGCGATGCTTAGCAATACTTAGCTAAGTGCACACAAGTGCACACTCGCGCAAACCTAACTACTGCTTAAAAGTGCTTACTCCCGCTAACCCCCGCGCTCATTTCTTTGAAAGAAAAGAAAATGGGGAGATAGGAAAGTGGTGAAAAAGGGGCACAAAGAGGGAAAGACAGTAGGAAAACAGCTCGGGATGTACAGGATGGGTGTAGGGAAGGTACATAGCTGCCCATTTCTTTAACAGCAACAGCTGTGAATATACTAATAATTTGGATGGAAATTTGAAACCTTCCACCCCTGAGAGAGGGGTGAGGACAATGAAGTATGTTGTACTGCCAATTAAATTTCAGTTTATGTGTCCAGCGGACATGTGTGCAAAATGGGCAGCTATGTATGGGGTGTAATTTTTTTTGTGGGAGCAGATTGCCCATTTTTTTTCAGGTGAGAGTGGAATCTGGGGTATGGGAAGTAGGTATATTTGGGGAAGTAGGTGTGGGAGGTAAACAGACAAGACAAACAAGATACATAAAGGGGTGGAATATGACACATGGGGTGGGTGAACACCATTGACAGGGAAGGGTGTTTGGAAATTGCAAGCCTATGAGCCTACAGATGGCAACAGTATAACTGAGATCCCTTCCCATGGGCAGTCTCCACTGCACCTTCACATCCCGGAGGGTGACTGTGCTAGGGGCTGCATAGGAGGGGCAGGCTCACCCGTGAGTCATGCCACTCTTGTCTCGAGCTGGCGTAGAGGATCAGTGACTGAACGCTCAATCTCCCTACGCACCACAGCCCGGACTGTTCAGAGGGTGATAGGTGGCCCTCCTCCAGCCATGCTTGCACAGGGGAGGACGAGTCCCATCCCCTGCAGCGCTTCCACCCGAAGGTGGCACAGGACCAACGGAGGAGGAGGTCCTGGGCTGGGCACCAGACCTGTTGGTGCCAGGTGCCATCGCCAGCTGAGGTGGGACAGGTGGGTCCGCTGGGACTGGCCTTCCCATACGTTCTATGTTTAGGAGGATTTAATGACAATATGGGTTAGTAATAGCCAAAAGCATTCCAATTTAGTTGTAACAGTATACAGTAGTATTCCCATTAACCCAACACACCAGAGTTCCAACAGTTGAACAGAAAGCATAACACATGCATATATAGAACAACAGTGGACATTCCAACAGAATGCAGGATTGATTGGTGGCAATAGGCCACCAAGATTGTGGTATGTGAGCAGGGCACATGCATCAAAGTAAATGCAGATATTTATAAACCAATAGGACATGTGTCCCAACAAATGTTATGAGATTAGACATACCCATTGAGGTGTGGAATTGCATTGTTTATGCACATACAGTAGTGTGTAAAAAGATACCTCCATTAACAACTTATATATACTTGTAGTTTACACCACATTCCTATTGATTGCAGTTATATATCCCCTACATGTATTATTACACTGGGCAATGTCCATTAAATTGTAAAATAGGTTTTGCTAGTTCTTGATATACCTGACCTGTATCTGACATACAAACTGTCCTGGATGCAGATGTTGCTGCTACATATTTATATATTTCATGTATATTTATATATCTTCATGTCTGTATGTGTTCAGGTGACATTATCAGGTATATGTTGACAGCCCCCTACATTTCTAGCAGCACACTGACATTTCTGGGGAACAGAATAACAAGCTACTCATGTGCCAGATTAACCTGTACATGCCGGCCATGAACCGACAGTTGAGGACTGTATATATGCTTAACAGCTACTGGCACTCCCTTCATCCACTTTATATGAGCCTACCCATGTGTGGGTTGACTGCGCTTAATACAACAGTACTATTTCTATAATGCAAGGGTAAAACAACATATCGAAGAAAGTGACATGGGCACACTCCAGGAATTATACCTTTATTAATTACATTACACTCTTTTCTAGTGGCTCTCTCATTTATTTGATATATCAGTGCACAAGACATATTATACCTTTATTAATGGGTTACAACACCTTTTCACACTGTCTCACTTATTTTATATAACAGTACATGCAGAGAAGTTATTCAACACTCATTATACCTTTATTAATGGGTTACAACACTCTTTTTCAGGCTCTCTCACTTATTTTATATGACAACACATGCAGAATAATTACTAACCTGCCTGGTGGCGCAGCCTTAGCAGCCTATCTGCATAGGCTTGCTGATTCGCAGCATGGACACCTGCAGTAAAGTAAATGAAGGGATATTGAGACATATCTATCCATAACATAGACTACAATTGCAATTCTTACATACTTCATTCCATGGCTACATACTCAGTAGTGGGGCATTTTCCATTTCATGGGCCTCCTGTATCCACTGGTTCAGTCGGTCCTCCTTGCATCTCTTCAGGTCTGAGAAGTGGTGTCTGACCTGCTCACCAGTCCGAGGGACACCTGTGGCACTGGTGAGATCATGTACTAGACGGTTCCAGGCCTCTACTTTGTACTCAGTGCCCTGAAACTGGCCCTGCAGGAGTCTTGCATCATGATGATGGACGAGGAGCCAAACCATTACTTTTGTCTCCTCAATGCCCTACCTTTGCGCTCGAAAATGAGAGCTCTCTTCAACACCGGCCATACTGTCTGCAGATGGGAGCTACAACCAGTTATGGGAATTATTCCCACCTATGGAGCTTAAATATGCCTCATTTCCCGCACTTGTTTGTGATTGGCCGGTTTTGAAAATTCTCAGCTAAAAGCAAACCTGCTTAGCAATGGGTAAACTTCCATTGATATATATGAGTGTGTTGGTAATGCATCCATATTTAAAGCTGTCATGGCTTAGTGGTTTAGTACTGTGGTTATGGTGCACAGTATCCCGGGTTCGAGGCCTGTCATTGCTTTTTATTTTACTACTGGCCAGACTGGCTAGGAGGTGTGGCTGTGTTTAGCTGACTTTGCTCAACTTTGCCCAATGTTGCTTGATGTTGCTCTACATTGCTCTATGCTGCCCAACGTTGCCCGACATTGCCCAACGTTGCGCTAGTTAGTACGGTGTGCAGCTCCGCACTAACATGTTTTGTTTGCGCTAGTTGGCCCGATGCGCAGCTCCATGCAAAACTATTGCACTAGTTAAAGCAGTGCTCAGCTATGAGCAATTGTACTTAACTGTGCTTAATACTAGTAAACATTGCTTAAGATATGTTACTTATGCGTTTATCAGTATGTGTGACCATTCTACCTTTATATATATATATATATATATATATATATATATATATATATATATATATATATAAAATATCGTTCACTACCACATAGGCCATTTCAATGCATTTTACTGAGATTTAAAAGGTAAATGTCAGGAATTCTATTTATGCACACATTTCCGACAGAAAATAGGCAGGGGAGTGGTGGAACTCGAACCAGGAATGCTTCCTCTTTGTGCGAGGGCTCTACCACTACACTATTGCTATTTGGCTTAATTTGCATATAAATAGTTTATTATCCTTTTCGATGTCTACACTGCTACCTGTAGCTAAGCAATGGGCAAACCCGCACATACATGCACAAATACAGGCAGCTATATTGTGAATAATAAAAAAAAAGGAAACCTTTACATTTTAAACTTGTACAGGGATTTAGAATGTGGGGGAGTGTAGTGTTGGGTATGTGGACATTTGAGCGAACTCGCTCATTTCAGTTGACATTTGCAGTTTAGGCACTTGCAGGGGCGTGGATATTTGGACTGCTCAGCAGTCTGACACGCCCCCTGCACTCGTGCACGCTCCATGTAAGCCTTAGAGTTGAGTCAGCGCACCCTCATGAATATGCATGATGCACTGACATCATACTCTTAGACTGCAGTTTCCATGTAAGACTTAGTCTTACATGGAGGATTAGTGAATCCTGGCCACTGTCTGTAGGTTTCAAACTTGGTCTTGGTACACCGGTACACATTGCAACACATGCCTTTGGGGGACTTTTGATTTTACGCATAAGCTACCTGTAGACAGCCCTGGCTGATGTTTCCTGTGGAACAACTGTCCCATCTGATTGCCCTAACACATGGGCCACACTTATGCAGAGTCCAGGCAATTGCTGACACAGGTACTGCACAGCCAGTACTTGCTAGCCATTCCTGCAGCTCACTCAGTGTTGCGGCATGTTACTAGGCAGCCTGCATGACCAGTTTGCAACATGTGTTGTCATCTGTCTGGGATGGCCATCTGTTTATTTTCTACCTTAATCCTGTCCCATACATCCTCGCCACATACATGACTGTCTGCACTGTCTGCCATGGTATATGCAATGGTGAGGTAAGGCTACATGTCCAACTCCTGCATGCTACCTGTTGGGTATGAGATCCATTCCATGGCTTGTAAAATGTGTGCAAGCCACGACTGCCTCTGTTGAAGGTAAGTGGGCACATTTGATGGGCAAATGTCTTGGACAGCAGAGCATTTCTTGGTGTGACATTGAGGAACTGTACTTGCTGGAATGTCCATACTCATGAAGAGTGAATGCTGTCAGTACCTCAAAAGCTGCTTCCACAATATGTTATTTGGAGTGCATGCACACATATGCTTCCATTGTTTGTTAAGGTATGTATTCCCCATATTTGCTGTCCTAACATAGGATCCCATATTACACATTCATTGCTCATGTTAGGACCACATTACAGTTTGTAAGGGTTGTGGAATGCAGTATTGTGATATGCTGTTGTGCAGATATGTAACAGTTGTCATTGTAATAGTGGTACATACACTGTTGTAGTCCTGTATAATGGTGATGTTTCAGGCATGTCCCTACTGTAGACCATTTGTCCCACCATTATGCTCATCTTTGTGCACACATCTTGCAATGACAGGTTGTTAGTTATATTGCAGGACTCTTACATACCCTTCAGAAATGCCACCATGGTGACCACTGTAATGCAGTGCAGTTAACAACACCAATAAGTGAACATGTATAGCATGCATTATGGGTAGGTGTGTTAAATGTGTGCATGGAATGTATCATGGCCATAACATGGCCGGTGTATTGGCAAACCTGAACAAACACCATACTCACCAGTTACAGGATGCTGCCCCAGAGGTATACCAGAGGGACCTACATAGTTGTGTGACAGATGTGATGTCAGTAGCCACACTTGTGGCATTGGTACAGGGTGGGAGCAGCATTACAGTACAAACCCACAATACTACAGATTATGCACATCTGTTTATTACTACAATGCAGCAACAGACTATATATATATATATATATATATATATATATATATATATATATATATATATATAAAATCTCTCATGTGCATGATTCAACTCTACAGATGCAGATGGATATGCAACAGTGGTCTACTGATGTGCCCTGTGGCCTTAACTGCAGACTTCTCATCCATTGTGTGGGTTGCACCCACCTCCACAGTGCTGTCCATCAGAGCTTGTGTTTGCTGGTGGGCATGTGCCCCAAGGCTGGCGAGGAGCTCCTCAGCATGTGTTGGGGGGAGGCTGGATGGCATGACCCCCTGTGGCAAGCTGGTCCCTCCTAACCACAGCAGCATGCTGACAGGCATGGCAGAGTAGGTCAGTGCACCAATATTGGACCTGCTCATAACTGCAGTTATGCAGGCCGCCATCGTTTACCCTGTGGACAAGATCATTCCACAGGGTGGTCCTCTCCTGCAGATCATGGGCTGTACATCAAAACAGGGTGTGGTAGTGCAGCACCAGGTGTTGAATGATCACAACATTCTCCTGGGGGTGTACATTGGCAATCTCTCCCATGGCATGGTGCCTTAAAGACATAAAGTGGGAAAAAAGGTCTGAGGACCTCATACTGCAAGGATATAATAGTTGTTAATGCACATCCCTGTCTCCCCCCACCATATCTGCAATGACAATCTGATCACACAACTCTACAGGTATGTTTATAGCAAACCTACTGTTGGGGCATATATCGTATTGTACAACAATTTGTGAAATGTGTTTGTAGTCATGTTCCATGTTGAAACACTATTATTGGTGTCCTGTTATGAACAATGTCACCTGTTTGCCATTGTAAGGGCCACTATGGTTCCATATTATGCGTGTGTTCTGTTTGCTATGTGACTGCTGCAAACCTGGTGTTTTGTGTTAATGGGGATATCTATGCATGCTAACCCTGGAATGTGTGAACTATTACTACCCACATATGTTCTATAACTTTGACACAATAGCATGTTTGGGGAGACAGTTCCTAGCAGAACCACCTCTCCCACCTCATCTGGCCATGTTACCAGGCCACATCACATCTGGGACCCACCCCGGGAGCTCATCATCTGCTGGTCCTGCACTACCTTCAGGTGGAACCACCTCAGGGAATTGTGTTCACCCCCCCCCCAAGTTAGATCCAGGGTCTGGTGCATAGAGAGCTCCACAGAGAATTGGGGGATGTGCTACATTAACTTGTGGCCCTCAGTACACAGTCACAGGATCTGCATGCTCCTCCTGCTCAACCCCCAGCCCAAGCACCTTCAGAGCTGTGAAGATGCAGTTGTGACTGCCCATGGGTGGGGACCTTGGTCCCATTGATTCCATAAGGGGGCTCATAGGCTTCCACATTCCAAACACCACTCCCCATCCAAGGTGTTTGCCCACCACATGTGTCATATACCGCCCCTGTATGCTGTCTTGGCTGTATTCCAACCCAACCTACCTCCCCAAATATACCTACTATCCTTCTCCAAAATACCAATCCCACCTTCACAAACAAGGGCAATGTGTTCCCAGCATGGACTGCTGTACTAGAAAGGGAGGTGGGGGTAGCTGTAATTTACAACAATACACTAAAAGTTACTCGAGAATCCCTTCCACCACCCAGCTTTGATAAGGCTGTAATTCTTACCACCAAATTACAAATTAACAAAAACGAATATATAAATATTGTCTGTATCTATATTCCCACAGGCAATAACACTAACATCCTAGAAGACATACTTCTCTGGTTAACCAACAACTACCCCAGGAAACCATTGTGCTTGGAGACTTCAGTATAGACTGGAACTCATACTCCTTAGAATCTCCTTCCACCCATATAAATCTATACGGGTTTACACAAATTATATCCTCTCCCACTAGGCTCAGTAAACCCAATAAAAAAGAAACCATCCTAGACTGGATACATATCAATAGTCTTTCACATATATGTAAAGGTGGGACCCTGCCTGATGACTTCAGTGATCACTCTCTAACCTATAGCATCAGACATAAAACTGATTATCTCCACCAGCCCACTCACAAAAAAATTAGAAACAATCAGAACTTCAATCCTGCCAACTCCCAAAATGAACTAAAAGCATGTAGCTGATCAATCCTAAAACAGCTGCCACTTGATGAAGCTGTAGTATTCTTTAATACTAAATTTCTTGCCATACTTGACTCACATGCCCCCACACTTACCATTAGAACTAAAACAAAAGCTGCACCATGGCTTACAAAGGATACCAAATCAAAGATCAAACTTAGAAATAAAATATGGGCCACCTGGCATGACACCAAAGCCCCTCTAGACCATCTGAGATATCGACAGCT